>NC_143422.1:6540000-6857500 GCF_059467195.1 Physcomitrium patens | reverse complement strand
TCTATCTCTCTTTTTGGCTTTGTAGCAATTTCGTACAAAATGAACTAGTTTTCCACAAATGAAGCAAATTTTGATATTACCTCGTTGGTATGAAGGATTGCCCTTGCTTTGACGTGAGTAGAGTATTGAATCTTCACTTTGAGGCTCTTTTTCTTTCTTCTAGGTGACTTCATGGGCAAGTCTTGACGTTATATAGTCCATTGTAAGTTCCTTCATCTTGATGGACTCCAATGCTACAATGAGGTAGTTGTAGGACTCGGGAAGACTCATCAGCAAGGTCATGACAATATCACCCTCTTCTAAAGGCTTGTCAATAATTGCTAGTTGATTTGCAAGAGCCTTTACCTTATTGATATGAGCCATGAGGTCTTCACCTTCTTCCATCTTACAAGTGAAGAACGTCTTCCTTGTGAAGATGATGTTGGACAAGTTCTTGCTCTCATATATGTTGCAAACAGTCTTCCATGCTTCTGCTGGTCCTTTGCAAGAGATGATGTGAGAAAAGTTGGCTTCATCCAAATTGATGGCAATTATGCCAAAAGCCTTCTTTTCACGTCTAGAAAAGTCCTTCCTCTCCTTAGTATTTGCATCTATACTAGGAGCCTCTTCACTTTCATCTACAATGTTCCAAAGGTCCAAAGATGCCAACAAAAGCTCCATTTTGACCTTCCAATGGTAGAAATTTTTCCCTCTAATCACTCTCAAACCTTCACCCTCACTAGAAGCCAAGTCTAAGAAGGGTTCTATCAAAAAATATCAAGAAAAAGAGTCACTATGAGGTTAAAATCACCCAAACAATCTTGCAATAGCAAAGTCCGAGAATGCCTTCTTGTGAACAAATAAGTGCTTTCTCACTCAAAACACTCTCAACTTCAGCTCTGAAGCTTCTACCAAGTATGTGTACTCCAATAAACCTCAATATCATGCAATCTCACTCTTTTGAGTCAAAAATTTCACTATACACATAAGATAAGTGAAAGAACAAAAGACATTATCAAGGTCTTTCTATAATGTCTTAAACTCTCAATCTAGAGAGATAAGAACCAACAAAGCAATGTATGAGATTTATAAGATCAAAGTCAGCACCTCTTCATGCTCAAAATACAAGTTTAGATCTTATAAACCCTAACATCAGTAAAGACCATAAAATCTATTCCATGCAAAGTACAACCACAAGAGAAAGATACTAACTTACTTGAATGGCACAACAAAATATGAGTGGGCCCATAACCTATTGAAGAAACACAACAAAGAAGACACAAGTAAGTAGAAATCAGCAAGGTTGCACACAAGAAAAGTGTTGAATGAGATACTTCTCACTTCCAACTTCCTTTACTTATAAGAGGAGTTTACATCTACAATAGCTAAACTTCATCTACATCCATCCAATGAAATCCTAGCCACCACTTAACTTAGCTGCCACTTTATCTAGCTGCCTCTTAAATCCTAACTGCCATTATACATCTAACCGCTACCATTGTTACTTACTTTTATCTTTGCTGCCTTTGACCTTTTAGCAACTTATCTTAAGTAATACTTATTTACTTTAACAGTGAAGAGCTTAAGAGAGTTCAAGACCATAGTAAGTGGCCTAGATCTTGGAAATACAAGCCATAATGCAAAACAACTTGCATGTGAAGGATGCATACAAGGCAAACAACAAAGGGCCTCATTTCCAAGGAATGTAGCAACACGTGCTACCAAGTTGCAAGAGATTGTTCATTCAGATGTATGTGGACCTATGAAAAATACAAGTTTTAGAGGATCAAGGTTTTTCCTCACTTTCATTGATGATTATTCAAGAAAGATTTGGATCTACATTCTTAAAGCCAAGAGTGAATGCTTTTAGAGGTTTAAGGAGTTTAAAGTACTTGTTGAGAACCAAGTGAATGCAAGTTCAAGTTGCTGTGTACAAACAATGGAAGTGAGTATATGCATAAGCAATTTGATGTTTATTTGAAGAATGAAGGAATTACTAGACAAACTACAATTCCATACATTCCACAACAAAATGATGTTGTTGAAAGGACAAATCGAACCATTGTAGAGATGGCAAGGAGCATGCTTCATGCTCAATACTTGTTAAAGTAGATAGTGGATAAGTTAGAAGATAAAAGATATTATCTTAGATAAGTTGCTAATGGTCAAATGGAAGAAAAGAGATAAAGAAAAGTTATCAAGGTGGTAGTTAGAGTTATAGGTGGCCGCTAAGGCTTAGAGTGGCGGCTAGGTTAAGAGGATTCTAGGGTTTAGTTGAATGAAAGTAAGATGAATATTAGCCAAAATGGATGTAATCTCTACCTATAAGTAAAGGGTGCTGGAAGTGAGAGGTATCTCATTCCACACTTCTCTTGTGTCTAACCTTGCTGATTTCTACTTACTTGTGTCTTGTTTATTGTGTTTCTTCAATAGATTATGGACCCACATACACTTTGTTGTGCAATTCAAGTAAGTTGAAGTCATTAGCTGTTGCTCTTGTGTAGAATAGATCTTATGGTATTTATTGAAGTTAGAGATTCTATGATCAAATCTGGTATTTTGACTTGTGGAGGTTCTGATTTGGGCCTTATAGATATGTTATATTAGTTTGAAGGTTCTTAACTTCTAGGATTTATTAAAGTAAAATTAGAAAATATTACCTTGTATAGGATATTATCTTATATAAGTTGCTAGTGGTCAAAGGTTTGACTCTTGGTATATGGTAAGGGCACTAAATGGATATCGAATGAAGTTAGAGACCAAGAATCAAAGTCAAAAAGATAAAGTATTAAGAAAAGAATATCCACACACTAAGTATGACTTATTAGTATATGTCATAGGATATTCTTGGAACTTGTGAGATGCCAAAAGGATCCTAGGGCCATGTCTGTAAAAGTCAAAGAGTGGACGTTATCTTTATTAGAACATAGAAAGCATACTCCACACAAGTATGTTAGGACCAGCAAGGTAGCACTTTAACAAATAGAGTGTCGTATGATATGATTCTTTCCATGCCAACCCTTTTCTTATATACTAGTATCAAGGTACCAAGTGCTACAACCCATATGGGATATCTCCTAGGACCAGCCCTCTCCTTGTACTCTAATGCAGTATAGACCAGCACCTAACCTTATGGGACATCCCTAATAACACTTCTAGTCTATTGACCATTAGCAACTACTTAAAGAGTTCTTTTCTTCAACACTCCCACTTTGCTATTGGTCAATTACCTATCAATCCTAATGCCTTACTCAACTTTTTGTGTCTTTCTCTAACTTAGGCTTTTGTCAATAAATCAGCCAACATGTCTTTGGTTTCACAATACATCATATCAATAACTCCCATTTCTATCTTCTCTCTTATGAAATGATGCTGAATATCAATGTGCTTGGTTCTTGCATGATATTTTGGATTCTTTACAAAAACAAGACATCTTTGATTGTCACACCTCAATAGAATGGCCTCCAAATGCACAAGTCCAATATCTTCCAATAACAACCTCAACCAAATTGCCTCCATTGCTCCATGACTTGCTGCCATGTACTCCGCCTCCATTGTGGACCTTGCAATGGTTGGTTGTCTCTTGCAATTCCAAGATATGGCTCCCACTCCAACAAAGAATACATAGCCCGTTGTTGACCTTCTATCGTTTGCATCTCCAGCCCAATCTGCATCGCAATATCCATGTAATGCAATATTATCTCCTCCAAGACATAGTTTGAGGTTCAAAGAGCCTTTCAAGTACCTCATGATTCTCTTGATGGTTGCCCAATGCATAGGACCTGGTTTTGCCATGTCTTGGCTTACAACACTTACCGCAAATGCAAGATCCATCCTTGTACCTACCATTGCATACATGAGTGAGTCTACTGCTGCCTTGTATGGTATGCCTTGCATTTGATGCTCAACTTCAGCATACTCCTCATCCGTGAGCTTCATCAACTTCAAGTTGGCCTCCAAAGAAGTTCTAATGGGCTTGCAATCTTCTATATTGAATCGTTTCAACACTTCTTCAATGTACTTACTTTGGCTCAATGTGATGGTCCCTGATTCTCTACTTCTTGTGAATTCCACACCCAAATAATAATGGAGCTCTTCCAAATCACTCATCTCAAACTCTCCCTCCAATTTCTTCTTTAACCAATCCAATCTTACCATGGTGTTGCTTAAGATGATTAAATCATCTACATAGAGGATCACAACCAGCAAGAAGTCTTTGGCTTGCAATACATACAAAGAATGGTCAGCTTCACTCTTTACAAAACCTTCCTTCACAAAGAATGAGTCAATGCGTTGGTACCATCCTCTTGGTGATTGCTTGAGTCCATACATTGACTTCTTCAACTAGCAAACAAGGTAGTGTTTGTGTTATTCAATTAATCCTTGAGGTTGCTCCATATAGATTTCTTCTTCCAATTTTTCATTCAAGAATGTTGTCTTGACGTCCATTTGATGCATCTCAAGATCCATTGATGCTCCAATTGCTACTATGGTTCTAATGGTAGTGAACTTGGCCACGGGTGTAAATGTCTCATTAAAGTCCACTCCAGCAATTTGTGAATAGCCTTTGGCAACTAATCTTGCCTTGTACCTCACAACATTATCCTTAGCATCTCTTTTGATTCTAAACACCTACTTACATCCAATTGGTGATCGATTTGGTGGAAGTAGAGTCAATTCTTATGTCTCATTGTGCATAAGAGATTTGTATTCTTCTTGCATGGCAATCTTCCACTTCATTGCATCACCACACCTCATTACATCACACAAAGTCAAAGAATCATTAAGAAGAACAACATTGGCATGGTCTTCACTTATTTGTGGAACGATGTGGATCTTCCACCATTCACCTTGTGGTCTTCTCTTATGTGTTGGATATCTTCTTTCATGCAAAGAGGATGAACCTTCATGCACATCTTGCTGCCTTGTATGGCTCATGGAGTTCTTTCTCTTACTCATTGGTTGGTATTCTTCATCTTCATTCTCTTCATTGTCCTTGTTGTATCTTGCTAGAATTGAAGTCTACATAGTATTGGGCTCCTCTATCATGGCATCTTCCTCTCTTTCTGCACTTTGAAAATGCTCTTTGTTGAGGTAAAAGATAAAGATGAATAGATAATAGTTAAATTAGAATAAGTTACTTCGTAAAGGATATTACCTAAGGTAAGTTACTAATGGTCAAAGACTTGACTCTTGGCATATAGAAAAAGCATCCTATAGACATAGGATGTGGTCAAGGACAAAGAGTCAAAATCAAGAAGATAAAGTGTGTCCTAGAGAATATCCAAAGAACTAGGTAAGAGTTATTAGTATATGGCATAGGATACTCTCGTGGTGTGTAAGATGCCATAGGATCCTATGACACTTGGATATCCTCGTCACATGAGTCAAAAGATCCAAGGAGCATATGTGTAAAAGTCAAATGGTGGAAGAAGTCCTTTTAAGGCACCAACTGTTGAGGTAAAAGATAAAGATGTTGAGATAAATAGGTAATAGTAAAAGTAGAATAAATTATCTTATAGAGAATATTCTCTTAGGTAAGTTACTAATGATCAAAGGCAACTAAAGACTAACTGGCGGCTAGGGTCTCGACACGCGGCTAGGTTTAATGTCTCGACAGACGGCTAGTTTAGAGTCTCGAGAGGCGGTTAAGTTTAGGGTCTCGAGTGGCGGCTAGTTATAGATGAATGTGGATGAAGTCTATACATATTAGATGTGAACTCTGATTATAAGTAACGGGTGTTGGAAGTAAGAGACATCTCATTCCACACTTCTCTTATGTGCAACCTTGCTGATTTCTACTTACTTGTGTTATGCTTATAGTATTTCTTCAATACCAACTACCACCTATAAGTAACGAGAGTTGAAAGAGAGAACCATCTCATTCCACACTTCTCTTATGTGCAACTTTGCTAATTTCTACTTACTTGTGTTATGCTTATAGTGTTCTTTTTTCAATAAGTTATGGGCCTACACACTCTTTTTGTGCTATTCAAGTAAGTTGAAGTCATTTTCTCTTTGTTGCTTTTGTGTGGATTAGATCTTATAGTATTTATAGAAATTAGGTTTTTTGGTATAAGGAGGCTATTGGTATTAAACTTATACATCTCTAACATTATTTTGTGGGTTCTTATCTCCTTGCTTTGTGAGGTTAAGACTTTGTAGAAAGACCTTGATAGTGTCTTTTGAGTTGGTGAAGTTTCTTCATTATCCTTGAGTGTTTTGATAAGAAAGTGATTAACACGAGTGATTGTGAGTTCCATGAGGGTGTAATTACTTGTAGAAAGCTTCAAAAGTTGAGTTGAAAGTGTTTTCAGTGAGATACCACTCTTTTGTTCATAACAGGGCATTCTGAGATTCTGCTAGTGTAAACTTCGTTTGGTGACTTTAAGCTTGTAGAGACTCCTTCTCTCAATATTTTTTGATACACTCTTCCTTAGACATGGCTTCTAGTGAGTGTGAAGGTTTGAGAGTGATTGAGAAGTTTAGAGGCAATAATTTCTACCATTGGAAGGTCAAAATGGAGCTTTTGTTGGCGTCTTTGGACCTTTGGGACATTGTAGATGAGAGTGAAGACCCTCCAAGCATAGATGCAAGCCCTAAAGACCACTAGAACTCCAAAAGACGTGAAAAGAAGGCTTTTGGTATGATTGCCACCAATTTGGATGAAGCCAACTTTTCTCACATTATCCATTGCAAAGGACCAGCGGAAGCATGAAAGACACTTTGCAACATATATGAGAGCAAGAACTTGTCCAACATCCTCTTTAGAAGAAAAAAATTCTTCACTTGTAAGATGGAAGAAGGTGAAGATCTCATGGCATATGTTAATAAGGTAGAGGCTCTTGGAAATCAACTAGCAATTGTTGACAAGCCTTTAGAGGATGGTGATATTGTCATGGCTGTCCTCATGAGTCTTCTCGAGTCCTACAACTACCTCATTGTGGCATTGGAGTCTTTGAGGTTGAAAGAGCTTACAATGGACTATGTGACTATTGAAGAAATACTATAAGCATAACACAAGTAAGTAGAAATTAGCATGGTTGTACATAAGAGAAGTGTGGAATGAGATTACTCTTACTTCCAACACCCGTTACTTATAATCAGAGTTCACATCCAATATGTATAGACTTCATTCACATTCATCTATAACAAGCCGCCACTCGAGACCCTAAACTTAACCGCCTCTCGAGACTCTAGCCGCCACTTAGTCCTTAGTTGCCTTTGACCATTAGCAACTTACCTAAGAGAATATTCTCTATAAGATAACTTATTCTACTTTTACTATTATCTATTTATTTCAAAATCTTTATCTTTTACCTCAACACCCCCACTTTGCTAATTGTCAAAGCCCTTCAAATCTAATGCCTTTGTCAACATATGATGTCTATCTTTTATCAATGCCTTTATTAGTAAATCACCAAGTATATCTTTTGTTGCACAATACTTCAAGTCAATCACTCCCATTTCAATCTTCTGTCTTATAAAGTGATGTTGAATGTCAATGTGCTTGGTTCTTGAAGGATGCTTTGGATTCTTTGCAAAAGCAAGGCATCCTTGATTGTCACAATTCAATAGAGTTGCTTCCAATTGCACAAGTCCAATGTCCTCCAAAACTTGCTTTAACCATGTTGCTTCCATTGCACCATGGCTTGCTGCCATGTACTCCGCCTCCATTGTGGACCTTGCAATTGTCGGTTGCCTCTTGTAATTCCATGAAATTGCTCCCACTCCAACAAAGAATACATAGCCCGTTGTTGACCGCCTATCATTTAAATTTCCTGCCCATTCTGCATTACAATAACCATGCAAAGTAATACTTTCACCTCCAAGGCACAATTTGAAGTCCAAAGTGCATTTCAAGTACCTCATGATTTTCTTGATGGTTGCCCAATGAATTGGTCCTGCTTTTGACATGTGTTGACTTACGACACTCACCGCATAAGCAAGATCCACCCTTGTGCTAACCATTGCATACATGAGTGATCCAACTGCTGCCTTGTATAGAACACCTTGCATTTGACTTTCAACTTGTGCAAACTCTTCATCCGTGAGCTTCATCAACTTCAAATTGGACTCCAAAGGTGTTCCAATAGGCTTGATTCGTTCATATTGAATCATTTCAACACACCTTCAATATACTTCTTTTGGCTAATTGTGATGGCCTTATTAGTACGATTTCTTGCAAATTCCACTCCTAAGCAATAGTGAAGCTCTTTCAAATCACTCATCTCATATTTCTTTTCTAACTTTGCCTTCAACCAATCCATCATTTTTAAAGTATTGGTTAAGATGATTAAATCATAAACAAGATGTTGCTTGCCTTCTCTTACAAATCCTTGAGGTTGATCCATATAGATGTCTTCTTCCAACTCTCCTTTCAAGAAAGCCGTCTTCACATCCATTTGATGCATTTCCCAGTCCATTGCTGCCACAATTGCTACAATGATTCTAATGGTGGTGAACTTAGCCACGGGAGCAAATGTCTCATTGAAATCAATACTAGCAACTTGTGAGTATCCTTTGGCAACTAGCCTTGCCTTATATCTCACAATATCACCCATTGCATCCCTCTTGGTTCTAAACACCCACTTACAACCAATTGAAGATCGATTTGGTGGAAGTTGAGTCAATTTCCATGTTCCATTGCTCATGAGAGATTTGTACTCTTCTTCCATAGCCTCCTCCCACTTCAATGCATTCGTAGACTTCATATCATCACATATATTCAATGGATGAGCAAGGAGTACAACATTTGCAGGTTCTTCACTTACTTGAGGAAAGATGTGGTCCTTCCACCATTCACCACGTTGTTTTCTTTTTCTTGTCGGATATCTTCTATCATTTGAAGAAGATTCATCTTGATGCTCTCCAACCTTCTTTTCTTTTGAACCTTGTCTCTTCTCACTCAAAGGTTGGTATTCCTCATCATCATCATCATCTTCAACTTCTGCATTGTTTGTCATCTCAATTGTATACACTTTCTTCTTCTTCTTCTTCATCTTCTTTGGTTCTTCATGTTGATTCAAATCTCCACTATCTTCATTGTCTTCATCTTCTTCTTCTTCTTTCGTTGCTGAAATTAAAGATGTGTCCACAAACACACCATTACTCCCACTTGGACACATCTCCAAGTGCTCACAAGCACTTTTATGCTCCATAAATTCAACATCATGACTTTTGATGATCTTCTTGGTATCCAAACATATTAGCCTATATGCCTTGGTACCTTCACAATATCCAAGAAACACACATTTTGTACCTTTTGCATCAAATTTGGACCGCATACAATCTGGTACCTTTGCATAGGCAATGCATCCAAAAGTCCTCATGTGTGAAACACAAGGTTTCCTCCCAGTCCAAGCTTCTTGTGGAGTCATTGATGTAAGTGCATTTGTAGGACACCTTTTCCTTATATACACTGCATTCACCACAGCTTCCATCTTAAACTCATGCCCAAGGTTTTGAGCATGAATCATACTCCTTGCCATCTCCACAATAGTTTGATTTGCTCTTTCAACAACTCCATTTTGTTGTGGAGTATAGGAAGTGGAAGTTTGTCTTGCAATACCATGAATCTTCAAATACTCATCAAAGTCCTATGACAAATACTCACCTCAATTGTCTGTACGCAACACCTGGATCTTGCACTCACATTGCTTCTCCACAAATACCACAACGTGGTGAATGGTGGAAGGACCACATCTTTCCTCAAGTAAGTGAAGAACATGCCAATGTTGCACTCCTTGCTGACCTATTGAATATATGTGATGCTATGAAGTCTACGAATGCGTTGATGTGGGAGGAGGCCATGGAAGAAGAGTACAAATCTCTCATGAGAAATGGATGTTGAAACATAGAAAGCATACTCCACAGAAGTATGTTAGAACCAGCAAGGTTGCACTTTAATAAATAGAGTGTCATATGAGATGATTCTTCCCATGCCAACCCTTTCCTTATATACTAGTACCAAGGTACCAAGTGCTATAACCCATATGGGATATCTCCTAGGACCAGCCTTCCCCTTGTACTCTAATGCACTATAGACCAGCACCTAACCTTATGGGATATCCATAACAACACTTGTACACTATTGACCATTAGCAACTACTTAAAGAGTTCTTTACTTAAACAATCCCACTTTACTAATGGTCAATTAGCTATCAATCCTAATGCCTTACTCAACTTGTTGTGTCTTTCTCTAACTAAGGCTTTTGTCAATAAATCAGCCAACATGTCTTTGGTTTCACAATACATCATATTAATAACCCCCATTTCTATCTTCTCTCTTATAAAATGATGCTGAATATCAATGTGCTTGGTTCTTGCATGATGCTTTGGATTCTTTGCAAAAGCAAGACATCCTTGATTGTCACACCTCAATGGAGTGGCCTCCAATTGCACAAGTCTAATATCTTTCAATAACAACCTCAACCAAATTGCCTCCATTGCTCCATGACTTGCTGCCATATCTTCCGCTTCCATTGTGGACCTTGCAATGGTTGGTTGTCTCTTGCAATTCCAAGATATGGCTCCCACTCCAACAAAGAATACATAGCCCATTGTTGACCTTCTATCGTTTGCATCTTCAGCCCAATCCGCATCACAATATCCATGTAATGCAATATTATCTCCTCCAAGACATAGTTTGAGGTTCAAAAAGTCTTTCAAGTACCTCATGATTTTCTTGATGGTTGCCCAATGCATAGAACCTGGTTTTGCCATGTGTTGGTTATAAGACTTACCGCAAATGCAAGATCCATCCTTGTACCTACCATTGCATACATGAGTGAGCCTACTGCTGCCTTGTATGGTATGCCTTGCATTTGATGCTCAACTTCAGCATACTCCTCATCCGTGAGCTTCATCAACTTCAAGTTGGCCTCCAAAGGAGTTCCAATGGGCTTGCAATCTCCCATGTTGAATCGTTTCAACACTTCTTCAATGTACCTGCTTTGGCTCAATGTGATGGTCTTTGATTCTCTACTTCTTGTGAATTCCACACCCAAACAATAATGGAGCTCTCCCAAATCACTCATCTCAAACTCTCCCTCCAATTTCTTCTTCAACCAATCCAATCTTACCTAGTCTTGCTTAAGATGGTTAAATCATCTACATAGAGGATCACAACCAGCAAGAAGTCCTTGGCTTGCAATACATACAAAGAATGGTCAACTTCACTCCTTACAAAACCTTCCTTTATAAAGAACGAGTCAATGCGTTGATACCATGCTCTTGGTGATTGCTTGAGTCCATACAATGACTTCTTCAACTTACAAACAAGGTGGTGTTTGTCTTGTTCAATAAATCCTTGAGGTTGCTCCATGTAGATGTCTTCTTCCAATTCTCCATTCAAGAATGCTGTCTTGACGTCCATTTGATGCATCTCAAGATCCATTGATGCTCCAAATTCTACTATGGTTCTAATGGTGGTGAACTTGGCCACGGGTGCAAATGTCTCATTAAAGTCCATTCCAGCAACTTGTGAGTAGCCTTTGGCAACCAATCTTGCCTTGTACCTCACAACATTGCCCATAGCATCTCTCTTGGTTCTAAACACCCACTTACATCCAATTGCTGATCGATTTGGTGGAAGTGGAGTCAACTCCCATGTCTCATTGTCAATAAGAGATTTCTATTTTTCTTGCATGGAAATCTCCCACTTCATTGCATCACCACAAGTCATTGCATCACACAAAGTCAATGGATCATCAAGATGAGCAACATTGGCATTGTCTTCACTTACTTGTGGAAAGATGTGGTTCTTCCACCATTCACCTTGTGGTCTTCTCTCACGTGTTGGATATCTTCTTTCTTGTAAAGACGATGAGCCTTCATGTACCTCTTGCTGCCTTCTATGGCTCATGGAGTTCTTTGTCTTACTCATTGGTTGGTATTCTTCATCTTCATTCTCTTCATTGTCCTTGTTGTATCTTGCTGGAATTGAAGTCTTCATAGTATTGGGCTCTTCTATCATGGCATCTTCCTCTCCTTCTTCACTTTGAAAATGCTCTTCTTCATCTTCTTGTTTGTTTGCTGGAATTGAAGATGTGTCCACAAACACACCACTACTTCCACTTGGACACGTCTCCCACTTTTCACTACCACTTTTATGCTCTAAGAACACTACATCACTGTTTTTGATGTCCTTTTGGTATCTAAGCACATGAGCCTATATGCCTTGGTACCTTCAAAATAACCAAGGAATACACATCTTGTGCCCTTTGCATCAAGTTTGCCGCTCATACTATCTGGAACCTTGACATATGCAATGCACACAAAAATCCTCATATGAGATAAACAAGGTTTCTTACCAGTCCAAGCTTCTTCGGGAGTCATTCCTTCAAGTGCACTTGTGGGACATCTATTTCTTGTATACACGGCATTTACAACAGCTTCCGCCCAATACCCATACCCAAGTTTTTGAGCATGAATCATACTCCTTGCCATCTCCACAATAGTGCAATTTACTCTTTCAGCAACTCCATTTTGTTGTAAAGTGTAGGGAGTAGAGGTTTGTTTTGTAATGCCTTCATGCTTCAATAACTCATCAAAGTATTTGGACAAATACTCACCTCCATTGTCCGATCGCAGCACCTTAATCTTGTGCTCACATTCCTTCTCCACAAGTACTTTCTACTCCTTAAACTTGGCAAAATACTCATTCTTGGCCTTGATGATGTAAATCCATACCTTCCTTCAGAAGTCATCAATCAATGTGACAAAGTACCTTGCTCCACTCATATATGGTGTCCTCATGGGTCCACAAACATCCGAATGCACAAGCTCCAGCAATTGACTTGCTCTTATTGCAACTCCACTAGGAAATGGTGTCCTATGTTGTTTGCCTTGAATGCCTCCCTCACAAGCAAGATTCATGGTAGAATGGCCAAGGTCTAAGCCACTTACTATGGATTGAAGCTCCTTCATGCTTTTGGCATTCAAATGCCCAAGTCTTTGATGCCAAATGCCCACCTTGTCTTCATTTGATGGAAATTCAGCAAAGGCAGCAACCTCCACTCCATTGATCCTCTAACAATTGATAATATAGAGATTGCCATCCTTATTCTCTTTTGCTACTTCTTTGCCTTCTATGGTTCTCACAAAACATCCATTCATATTAAATTGCACTTTGCACCCATGAGTAACAAGTTTACTCACCGAAAGGAGGTTCTTCTTCATCTTTGGTACATGCAACACATCCTTGAGAGTGATTCTCTTACTTATGTCCTTCACCACTACCTCTACTACAATGGTGCCCATTCCAATGGCTTGGAACATACCATTATCACCTAACCAAACCTTGGTTGCTGGAATTGGTTGATAAGTGTTAAATGAACACTTGTATGGAGTCATGTGTTTAGTACATCCAGAATCTACAATCCAATTGCTCATATCAAGCATAGAAGGAGTTTGTTTTGCCATGAATGCAAGGCTTCACCTCCATGGTCATGAAAAGCATTGTTGGCATTCTCACTTTCTCCTTTCTTTGCCTTGAAACAATTTCTAGCAAAATGGCCTGGTTTTCCACAAATGTATCAAGTTTTAGGAGGATAACATTGAAAAGGGGTTCCATCCTTACTTGGTCTTGTAAATAGTGTTGAGAAAAAGAACACTATAAGCATAACAAAAGTAAGTAGAAATCAGCAAGGTTGCTCATAAAAGAAGTGTGGAATGAGATGGTTCTCTCTTCCAACTCTCGTTACTTATAGGTGGTGGTTGCTGCCCTAAAAGGACTTCTTCCACCATTTGACTTTTACACATATGCGCCTAAGATCCTTTGGCTCATACCACGAGGGTATCCAAGGATCCTAGGATCCTATGGCATCTTACATACCACGAGGGTATCCTATGCCATATACTAATTACTCTTACCTAGTTCTTTGGATATTCCCTAGGACACACTTTATCCTCTTGACTTTGACTCTTTGTCTTTGACCGCATCTTATGTCCATAGGATGCTTTTTCTATATACCAAGAGTCAAGCCTTTGATCATAAGCAACTTATCTAAGGTAATATCCTTTATGAGGTAACTTATTCTACTTTAACTATTATCTATTCATCTTTATCTTTTATCTCAATACTCCCACTTTGCTAATTGTCAAAGCCCTTCAAACCTAATGCCTTTGTCAACATATAATGTCTATCTTTGACCAATGCCTTTGTTAACAAATCAGCAAGCATATCTTCTGTTGTACAATACTTCAAGTCAATCACTCCCATTTCAATCTTCTCTCTTATAAAGTGGTGTTGAATGTCAATGTGCTTGGTTCTTGAAGGATGCTTTGGATTCTTTGCAAAAGCAAGGCATCCTTGATTGTCACAATTCAATAGAGTTGCTTTCAATTGCACAAGTCCAATGTCCTCCAAAACTTGCTTTAACCATGTTGCTTCCATTGCACCATGGCTTGCTGCCATGTACTCCGCCTCCATTGTGGACCTTGCAATTGTCGGTTGCCTCTTGTAATTCCATGAAATTGCTCCCACTCCAACAAAGAATACATAGCCTGTTGTTGACCGCCTATCATTTGCATCTCCTGCCCAATCCGCATCACAATAATCATGCAAAGTAATACTTTCACCTCCAAGGCACAATTTGAAGTCCAAAGTGCATTTCAAGTACCTCATGATCCTCTTGATGGGTGCCCAATAAATTGGTCCTGATTTTGACATGTATTGACTTACGACACTCACCGCATAAGCAAGATCCACCCTTGTACCAACCATTGCATACATGAGTGACCCAACTGCTGCCTTGTATGGAACACCTTACATTTGGCCTTCAACTTGTGCAAACTCTTCATCCGTGAACTTCATCAACTTCAAATTGGACTCCAAAGGTGTTCCAATAGGCTTGCAATCCTCCATGTTGAATAGTTTCAATACTCCTTCAATGTACTTCCTTTGGCTCATTATGATGGTCTTGTTAGTACGATCTCTTGCAAATTCCACTCCTAAGCAATAGTGAAGCTCTCCCAAATCACTCATCTCATATTCTTTTTCTAACTTTGCCTTCAACCAATCCATCATCATTATTGTATTGGTTAAGATGATTAAATCATCTACATAATGAATAACAATCATCAAGAACTCTTTTGATTGTATCACATACATAGAATGGTCAGCCTCACTTCTTTGGAATCCCTCATTAACAAAGAATGTGTCAATTCTTTGATACCATGCCCTTGGAGATTGCTTGAGTCCATACAAGGATTTCTTCAACTTACAAACAAGATGTTGCTTGCCTTCTTCTACAAATCCTTGAGGTTGATCTATGTGGATGTCTTCTTCCAACTCTCCATTCAAGAAAGCCGTCTTCACATCCATTTGATGCATCTCCAAGTCCATTGCTGCCCCAATTACCACAATAGTTCTAATGGTGGTGAACTTAGCCATGGGAGCAAATGTGTCATTGAAATCAATACGAGCGACTTGTGAGTATCTTTTGGCAACTAGCCTTGCCTTATATCTCACAATATCACCCATTGCATCCCTCTTGGTTCTAAACATCCACTTACAACCACTTAAAGATCGATTTGGTGGAAGTTGACTCAATTCTCATGTTCTATTCCTCATTAGAGATTTGTACTCTTCTTTCATAGCCTCCTCCCACTTCAATGCATTCGTACACTTCATAGCATCACATATATTCAATGGATCAGCAAGGAGTGCAACATTTGCATGTTCTTCACTTACTTGAGGAAAGATGTGGTCCTTCCACCATTCACCACGTTATTTTCTTTCTCTTGTGGGATATCTCCTATCATTTGAAGAAGATTCACCTTGATGCTCTTCAACCTTCTTTTCTTTTGAACCTTGTCTCTTCTCACTCAAAGGTTGGTATTCCTCATCATCATCATCATCTTCAACTTCTTCATTGTTTGTCATACCAATTGTATACACTTTCTTCTTCTTCTTCTTCATCTTCTTTGGTTCTTCATGTTGATTCAAATCTCCACTATCTTCATTGTCTTCATCTTCTTCTTCTGCTTTCGTTGCTGAAATTAAAGATGTGTCCACAAACACACCATTACTCCCACTTGGACACATCTCCAAGTGCTCACAAGCACTTTTATGCTCCATAAATTCAACATCACGACTTTTGATGATCATATCAAGCATGGAAGGAGTTTGTTTTGCCATGAATGCAAAGTCTTCACCTCCATGGTCATGAAAAGCAATGTTGGCATTCTCTCTTTCTCCTTTCTTTGCCTTGAAACAATTTCTAGCAAAATGGCCTGGTTTTCTACAAATGTAACAAGTTTTAGGAAGATAACGTTGAAAAGGGGCACTTGCCTTACTTGGTCTTGTAAATAGTGCTGATTGCTCCCCAATAGACTCCTTTTGCTTTCTTTTGATCACTTCATGGGCTGGTCTTGCCGTGACATAGTCCAAAGTGAGGTCTTTCCTTGAAATGGACTCCAATGCCACAATGAGGGAGGAATAGGAGTCCGCAAGGCTTGAGAGCAATGTCATCACAACATCTTCTTCAAGTAAAGGCTTGTCAACAATAGCAAGTTGGTTTGCAAGTGCTTTTACTTTATTTACATGAGCCATGAGATCTTCAGCTTCTTCCATCTTCACGGTGAAGAACTTTTGCCTTGACCATAGTACATTGAAGAGATTCCTAGTTTCATAGACATTATAAAGAATCTTCCATGCATCTGCTGCCCCTTTGCAAGAAATGACATGAGCAAAGTTGCTTTCATCTAAATTAGTGGGAATTATGCCAAAAGCCTTCTTCTCTCGTCTTTTGAAGTTTTTTTGCTCCTTGATGCTTGCCTCTATCCCAGGTGCAAGTTCTTCCTCATCTACTATCTCCCAAAGATCCAATGACGCCAAAAGTAGCTCCATTTTGGCCTTCCAGTGGTGAAAGTTGTCACCTCTTAACTTTTCTACCATTCTTAAGCTATCACTCTCAAAAGATGCCATCTCAAGCTACAAGTAGGTCCAAAAATCTCTTGATTTGGAGTTGTAATGCAAAAGATATGACTACTCAAAGATTGCTGAACTACAAACTCAGAATTCGCTGTTTTGCAACTTTTTGCATACTTTGAGTCCAAATCACGTCTTAATTGTGGGAAATGCTATGTCATGTAATTCTATGGCTTTCAAACATCTCCCTCACATAACCTCACTCAAAATGACTCAATTTCTCATAAAACTCTCAAATACTAGTGTTACTTCAGCAAAGACACTATCAAGGTCTTGCACTAACCTCCTACACTCACAAATCCAGGAGTAATGACTTCAACAAAACACTAGTAATACTATACTATAAGATCTCAACCACCAAACAAGCAACAAAAGAATATAAAATGCAAGAACAACTTACTTGGTAAGAGAATGTGGGCCCATAACCTATTGAAACATAGAAAGCATACTCCACACAAGTAAGTTAGGACCAGCAAGGTTGCACTATAACAAATAGAGTGTGGTATGAGATAATTCTTCCCATGCCAACCCTTTCCTTATATACTAGTACCAAGGTACCAAGTGCTACAATCAATATGGGATATCTCCTAGGACCAGCCCTCCCCTTGTACTCTAATGCAGTATAGACCAGCACCCTAACTTATAGGATATCCTTAAGAACACTTGTACTCTATTGACCATTAGCAACTACTTAAAGAGTTCTTTTCTCAACAAACAACACTTATACTCTATTGACCATTAGAAAGTACTTAAAGAGTTCTTTCCTTCAACACTCCCACTTTGCTATTGGTCAATTACCTATCAATCCTAATGCCTTATTCAACTTATTGTGTCTTTCTCTAACTAAGGCTTTTGTCAATAAATCAGCCAACATGTCTTTGGTTTCACAATACATCATATCAATAACCCTCATTTCTATCTTCTCTCTTATGAAATGATGCTGAATATCAATGTGCTTGGTTCTTGCATGATGCTTTGGATTCTTTGCAAAAACAAGACACCCTTGATTGTCACACCTCAATGGAATGTACAAGTGCAATATCTTCCAATAACAACCTCAATCAAATTGCCTCCATTGCTCCATGACTTGCTGCCATGTACTCCGCCTCCATTGTGGACCTTGCAATGGTTGGTTGTCTCTTACAATTCCAAGATATGGCTCCCACTCCAACAAAGAATACATTACCCGTCGTTGACCTTCTATCGTTTGGCTGTCCAACCCAATCCGCATCACAATATCCATGTCATGTAATATTATCTCCTCGAAGACATAGTTTGAGATTCAAAGAGCCTTTCAAGTACCTCATAATTCTCTTGATGGTTGCCCAATGCATAAGACCTGATTTTGCGATGTATTGGCTTAAACCACTTACCGAAATACAAGATCCATCCTTGTGCCTACCATTTATTGAAACATAGAAAGCATACTTTACACAAGTAAGTTAGGACCAGCAAGGTTGCACTATAACAAATAGAGTGTGGTATGAGATAATTCTTCCCATGCCAATCCTTTCCTTATATACTACTACCAAGGTACCAAGTCCTACAACCGATATGGGATATCTTCTAGGACCAGCCCTCCCCTTGTACTCTAATGTACTATAGACCAACACCTAACCTTATGGAATATTTCAGCAACACTTATACTATATTGACCATCAGCAACTACTTAAAGAGTTCTTTTCTCAACACTCCCACTTTGCTATTGGTCAATTAGCTATCAATCCTAATGCCTTACTCAACTTGTTGTGTCCTTCTCTAATTAAGGCTTTTGTCAACAAATCAGCCAACATGTCTTTGGTTTCAGAATACATCATATCAATAACCTCCATCTCTATCTTCTCTCTTATGAAATGATGCTGAATATCAATGTACTTAGTTCTTGCATGATGCTTTGGATTCTTTGCAAAAGCAAGACATCCTTGATTGTCACACCTCAATGGAATGGCCTCCAACTGCACAAGTCCAATATCTTTCAATAACAACCTCAACCAAATTACCTACATTGCTTCATGACTTGCTGCCATGTACTTCGGCCCTATTGTGGACCTTGCAATGTTTGGTTGTAACTTGCAATTTGAAGATATGGCTCCCATTCCAACAAAGAATACATAGTCCATTGTTGACCTTCAATCATTTGTACCTTTCTTGGTTCTAAATACCTACTTACATCCAATTGCTGATTGATTTGGTGGAAGTAGAGTCAACTTTCATGTCTCATTGTCCCTAAGAGATTTGTATTCTTCTTGCATAGCATTCTACCACTTCATTGCATCACCACACTTCATTGCATCATACAAAGTCAATCGATCTTCAAGAAGAGCAACATTGGCATGGTCTTCACTTATTTGTGGAAAGATGTGGTTCTTCCACCATTGACCTTGTGGTCTTCTCTCACATGTTGGATATCTTCTTTCATGCAAAGAAGATGAGCCTTCATGCCCCACTAGCTGCCTTGTATGGCTCATGGAGTTCTTTGTCTTACTCAATGATTTGGTATTCTTCATCTTCACTCTCTTCATTGTCCTTGTTGTATCTTGCTGGAATTGAAGTCTTCATAGTATTGGGCTCTTCTATCATGGCATCTTCCTCTCCTTCTTCACTTTGATAATGCACTTCTTCATCTTCTTGTTTGTTTGTTGGAATTAAAGATGTATCCACAAACACACCACTACTCCCACTTGGACACATCTTGGATTAAAGCCCCTTCATGCTTTTGACATTCAAATGCCTAAGTCTTTGATGCCAAATGTCCACCTTGTCTTCATTTGATGGAAATTCGGCAAAGGCAGCAACCTCCACTCCATTGATCCTCTTGCAATTGATAATATAGAGATTGCCATCCCTAATCCTTTTTGCTACTTCTTTGCCTTCCATGGTTCTCACAAAACATCCATTCATGTTAAATTGCACTTTACACCCATAAGTTACAAGTTTACTCACCGAAAGGAGGTTCTTCTTCATCTTTGGCACATCCTTGATAGTCCAAAGTGAGGTCTTTCCTTGAAATGGACTCCAATGCCACAATGAGAGAGGAATAGAAGTCCGCAAGGCTTGAGAGTAATGTCATTACAACATCTTCTTCAAGTAAAGGCTTGTCAACAATAGCAAGTTGGTTTGCAAGTGCTTTTACCTTATTCACATGAGCCATGAGATCTTCACCTTCTTCCATCTTCACGGTGAAGAATTTCTGCCCTAACCATAGCACATTGGAGAGATTCCTACTTTCATAGACATTGCAAAGAGTCTTCTATGCATCTGCTGCCCCTTTACAAGAAATGACATGAGCAAAGTTGCTTTCATCTATATTGGTGGCAATTATGCCAAAAGCCTTCTTCTCTTGTCTTTTGAAGTCCTTTTGCTCCTTGATGCTTGCCTCTACCCCAGGTGCAAGTTCTTCCTCATCTACTATCTCCCAAAGATCCAATGACGCCAAAAGTAGCTCCATTTTGGCCTTCCAGTGGAGAAAGTTGTCACAGCTAAACATCACTTCACTCAAAATGACTCACTTTCTCATAAAACTCTCAAATACTAGTGCTCCTTTAGCAAAGACACTATCAAGGTGTTGCACTAAGCTCATACACTCACAAATCCAAGAGCAATGACTTCAACAATTCACTAGCAATACTCTACCATAAGATCTCAACCACCAAAAACAAGCAACAAAGAAATAATGCAAGAATAACTTACTTGGTAAGAGAATGTGGGCCCATATCCTGTTGAAACATAGAAAGCATACTCCATACAAGTAAGTTAGGACCAACAAGGTTGCACTTTAACAAATAGAGTGTGATATGAGATAATTCTTCCCATGCCAACACTTTCCTTATATACTAGTACCAAGGTACCAAGTGCTACAATCCATATGGCATATCTCCTAGGACCAGCCCTCGCCTTGTACTCTAATGCACTATAGACCAGCACCTTACCTTATGGGATATCCCTAACAACACTTGTATTTTATTGACGATTAGCAACTACTTAAAGAGTTCTTTTCTCAACAACTTCCACCATAAAAAATAATTATCTTAAAGGCAGAGCATTTTCATCTTTGAGTAATAAAATCAATATTGACGATTAATTTAATCTTTATTTAACAAATTCAATTAAGTATATCCTTTGATCCTCTTATTTGTGATATCAAGAATACTTTTTTTTATGTATCATGATACTTTCAAATTTGAGTTCAAGAATAATCTATTCTATTTTGAGAGATGAAAAACTCTTGATTAGGAGTTGTAATGCAAAAGATATGACTACTTAAAGATTGCTGAACTACAAACCCAGAATTCGCTGTTTTGCAAATTTTTGCATATTTTGAGTCCAAATTACGTCTAAATGGTGGAAAATGGTTTGTAATGTGATTTTATGACTTTCAAACGTCTCTCTAATGTCAATTCACTCAAAATGACTCACTTTCTCATAAAAATCTCAAATACTAGTGCTCCTTCAGCAAAGACACTATCAAGGTCTTGCACTAAGCTCATACACTCACAAATCCAAGAGCAATGACTTCAACAATTCACTAGCAACACTCTACCATAAGATCTCAACCATCAAAAATAAGCAACAAAGAAATAATGCAAGAACAACTTACTTGGTAAGAGAATGTGGGCCCATAACTTGTTGAAACATAGAAAGCATACTCCACACAAGTAAGTTAGGACCAGCAAGGTTGCACTTTAAATAATTAGAGTGTGGTATGAGATAATTCTTTCCATGCCAACCCTTTCCTTATAGACTAGTACGAAGGTACCAAGTGCTACAATCCATATGGGATATCTCCTAGGACCAGTCCTCCCCTTGTACTCTAATGTACTATAGACCACCACCTTACCTTATGGGATATCCCTAACAACACTTGTATTCTATTGACCATTAGCAACTACTTAAAGAGTTCTTTTCTCAACAACTTCTACCATAAAAAATAATTTTCTTAAAGGCAAAGTATTTTTATCTTTGAGTAATAAAATGATATGGGATATCTTCTAGGACCAGCCCTCCCTTTGTGCTCTAATGAACTATAGACCAGCAACTAACCTTATGGAATATTCCTAATAACACTTGTACTCTATTGAACATTTGTAACTACTTAAAGAGTTCTTTTCTCAACACCATTGCATACATGAGTGAGCCTACTGCTGCCTTGTATGGTATGCCTTGCATTTGATGCTCAACTTCAGCATACTCCTCATCCGTGAGCTTCATCAACTTCAAGTTGGCCTCCAAAGGAGTTCCAATGGGCTTGCAATCTCCCATGTTGAATCGTTTCAACACTTCTTCAATGTACCTGCTTTGGCTCAATGTGATGGTCTTTGATTCTCTACTTCTTGTGAATTCCACACCCAAACAATAATGGAGCTCTCCCAAATCACTCATCTCAAACTCTCCCTCCAATTTCTTCTTCAACCAATCCAATCTTACCTAGTCTTGCTTAAGATGGTTAAATCATCTACATAGAGGATCACAACCAGCAAGAAGTCCTTGGCTTGCAATACATACAAAGAATGGTCAGCTTCACTCCTTACAAAACCTTCCTTTATAAAGAACGAGTCAATGCGTTGATACCATGCTCTTGGTGATTGCTTGAGTCCATACAATGACTTCTTCAACTTACAAACAAGGTGGTGTTTGTCTTGTTCAATAAATCCTTGAGGTTGCTCCATGTAGATGTCTTCTTCCAATTCTCCATTCAAGAATGCTGTCTTGACGTCCATTTGATGCATCTCAAGATCCATTGATGCTCCAAATTCTACTATGGTTCTAATGGTGGTGAACTTGGCCACGGGTGCAAATGTCTCATTAAAGTCCATTCCAGCAACTTGTGAGTAGCCTTTGGCAACCAATCTTGCCTTGTACCTCACAACATTGCCCATAGCATCTCTCTTGGTTCTAAACACCCACTTACATCCAATTGCTGATCGATTTGGTGGAAGTGGAGTCAACTCCCATGTCTCATTGTCAATAAGAGATTTCTATTTTTCTTGCATGGCAATCTCCCACTTCATTGCATCACCACAAGTCATTGCATCACACAAAGTCAATGGATCATCAAGATGAGCAACATTGGCATTGTCTTCACTTACTTGTGGAAAGATGTGGTTCTTCCACCATTCACCTTGTGGTCTTCTCTCACGTGTTGGATATCTTCTTTCTTGTAAAGACGATGAGCCTTCATGCACCTCTTGCTGCCTTTTATGGCTCATGGAGTTCTTTGTCTTACTCATTGGTTGGTATTCTTCATCTTCATTCTCTTCATTGTCCTTGTTGTATCTAGCTGGAATTGAAGTCTTCATAGTATTGGGCTCTTCTATCATGGCATCTTCCTCTCCTTCTTCACTTTGAAAATGCTCTTCTTCATCTTCTTGTTTGTTTGCTGAAATTGAAGATGTGTCCACAAACACACCACTACCCCCACTTGGACACATCTCCCACTTTGCACTACCACTCTTATGCTCTAAGAACTCTACATCACGACTTTTGATGATCTTTTTAGTATCTAAGCACATGAGCCTATATGCCTTGGTGCCTTCAAAATAACCAAGGAATACACATCTTGTGCACTTTGGATCAAGTTTGCCTCTCATACTATCTGAAACCTTGACATATGCAATACACCCAAAAATCCTCATGTGGGATATGCAAGGTTTCTTACCAGTCCAAGCTTCTTGGGAGTCATTCCTTCAAGTGCACTTGTGGACACCTTTTTCTTGTATACACGGCATTTACCACAGCTTCCGCCCAATATTCATAACCAAGTTTTTGAGCATGAATCATAGTCCTTACCATCTCCACAATAGTAGGATTTGCTCTTTCAGAAACTTCATTTTGTTGTAGAGTGTAGGGAGTAGAGGTTTGTCTTGCAATGCCTTCATGCTTCAATAACTCATCAAAGTCTTTGGACAAATACTCACCTCCATTGTCCGATCGCAGCACCTTAATCTTGTGCTCACATTGCTTCTCCACAAGTGCTTTCCACTCCTTAAACTTGGCAAAACACTCACTCTTGGCCTTGATGATGTAAATCCATACCTTCCTTGAGAAGTCATCAAGAAATGTGAAAAAGTACCTTGCCCCATTTATAGATAGTGTCCTCATGGGTCCACAAACATCTGAATGCACAAGCTCCAGTAATTGACTTGCTCTTATTGCAACTCCACTAGGAAATGGTGTCCTATGTTGTTTGCCTTGAATGCATCCCTCACAAGCAAGATTCATGGTAGAATGGCCAAGGTCTAAGCCACTTACTATGGATTGAAGCTCTTTCATGCTTTTGGCATTCAAATACCAAAGTCTTTGATGCCAAATACCCACCTTGACTTCATTTGATGGAAATTCAGCAAAGGTAGCAACCTCCACTCCATTGATCCTGTTACAATTGATAATATAGAGATTGCCACCCTAGTCCCTTTTGCTACTTCTTTGCCTTCCATCGTTCTCACAAAACATCCATTCATGTTAAATTGCACTTTGCACCCATGAGTTACAAGTTTACTCACTGAAAAGAGGTTCTTCTTCATCTTTGGCACATGCAACACATCCTTGAGAGTGATTCTCTTGCTTGTGCCCTTCACTACCACCTCCACTATAATGGTGCCCATTCCAATGGCTTGTACTTTATCATTATCACCTAACCAAACCTTGAGTGCTGGAATTGGTTCATAAGTGTTAAATGAACACTTGTACAGAGTCATGTGTTTGGTACATCCGGAATCCACAATCCATTTGCTCAGATCAAACATGGAAGGAATTTGATTTGCCGTGAATGCAAAGTCTTCACCTCCATGGTAATGAAAAGCATTGTAAGCATTCTCACTTTCTCCTCTCTTTGCCTTGAAACAATTACTAGCAAAATGGCCATGTTTTTGTTGAAGGAAAGAACTCTTTAAGTAGTTGCTAATGGTCAAGAGAGAACAAGTGTTGTTAGAGATATCCCATAAGGTTAAGTGCTGGTCTAAAGTGCATTAGAGAACAACGGGAGGGCTGGTCCTAGGAGATATGCCATATGGATTGTAGCACTTGGTACCTTGATACTAGAATATAAGGAAAGGGTTGACATGGGAAGAATTATCTCATACCACACTCTATTTGTTAAAGTGCAACCTTGCTGATCCTAACTTACTTCTGTGGTATTGAGAAAAAGAACACTATAACCATAACACAAGTAAGTAGAAATCAGCAAGGTTGCACATAAGAGAAGTGTGGAATGAGATGGTTCTCTCTTCCAACTCTCGTTCCTTATAGGTGGTGGTTGCTGCCCTAAAAGGACTTCTTCCACCATTTGACTTTTACACATATGCTCCTTGGATCCTTTGGCTTATATAACGAGGGTATGCAAGGATCCTAGGATCCTATAGCATCTTACATACCACAAGGGTATCCTATGCCATATACTAATTACTCTTACCCAGTTCTTTGGATATTCCCTAGGACACACTTTATCCTCTTGACTTTGACTCTTTATCTTTGACCGCATCTTATGTCCATAGGATGCTTTTTCTATATGCCAAGAGTCAAGCCTTTGACCATTAGCAACTTATCTAAGGTAATATCCTTTACGAGGTAACTTATTCTACTTTAACTATTATCTATTCATCTTTATCTTTTATCTCAATACTCCCACTTTGCTAATTGTCAAAGCCCTTCAAACCTAATGCCTTTGTCAACATATGATGTCTATCTTTGACCAATGCCTTTGTTAACAAATCAGCAAGCATATCTTCTGTTGCACAATACTTCAAGTCAATCACTCCCATTTCAATCTTCTCTCTTATAAAGTGGTGTTGAATGTCAATGTGCTTGGTTCTTGAATGATGCTTTGGATTTTTTGCAAAAGCAAGGCATCCTTGATTGTCACAATTCAATAGAGTTGCTTCCAATTACTCAAGTCCAATGTCCTCCAAAACTTGCCTTAACCATGTTGCTTCCATTGCACCATGGCTTGCTGCCATGTACTCCGCCTCCATTGTAGACCTTGCAATTGTCGGTTGCATCCTGCAATTCCATGAAATTGCTCCCACTCCAGCAAAGAATACATAGCTCGTTGTGTACCTCCTATCATTTGCATCTCCTGCCCAATCCGCATCACAATAACCATGCAAAGCAATACTTTCACCTCCAAGGCACAATTTGAAGTCCAAAGTACCTTTCAAGTACCTCATGATCCTCTTGATGGTTGTCCAATAAATTGGTCCTGCTTTTGACATGTGTTGACTTACGACACTCACCGCATAAGCAAGATCCACCCTTTTGCCAACCATTGCATACATGAGTGACCTAACTGCTGCCTTGTATGGAACACCTTACATTTGGCCTTCAACTTGTGCAAACTCTTCATCCGTGAGCTTCATCGACTTCAAATTGGACTCCAAAGGTGTTCCAATAGGCTTGCAATCCTCCATGTTGAATAGTTTCAACACTCCTTCAATGTACTTCCTTTGGCTTATTGTGATGGTCTTGTTAGCACGATCTCTTGCAAATTCCACTCCTAAGCAATAGTGAAGCTCTTCCAAATCACTCATCTCATATTCTTTTTCTAACTTTGCCTTCAACGAATCCATCAACTTTTCAGTATTGGTTAAGATGATTAAATCACCTACATAAAGAATAACAATCATCAAGAACTCTTTTGATTGTATCACATACATAGAACGGTCAGCCTCACTTCTTTGGAATCCCTCATTAACAAAGAATGTGTCAATTCTTTGATACCATGCCTTTGGAGATTGCTTGAGTCCATACAAGGATTTCTTCAACTTACAAACAAGATGTTGCTTGCCTTCTCTTACAAATCCTTGAGGTTGATCCATATAGATGTCTTCTTCCAACTCTCCTTTCAAGAAAGCCGTCTTCACATCCATTTGATGCATTTCCCAGTCCATTGCTGCCACAATTGCTACAATGATTCTAATGGTGTTGAACTTAGCCACGGGAGCAAATGTCTCATTGAAATCAATACTAGCAACTTGTGAGTATCCTTTGGCAACTAGCCTTGCCTTATATCTCACAATATCACCCATTGCATCCCTCTTGGTTCTAAACACCCACTTACAACCAATTGAAGATCGATTTGGTGGAAGTTGAGTCAATTTCCATGTTCCATTGCTCATGAGAGATTTGTACTCTTCTTCCATAGCCTCCTCCCACTTCAATGCATTCGTAGACTTCATATCATCACATATATTCAATGGATGAGCAAGGAGTACAACATTTGCAGGTTCTTCACTTACTTGAGGAAAGATGTGGTCCTTCCACCATTCATCACGTTGTTTTCTTTTTCTTGTCGGATATCTTCTATCATTTGAAGAAGATTCATCTTGATGCTCTCCAACCTTCTTTTCTTTTGAACCTTGTCTCTTCTCACTCAAAGGTTGGTATTCCTCATCATCATCATCATCTTCAACTTCTGCATTGTTTGTCATCTCAATTGTATACACTTTCTTCTTCTTCTTCTTCTTCTTTGTTTCTTCATGTTGATTCAAATCTCCACTATCTTCATTGTCTTCATCTTCTTCTTCTTCTTTCGTTGCTGAAATTCAAGATGTGTCCACAAACACACCATTACTCCCACTTGGACACATCTCCAAGTGCTCACAAGCACTTTTATGCTCCATAAATTCAACATCATGACTTTTGATGATCTTCTTGGTATCCAAACATATTAGCCTATATGCCTTGGTACCTTCACAATATCCAAGAAACACACATTTTGTACCTTTTGCATCAAATTTGGACCGCATACAATCTGGTACCTTTGCATAGGCAATGCATCCAAAAGTCCTCATGTGTGAAACACAAGGTTTCCTCCCAGTCCAAGCTTCTTGTGGAGTCATTGATGTAAGTGCATTTGTAGGACACCTTTTCCTTATATACACTGCATTCACCACAGCTTCCATCTTAAACTCATGCCCAAGGTTTTGAGCATGAATCATACTCCTTGCCATCTCCACAATAGTTTGATTTGCTCTTTCAACAACTCCATTTTGTTGTGGAGTATAGGGAGTGGAAGTTTGTCTTGCAATACCATGAATCTTTAAATACTCATTAAAATGCTTTGAAAAATACTCACCTCCATTATTTGTACGCAACGTCTTCATCTTGCACTCACATTGCTTCTCCATAAGTGCCTTAAATTCCTTAAACTTTGAAAAACATTCACTCTTGGATTTAAGAATGAAAATCCACACCTTCCTTGAAAAGTCATCAATAAATGTAACAAAGTATCTTGATCATGCCATTGATTGTGGCTTCATAGGTCCACAAACATCAGAATGCACAATGTCCAACGATTTGGTTGCACGTGTTGCAACTCCACTTGGAAATGAGGCTCTTTGTTGTTTGCCTTGAATACAACCTTCACAAATAAGATTAGTACATGATTGACCAAGATCTAAGCCACTAACCATGGATTGGTGCTCTTTCATACTTTTTGCATTGAAATGACCAAGGCGTCGATGCCAAATGCCAAACTTGTCTTGATCTTGTGGAAATTCAGCAAATGCCGCCACTTCAACTCCATTCACCTTCTTACAATTGATGAAGTAAAGATTGCCATCTCTAAAGCCTTTCAAAAGATTATCTCCATCCATTGTCTTCACAAAGCATCCATTCATATCAAATTGCACCTTACAACCATGAGAAACAAGTTTACTCACCGAAAGAAGGTTCTTCTTCATCTTTGGCACATGTAACACTTCTTTCAATCTGATCTTCTTCATTTGATTCTTCACAACAATCTCTACCACAATGGAGCCAATTCCAATGGCTTGCACCATGCCATTATCTCCTAACCATACTTTTGTTGTTGGAATAGTCTCATAAGTGTCAAATGAACACTTGTATGGAGTCATGTGCTTGGTAGCACCCGAATCAATGATCCATTTGGACATGGCAGCCATAGACGTGCCTTCATTTGCCATGAATGCATAATCATGTCCACCAACTTCATCACATGCATTGTTAGCATTTTCTCTATCTCCTTTCTTGGCCTTGTAGCAATTTCGTGCAAAATGACCCGATTTTCCACAAATGAAGCAAGTTCTTGTATTGCTTCTCACATTGTCATGTTGGTTGGAATAGGTACCTTTGCCTTGTCTTGAGAAGAGAGCTGAATCTTCACTTTGATGCTCCTTCTCTTTCCTTTTAATTACTTCATGTGCAAGTCTTGATATTACATAGTCCATTATAAGCTCCTTCAACCTCAAAGACTCCAATGCCACAATGAGGTAGTTGTAAGACTCGGAAAGACTCATGAGTAGAGTCATGACAATGTCACCATCCTCTAAAGGCTTGTGAACAATTGCTAATTGATTTGCAAGTGCTTTTACCTTATTAACATGTGCCATGAGGTCTTCACCTTCTTCCATCTTACAAGTGAAGAATTTCCTTCTTGTGAAGAGGATGTTGGATAAGTTCTTGCTCTCATATATGTTGCAAAGTGTCTTCCATGCTTCCGCTGGTCCTTTGCAATGGATAATGTGAGAAAAGTTGGCTTCATCCAAATTTATGGCAATCCAACCAAAAGCCTTCTTTTCACGTCTTTTGAAGTCCTTGTGGTCCTTAGGGCTTGCATCTATGCTTGGAAGGTCTTCACTCTCATCTACAATATCCCAAAGGTCCAAAGACGCCAACAAAAGCTCCATTTTGACCTTCCAATGGTAGAAATTGTTGCCTCTTAACTTCTCAATCACTCTCAAACCTTCACCCTCACTAGAAGCCATGTCTAAGGAAGAGTGTATCAAAAAATATTGAAAAAAGGAGTCTCTAATAGCTTAAAATCACCAAGCGAAGTTTGCACTAGCAGAATCTCAGAATGTTCTGTTATGAACAAAAGAGTGGTATCTCACTGGAAACACTTTCAACTCAACTTGTGAAGCTTTCTTCAAGTAATTGCACCCTCATGGAACTCACAATCACTGGTCTTAATCACTTTTTCATCAAAACACTCAAGAATAATGAAGAATCTTTACCAACTCAAAAGACACTATAAAGGTCTTTCTACAAAGTGTTAACCTCACAAAGCAAGGAGATAAGAACCCACGAAGCAATGTTAGAGATGTACAAGCTTAATACCAATAGCCTCCTTATACCAACAAACCTAACATCAACAAAGACCAAAAGATCTAATCCACACAAAAGCAAAAAAGTGAAAATGACTTCAACTTATTTGAATAGCACAACAAAGAGTGTGTGGGCCCATAACCTATTGAGAAAAGAACACTATAATTATAACACAAGTAAGTAGAAATCAGCAAGGTAGCACATAAGAGAAGTGTGGAATGAGATGGTTCTCTCTTCCAACTCTTGTTACTTATAGGTAGTGGTTGCTGTCCTAAAAGGACTTCTTCCACCATTTGACTTTTACAAATATGCTCTTTGGATCCTTTGGCTCATACCACGAGGGTATCCAAGGATCCTAGGATCCTATGGCATCTTACATACCACGAGGGTATCCTATGCCATATACTAATTACTCTTACCTAGTTCTTTGGATATTTCCTAGGACACACTTTATGCTCTTGACTTTGACTCTTTGTCCTTGACCGCATCCTATGTCCATAGGATGCTTTTTCTATATGCCAAGAGTCAAGCCTTTGACCATTAGCAACTTCCCTAAGGTAATACCCTTTATGAGGTAACTTATTCTACTTTAACTATTATCTATTCATCTTTATCTTTTACCTCAACACTTTTGGCGTCATTGGATCTTTGGGAGATAGTAGATGAGGAAGAACTTGCACCTGGGATAGAGGCAAGCATCAAGGAGCAAAAAAACTTCAAAAGACGAGAGAAGAAGGCTTTTGGCATAATTCCCACTAATTTAGATGAAAGCAACTTTGCTCATGTCATTTCTTGCAAAGGGGCAGCAGACGCATGGAAGATTCTTTATAATGTCTATGAAAGTAGGAATCTCTTCAATGTACTATGGTCAAGGCAAAAATTCTTCACCGTGAAGATGGAAGAAGGTGAAGATCTCATGGCTCATGTAAATAAGGTAAAAGCACTTGCAAACCAACTTGCTATTGTTGACAAGCCTTTACTTGAAGAAGATGTTGTGATGACATTGCTCTCAAGCCTTGCGGACTCCTATTCCTCCCTCATTGTGGCATTGGAGTCCATTTCAAGGAAAGACCTCACTTTGGACTATGTCACGGCAAGACCAGCCCATGAAGTGATCAAAAGAAAGCAAAAGGAGTCTATTCGGGAGCAATCAGCACTATTTACAAGACCAAGTCAGGCAAGTGCCCCTTTTCAACGTTATCTTCCTAAAACTTGTTACATTTGTAGAAAACCAGGCCATTTTACTAGAAATTGTTTCAAGGCAAAGAAAGGAGAAAGAGAGAATGCCAAGAATGCTTTTCATGACCATGGAGGTGAAGACTTTGCATTCATGGCAAAACAAACTCCTTCCATGCTTGATATGAGCAAATGGATTGTGGATTCCAGATGTACCAAATACATGACTCCATACAAGTGTTCATTTAACTCTTATCAACCAATTCCAGCACCCAAGGTTTGGTTAGGTGATAATGGTATGGTAATAGCCATTGGAATGGGCACCATTGTAGTAGTCGTGGTGGTGAAGGGCATAAGCAAGAGAATCACATTCAAGGATGTGTTGCATGTCCCAAAGATAAAAAAGAACCTCCTTTCGGTGAGTAAACTTGTAACTCATGGATGCAAAGTGCAATTTAATATGAATGGATGTTTTGTGAGAACCATGGAAGGCAAAGAAGTAGCAAAAGGGACTAGGGTGGCAATCTCTATATTATCAATTGTAACAGGATCAATGGAGTGGAGGTTGCTACCTTTGCTGAATTTCCATCAAATGAAGATAAGGTGGGTATTTGGCATCAAAGACTTTGGTATTTGAATGCCAAAAGCATGAAGGAGCTTCAATCCATGGTAAGTGGCTTAGACCTTGGCCATTCTACCATGAATCTTGCTTGTGAGGGATGCATTCAAGGCAAACAACATAGGACACCATTTCCTAGTGTAGTTGCAACAAGAGCAAGCCAATTGCTAGAGCTTGTGTATTCGGATGTTTGTGGACCCATGAGGACACCATCTATAAATGGGGCAAGGTATTTTTTTTACATTTATTGATGACTTCTTAAGGAAGGTATGGATTTACATCATCAAGGCCAAGAGTGAGTGTTTTGCCAAGTTTAAGGAGTGGAAAGCACTTGTGGAGAAGCAATGTGAGCACAAGATTAAGGTGCTGCGATCGGACAATGGAGGTGAGTATTTGTCCAAAGACTTTGATGAGTTATTGAAGCATGAAGGCATTGCAAGACAAACCTCTATTCCCTACACTCCACAACAAAATGGAGTTGCTGAAAGAGTAAATCGCACTATTGTGGAGATGGCAAGGACTATGATTCATGCTCAAAAACTTGGTTATGAATATTGGGCGGAAGCTGTGGTTAATGCCATGTATAGAAGAAAAATAGGTGTCCTACAAGTGCCCTTGATGGAATGACTCCCAAGAAGCTTGGACTGGTAAAAAACCTTGCATATCCCACATGAGGATTTTTGGGTGTATTGCATATGTCAAGGTTTCAGATAGTATGAGAGGCAAACTTGATCCAAAGTGCACAAGATGTGTATTCCTTGGTTATTTTGAAGGCACCAAGGCATATAGGCTCATGTGCTTAGATACCAAAAAGATCATCAAAAGTCGTGATGTAGAGTTCTTAGAGCATAAGAGTGGTAGTGCAAAGTGGGAGATGTGTCCAAGTGGAAGTAGTGGTGTGTTTGTGGACACATCTTTAATTCCAGCAAACAAACAAGAAGATGAAGAAGAGCATTTTCAAAGTGAAGAAGGAGAGGAAGATGCCATGATAGAAGAGCCCAATACTATGAAGACTTCAATTCCAGCAAGATACAACAAGGACAATGAAGAGAATGAAGATGAAGAATACCAACCTATGAGTAAGACAAAGAACTCCATGAGCCATAGAAGGCAGCAAGAGGTGCATGAAGGCTCATCGTCTTTACAAGAAAGAAGATATCCAACACGTGAGAGAAGACCACAAGGTGAATGGTGGAAGAACCACATCTTTCCACAAGTAAGTGAAGACAATGCCAATGTTGCTCATCTTGATGATCCATTGATTTTGTGTGATGCAATGACTTGTGGTGATGCAATGAAGTGGGAGATTGCCATGCAAGAAAAATAGAAATCTCTTATAGACAATGAGACATGGGAGTTGACTCCACTTCCACCAAATCGATCAGCAATTGGATGTAAGTGGGTGTTTAGAACCAAGAGAGATGCTATGGGCAATGTTGTGAGGTACAAGGCAAGATTGGTTGCCAAAGGCTACTCACAAGTTGCTGGAATGGACTTTAATGAGACATTTGCACCCGTGGCCAAGTTCACCACCATTAGAACCATAGTAGAATTTGGAGCATCAATGGATCTTGAGATGCATCAAATGGACGTCAAGACAGCATTCTTGAATGGAGAATTGGAAGAAGACATCTACATGGAGCAACCTCAAGGATTTATTGAACAAGACAAACACCACCTTGTTTGCAAGTTGAAGAAGTCATTGTATGGACTCAAGCAATCACCAAGAGCATGGTATCAACGCATTGACTCGTTCTTTATAAAGGAAGGTTTTGTAAGGAGTGAAGTTGACCATTCTTTGTATGTATTGCAAGCCAAGGACTTCTTGCTGGTTGTGATCTTTTATGTAGATGATATAATCATCTTAAGCAACACCATGGTAAGATTGGACTAGTTAAAGAAGAAATTGGAGGGAGAGTTTGAGATGAGTGATTTGGGAGAGCTCCATTATTGTTTGGATGTGGAATTCACAAGAAGTAGAGAATCAAAGACCATCACATTGAGCCAAAGCAAGTACATTGAAGAAGTGTTGAAACGATTCAACATGGGAGATTGCAACTCATTGGAACTCCTTTGGAGGCCAATTTGAAGTTGATGAAGCTCACGGATGAGGAGTATGCTGAAGTTGAGCATCAAATGCAAGGCATACCATACAAGGCAGCAGTAGGCTCACTCATGTATGCAATGGTAGGTACATGCCTTACTTGGTCTTGTAAATAGTGCTGATTGCTCCCCAATAGACTCCTTTTACTTTTTTTTGGTCACTTCATGGGCTTGTCTTACTGTGACATAGTCCAAAGTAAGGTCTTTCCTTGAAATGGACTCCAATGCCACAATGAGGGAGGAATAGGAGTCCGAAAGGCTTGAGAGCAATGTCATCACAACATCTTCTTCAAGTAAAGGCTTGTCAACAACAGTTAGTTGGTTTGCAAGTGCTTTTACCTTATTCACATGAGCCATGAGATCTTCACCTTCTTCCATCTTCACGGTGTCGTGTTGTAACACGAGTATACAGTGAAAATAAAAAGAAAGGGGAATTTTATTAATATTCAGTTACCTCGAATATTGGGAGCATCGACCAACTCCAGTACAAATACTGAGTGGTCAGGTTCAGTCACTCCGTTACAGTCAGCCGGGGCATATTGAAATGCTCCATTCCATTCCAATAACGGGAGTAAGCAAGAAGAGAAGGACCAATTCACACGACGGGTTCGAGGAGCCAATTGGATCCAATTTCGATAATCCAATTAGGGTCCTCTTATCTAATATGAGACCTGAATTGGCCGGTCAACCCAGTGTGGTCTAATTACGGGAAATCCAGGTCTTACTACAGGTCTTAGCCAATCTGACGTGAGGACCAATTTGACCCAATTACGGGAACATCCAGAATACTACGGGCATCTTTCCTAATATAAGACCTGAATTGGTCGGGCGACTCAATGTGGTCTAATTATGGGAAATCCAGGTCTTACTACAGGTCTTAGAAAATCTGACGCGAGGACCAATTTGACCCAATTACGGGAACATCCAGGTTACTACGGGCATCTTTCCCAATATAGGACCTGAATTGGTCGGGCGACTCAATGTGGTCCCGATTACGGGGTTCGATTCTGTTTCAGGCTGTCCTGTTCTCTGTGCCATTTCAAGGAACGTTGCTTTCGGAAAATGGATTACTTAAAGGTAAAAACGGAGGAGAAGGCCTTGATGACGTGAGCCAATTTCGGATCTAAGCTCTGACGGCGGAAGCCAATTTCGGATCTAAGATGGAAGATTGAAGAAATTGAGAGGTTTTTGAAGATCAAGGAAATTAGAGAGAGGAGCTTCATAATTCGGGTCGGGGAAGGAAAGAGATAGAATTTGGATTTTTCTTCTTCGTAGAGTTTTGGAAAGACTGAGGCAATCGCTGCTGAAGTCAGTGTTGTAATGGTGAATCGGGATTTTTAAATGAAGAAGGTTTGAATACTCTTGACTGTTTTGTAAAATCGAGTGACGTCTGTGATTGAAGGATTAAAGGGGTGTCTATAGGATTGAGTATGCGGAGTGAATGAAATTTATTGGGTTAATCTAACAAGACAGTCAGTGGATACAAGATCGTAAGTACAAAGGGGTATTGAAGATTAACAGTTTGGGTTGTATGGGGTTCTCTGTAACGTCTAGAGACCTATCGGTTGGGGCAAAAAAAAAAATTTTTGACAAGCAGTCGAAGAGCATCCGTATAGATTTACGGCACATTGTTGCAGTCGTTTATATTCCAGAAGTCAAAAACTGATAGACTGCTTGACTATCGGTGAATCTCCATACTACCTTCTACAGCCAGATGCCCAGTGCGTTCTCGAGCAGGAAAGCACGTAATACGACATAAGTGGTGAACCTGACATGAAAGCTTGAACAACAGCAAAGCAATGATCGAAAGGAAGCTTTGGCAACCAAAGCATTACAAGCAGTGGTCAATAAAATTGATCAATTTGATGGGAGGAATATTTCAAGGTATTTAAGATGTTATGTTCGTGAAATGGAATTAAATCGGGTTTCTGAGAAGAAAATGGTTGCACTATTTGGACTTGCCACGATACCGGAGATAAGGGACCACATTACATCAATTACGGATCGTTGTGGGAATTCATGGGAGGATTTTTTACATGCATTGAAAGACGAATATTTCTTGGAAGATGCTGATCGCGTTACTAAGAAGCTGTTTCTAGGATGGATTGAACGGCCCAATAAGAATTTGCAAGCAACAGAGCTACTAAGAGAAATTTAGAGGCAGTACTCTCAATTATCGAAGGTAGAAAAATTGACATTGGAGCCGAATAAAGTTGATCTATTTCTTCAAGCTGCTGATGGAGAATTGCAAGAGAAATTAGAACCCCTTCTTGAAGATAAAGAAGAAGATGAAGGATTGACAACAAAGTGGAAGAACGTTGAAGATGTGGTGGAGTTGCTTACAAAAAAAGAAAAGAGGAAGGATAGGAGCAATATTCCAAAAACAGTACAAGCACCCAAAGCTCCAATACGTACAACACCACCGACAATGCCTACAGTTCAACCTTCGACATCCTTGTCAAAAAAAGCAGATATGGGTATGGAAGAAATTATACGAGGAATGCGAGATCTTCAAATCAAATTGGTAAGACTTGAAGAGAATACTTCTATAAACAATTCAAAGAATGTTTCAAAACAAGGATATGTACAAAGATGCATTTGGTGTGATGATGCTTCACACACTAGAAAAGATTGCAATGAATTTAATAATATGATACGGCAGGGAATTATTTGCTGGAAAGATGGGAAGATAGCATTGAAAGATAGGGAGGATCTTCTTCAAACCAATTTTGGCAAGGGAAGAATGAGAGCATTGGTTCAAGATTACTTAAAAGAGCATGAAACAGTAGTACGAGAAAGTGCAAGTTATGGTGCTAGAGTAGATGATGAAATTGGTGGAAGTACGGAAACTAGTGAGTTTTGGACTTCTCCCGTTTCTACAATGCAAGAAGGGAAATTACCTCGAGTAGCGTTATTGAGAACTGCAGCTACAATACGAGGAAGAACAGGTTGGGAGGATCCTGTTGAGTCTCTTTCAGTTCATGCATATATTGCTAAGAGCCAACATGAAGCTTTGATGGAAGAAAAAAGACGAGGAAATTTTGATGATACTAGAGAAGGAAATTCTTTTAAGAGACAAACTCGAGGAGACAAGGCTCGGGAGGCAGCTTCACAAGAATTGCCTGTAAAGGATACCTCAGCATCATTGGGAGAAAAAACAACGGAGACAAAAGATAAGGGCAAATCAATTGCTTATAAGCTACTTTCTGACATTGAAGCGGCAACAAATTTGAAAGGGGTGTTGGAAGAACGTATATTAAACGCTAAGGTGGAATTCACATTGAAAGAAGTCTTGGGAATTGCAAAGAAGGAATTTCATGATGTTATCATTGACAGCATTAAGCGAAAGAGGTAATTAATGAGCGAAACTGGAATGAGTCATGCTATTGATGCAAAAATATGTAGAGATGAAGAACAGGTTGATATTGGTTACAAGCAACCAACAAATGAAAAGAATGGGTATAATCAGCGAGTACGTTTCGAAGATTCTAGTGACAAGGAAATGGAAACTTTGAGCCATTATACTCGAAAGCATTGGGCAAGGGCAACTACCGAGGTATTGGTGAAGGTAGGAGATATAGAAGAACCAATAGTTGTTTTGGTGGACCATGGTTCTGAAATAAATCTCATGTCTAAAGATCTTTATAAGAAGCAAAAATGGCCAATTGATATGGAACATGGATGGGTAATACGAGCAGCTAATAACACACGAGGCGAATTATATGGAGCTTGTCCAGATGTCAAAATTCGGATTGGGGATGTTGCTACGGAGCAACATTTCTTCGTTCAAGATACAACGTCTTATCCATTGATTTTAGGACAACCTTATATCACGGCAACACGGATGGAAACAAAGGTACTTGACGATGGTTCTGCTTATGCAAGGGTACGGAGCGAAGATGGGAGGAAAGCTGTACAATTTCTAACAGTACCTCCTAACCATGAACGGAATAGAGATAGGTTGAGGGAGAAACCGTTGCCAAAGATTGTTGAAGGATTTAAGGATTTTGGGGCCACTGTAAAGCGAGATTATGGAGGTACAAAAGAGGAGGTACTCTCGCGAGATGAAGGTACCTTTGATGCGAGTTTTATTGGTATATTGGAGAATGGAAATATTATGTATAAGAAAGTTGATGATTTTAAAAGAAAAGAAAGAAAAAGATTATATGATATTGAAGGACAGTTATGCAAGATAGGTACATTGCAAGATGATGAGAGGATTTTGGGTGTTTATGAAGAAAATGGGTTGAAAGATTCATTGGAATTGATTACATCTATTGGGTTAGGGGATAATGATAAGATTGTTGAGATTCATTCGAGAGTGGTTTATACCATGCTTGAATCTTTTCAAGCACCAGAAGTCACAGTAGAGACGAGATATAAAACGGCACATAAGAAGGTAAAGCCTGTTGCCGGACCATTACCAGAGGATTCTAAAGAACAAATGGGAGAAGCATCAAAAGAAGCAAGTTTAAGAGATCCAATGAGTATTGGACATCAGTTTACTGAAGAGACTTTTGAAGAATTGAAGATTGGTTCTGATGGTTCTTTATTGCCGGAGGAAATTACTTGCTTCAAAAAGATGTTGGCTAAACAAGGTAGATCGTTTGCCTTCGAATCTCATGAAATTGGGTATGTGGATCCAAATATTATAACACCTATGGTTATCTTCACTGTACCGCATGTACCTTGGAATCTAAGACCGATTCCAATACCGAGGGTACATTTACCTAAATTGGTGGAACTATTGAAAGAAAAGATAAAGATGAAAATATTAGAACCTTCATTTGCGCCGTATTCTAGTCGATGGTTTACGGTACCTAAGAAGAATGGGTCACTACGGTTTATTCAAGATATGCAGCGAGTGAATGCTGTAACTGTCAGGAATGCAGGAATTGGACCTATTGTGGATGAATTTACTGAGGCGTTTGCTGGAAGGGCGATCTATTCAATGGGTGATTTGTATTCAGGTTATGATCAATTTCAACTTGCCGAAGGAAGTAGAGATATGACAACGATGAGGACACCGCTTGGATTGGTTAGAATGTGCACTCTTCCTCAAGGCGCGACCAACTCAGTTGCGCATATGATGAATGGAATGAATAAGGTATTGAGAGATTTTATCCCGGAAAAGACTATGCCTTTTCTGGATGATGTTCCTATAAAGGGGTGCAGAGAAGGAGACAAGGATGAACCTTAAGATACGAAGGGGTGTCGCAGATATGTTGTTGATCATATACAAGATTGTGAAAAGATTTTAACTCGGCTTGGAGAAGTTCATCTTACATTATCGGGTATGAAGTCCGTATTTGGAGTGCGAGAGGTTGTAATTGTTGGACATTTATGCGGATCTTACGAAAGAAAACCAGATCCGACTAAAGTTGATGCAATTGGAAGGATGAAAGAGGATTGTGGTTCTTTAACAGAGGTTCGCAGGTTTTTGGGTGCATGTGTATTTTATCGAATCTGGATCCCTCATTTTGCTCACATAGTGGATCCATTATATGAACTGTTACGCAAGGGTTACCGATTTGAATGGGAAGAAAGGCATATTCAAGCAATGCAAAGATTGAAGAAATTATTGATGTCACTTCCAATATTGAGGAAGGTTGATTATAAGTGCAATAGACCAGTGATTCTTACTGTAGACGCTAGTCCAATTACCGTTGGATGGACTGTGGGTCAAGATGATTCGAATGGGAGTAGATTTGCAGTTCGATTTGGGGCTAAAGTTTTAAGTATTCGTCAGCGTGCATATTCGCAAGTCAAAAGAGAACTTTGGGGAGTCGTTTCGGCTATGAAAGCTGAAAAGGACTATTTGATTGGGGCAGTAGTAGTAATTGAAACAGATTGCTTGCCATTGCTTGAAATGATTATTAACTGTTCAACGCCAGATATTGCAATGTTGAGATGGATTGCTTATATTAAGTCACTAAATCCAGAATTTAAGCATATCACTGGAAAGGACAATTTAGTAGCAGACATGCTATCTCGAGCAAGATACGAGAGGGAGGACGAAATGGTTGAAGACATTGATGATGTCGGATTGAAATTCTATTCAATATCAAATCTCAACAGAGAAGACAAGCTATTTCTTGAAGAATCTTATGAAGGAGAATTATTGGATATTGGTCATTATTTGAATACCTTGTCTAAGCATGGGAATTGGCCTACAGAAAAATTCAAACAAATAAGAAAAAAAGCATATGGATTTTTACTTCGAGATGGATTCTTATGGAAGAGACCGAAGAAAGGAATTGGAATGCCACAACGAGTGATAGGCAAAAGAGAAGAAAAACTAAAATTATTAAAGGAGTTTCATGATAGTTTATGGGCAGGGCATAGAGGAATCTGGGCTACTTTTGCTAAACTCAAGGAACGATATTGGTGGAAAAATATGTATCGAGATGTGCTCTCATTTGTAGAGTCATGTGAAATCTGTCAATCGTATTCTAATATCCGACATCGAGATGGTCTTCATCCTACGTATCCTCTGGCTATTCATTTTAAATGGGTTGTTGATTTGGTTATTATGCCGGTTGGGTTATGGCAGATGAGATATTTGGTTTTAGCTCGTGAAGATTTATCAAATCAAGTAGAAGGAAGAGCATTGAGGACAAAATCTACAGAGGGGATTTATAGGTTTTTGCTTGAAGATGTCATTTGCCATTACGGGTGCGTAGGAAAAATCACTGCAGATCGTGGAGAATTAAATGCACAAGAAGCTCGTAAGTTCTTTGAAAAATGTGGAGTTAAATTATCACTGACTACTGCTTATAATCCGGAAGGGAATGCAAAAAGCGAACGTGGTCACCCGCCGATTGTGAAAGCATTAGTTAAAGCTTGTAATGGGAAGGTTAAAGAGTGGCCACGGCTTTTGTCATTTGCATTATGGGCTGATCAAACAACACATAGTTCGGTGACAGGATATATGCCAGTAAAACTTATGACAGGTCAAAAACCAATTATGCCGATTGAAGAAAAGGTACTTACTTGGAGTATGCTACCATGGGAAGATGGATTGACAAGAGAAGAACTTCTGGCTATTAGGATTCGACAATTGGAGCAAAGAACGGAAGATGTCCAGATAGCATTGGAAAGGTTAAAAAGAGCAAGGTTACAAAACAAGGCGCGATTCGATAAGCAACATCGATTGAGACCAAAAGCAATCGAGGAAGGTGACTAGGTACTTATTTATGACAATAGTCTGGATAATCAACATAGTACTTTGCGGAAATTTTTAAAACGTTGATTTGGACCATATGTTATAACAACTGTTCATGATAATGCGACTTACTCATTACGGGAGTTAGATGGTACAAAATTGAAAATACCAATTGCAGGGAAGCGAGTAAAAATATTTAAACGAAGACACACAAAGATGAATATGGAAGACCTTAATGAAGGTACAGAGATTCCGCAGCAAGAAGATGAAAGTGATATGGATAATGAAGGTGACGAAGACGAACTAGACAAAGACGTAGGGGATATATTCTGAATCAAACAGCAATTGGGTAAATTGGTGCATACCGGAGGATGCATAGGTTCAGAGGGAGTGGATGTCGTGTTGTAACACGAGTATATAGTGAAAATAAAAAGAAAGGGGAATTTTATTAATATTCAGTTACCTCGAATATTGGGAGCATCGACCAACTCCAGTACAAATACTGAGTGGTCAAGTTCAGTCACTCCGTTACAGTCAGCCGGGGCATACTGAAATGCTCTATTCGATTCTAATAACGGGAGTCAGCAGGAAGAGAAGGACCAATTCACACGATGGGTTCGAGGAGCCAATTGGATCGAATTTTGATAATCCAATCCGGGTCCTCTTATCCAATATGAGATCTGAATTGGCCAGTCAACCCAATGCAGTCTAATTACGGGAAATCCAGGTCTTACTACGGGTCTTAGCCAATCTGACGTGAGGACCAATTTGACCTAATTACGGGAACATCCAGGTTACTACGGGCATCTTTTCCAATATAGGACCTGAATTGGTCGGGCGACTCAATATAATCCCGATTACGGGGTTCGATTGTGTTTCAGGCTGTCCTATTCTCTGTGCCGTTTCAGGGAACGTTGTTTACGGTAAATGGATCTCTTAAAGGTAAAAATGGAGGAGAAAGCTTGACGGCGAGAGCCAATTTCGGATCCAAGCTTGAGGTGGGAGCCAATTCCGGATCTAAGACGGAAGATTGAAGAAATTCAGAGGAAAAGGTTAGGGGGAGAGGTTTTTTTTCGGGGGAATTGGGGGGGGAGCGAGTTTTCAAGCTTTTGCAAGGTTACCAGTTCGGTTTTTTATCGGAGGTTTTTGGAGGATCAAGGGAATTAGAGAGAAGAGCTTTATGCTTCGGATCGGGGAAGAAAAGACATAGAATTTGGATTTTTCTTCTTCATAGAATTTTGGGACGACTGAGGCAATCGCTGCTGAAGTCAGTGTTGTAATGGTGAATCGAGATTTTTAAATGAAGTGGGTTTGAATACTCTTGACTGTTTTGTAAAATCGAGTTACGTCTGTGATTGAAGGATTAAAGGGATGTCTATAGGATTGAGTATGCGGAGTGAATGAAATTTATTGGGTTAATCTAACAGAACAGTCAGTGGATACAAGATCGTAAGTACAAAGGGGTATTGAAGATTAACAGTTTGGGTTGTTCGAGGTTCTCTGTAACGTCTAGAGACCTACCAGCTGGGGCAAAAAAAGGACTTCGACAAGCAGTCGAAGGACATCAGTAAAGATTTACGGTGTATTCTTGCATTCGTTTATATTCCAGCAGTCAAAAACTGATAGACTGCTTGACTATTGGTGAATCTCCGTACTACCTTCTACAGCCAGATGCCTGGCGCGTTCTCGAGCAGGAAAGCATGTAATACGACAACGGTGAAGAATTTTTGCCTTGACCATAGCACATTGAAGAGATTCCTACTTTCATAGACATTGCAAAGAGTCTTCCATGCATCTGCTGCCCCTTTGCAAGAAATGAAATGAGCAAAATTGCTTTCATATAAATTAGTGGGAATTATGCCAAAAGCCTTCTTCTCTCGTCTTTTGAAGTCTTTTTGCTTCTTGATGCTTGCCTCTACCCCAGGTGCAAGTTCTTCTTCATCTACTATCTCCTAAAGATCCAATGATGCCAAAAGTAGCTCCATTTTGGCCTTCCAGTGGTGAAAGTTCTTCCCTCTAAACTTTTCAACAACTCTTAAGCTATCACCCTCAAAAGATGCCATCTCAAGCTACAAGTAGGTCCAAAAAACTCTTGATTTGGAGTTGTTGTTGAGATAAAAGATAAAGATGAATAGATAATAGTTAAAGTAGAATAAGTTACCTCGTAAAAGATATTACCTTAGGTAAGTTGCTAATGGTCAAAGGCTTGACTCTTGGCATATAGAAAAAGCATCCTATGGACATAAGATGCGGTCAAGGACAAAGAGTCAAAGTCAAGAGGATAAAGTGTGTCCTAGGGAATATCCAAAGAACTAGGTAAGAGTAATTAGTATATGGCATAGGATACCCTCGTGGTATGCAAGATGCCATAGCATCCTAGGATACCCTCGTGGTATGAGCCAAAGGATCCAAGCAGCATATGTGTAAAAGTCAAATGGTGGAAGAGGTCCTTTTAGGGCAGCAACCACCCCCTATAAGTAACAAAAGTTGGAAGAGAGAACCATCTCATTCCACACTTCTCTTATGTGCAACCTTGCTGATTTCTACTTACTTGTGTTATGCTTATAGTGTTCTTTTTCTCAACAGGTTATGGGCCCACACACTCTTTATTGCTTTTGTGTAGATTAGATCTTATGGTATTTTTTGATGTTAGGTTTGTTGGTATAAGGAGGCTATTGGTATTAAGCTTGTTCATCTCTAACATTGCTTTGTGGGTTCTTCTCTCCTTGCTTTGTGAGGTTAAAACTTTGTAGAAAGACCTTAAGAGTGTCTTTTGACTTGGTAAAGATTCTTCATTATTCTTGAGTGTTTTGATGAAAAAGTGATTAAGACGAGTGATTGTGAGTTCCATGAGGGTGCAATTACTTGAAGAAAGCTTCACAAGTTGAGTTGAAAGTGTTTCCAGTGAGATACCACTCTTTTGTTCATAACAGAACATTCAAAGATTCTGCTAGTGCAAACTTCGCTTGGTGATTTTAAGCTTTTAGAGACTCCTTTTCTCAATATTTTTGAATACACTCCTCCTTAGACATGGCTTCTAGTGAGGGTGAAGGTTTGAGAGTGATTGAAAAGTTTAGAGGCAACAATTTCTACCATTGGAAGGTCAAAATGGAGCTTTTGTTGGCGTCTTTGGACCTTTGGGATATTGTAGATGAGAGTGAAGACCCTCCAAGCATAGATGCAATCCCTAAGGACCACAAGGACTTTAAAAGACGTGAAAAGAAGGCTTTTGGCATGATTGCCACAAATTTGGATGAAGCCAACTTTTCTCACATTATCCATTGCAAAGGACCAGCAGAAGCATGGAAGACACTTTGCAACATATAAGAGAGGAAGAACTTGTCCAACATCCTCTTCACAAGAAGGAAATTCTTCACTTGTAAGATGGAAGAAGGTGAAGACTATTGAAACATAGAAAGCATACTCCACACAAGTAAGTTAGGACCAGCAAGGTTGCACTATAACAAATAGAGTGTGGTATGAGATAATTCTTCCCATGCCAACCCTTTTCTTATATACTAGTACCAAGGTACCAAGTGCTACAATCCATATGGGATATCTCCTAGGACCAGCCCTCCCCTTGTACTCTAATCTACTATAGACCAGCACCCTACCTTATGGGATATCCTTAACAACACGTGTACTCTAATGACCATTAGCAACTACTTAAAGAGTTCTTTTGTCAACACTCCCACTTTGCTATTGGTCAATTAGCTATCAATCCTAATGCCTTACTCAACTTGTTGTGTCCTTCTCTAACTAAGGCTTTTGTCAACAAATCAGCCAACATGTCTTTGGTTTCACAATACATCATATCAATAACCTCCATCTCTATCTTCTCTCTTATGAAATGATGCTGAATATCAATGTACTTAGTTCTTGCATGATGCTTAGGATTCTTTGCAAAAGCAAGACATCCTTGATTGTCACACCTCAATGGAGTTGCCTCGAATTGCACAAGTCCAATATCTTCCAATAACAACCTCAACCAAAATGCCTCCATTGCTTTATGACTTGCTGCCAAATACTCCGCCCCTATTGTGGACCTTGCAATGTTTGGTTGTCCCATGCTATTCGAAGGTATGGCTCCCACTCAAACAAAGAATACATAGCCCATTATTGACCTTCAATCGTTTGCATCTCTCTTGGTTCTAAGCACCCACTTACATCCAATTGTTGTGGAAAGATGTGGTTCTTTCACTATTCACCTTGTGGTCTTCTCTCACGTGTTGGATATCTTCTTTCATGCAAAGAAGATGAGCCTTCTTGCACCTCTTGCTGCCTTCTATGACTCATGGAGTGCTTTCTCTTACTCATTTGTTGGTATTCTTCATCTTCATTCTCTTCATTGTCCTTGTTGTATCTTGCTGGAATTGAAGTCTTTATAGTATTGGGCTCTTCTATCATGGCATCTTCCTCTGCTTCTTCACTTTGAGAATGTTCTTCTTCATCTTCTTGTTTGTTTGCTAGAATTGAAGATGTGTCCACAAACACACCACTACTCCCACTTGGACACATCTCCCACTTTTCACTACCACTCAAAGATGGTATCCTCATGGGTCCACAAACCATTGAAATGGACAAGCTCCAGCAATTGGTTTGTTCCTTCAGCAACTCCACTAGGAAATAGTGTCCTATGTTGTTTGCCTTGAATGCATCCCTCACAAGCAAGATTCATCGTAGAATGGCCAAGGTCTATGCCATTTACCTTGGATTGAAGCCCCTTCATGCTTTTGGCATTCAAATGCCCAAGTCTTTGATGCCAAATGCCCATCTTCTCTTCATTTGATGGAAATTCAGCAAAGGCAGCAACCTCCACTCCATTGATCCTCTTGCAATTGATAATATAGAGATTGCCATTCCTAGTCGCTTTTGCTACTTCTTTGCCTTCCATGGTTCTCACAAAACATCCATTCATGTTAAATTGCACTTTGTACCCATGAGTTACAAGTTTACTCACCGAAAGGAGGTTCTTCTTCATCTTTGGCACATGCAACACATCCTTGAGAGTGATTCTCTTGCTTATGCCCTTCACCACCACCTCCACTACAATGGTGCCTATTCCAATGGCTTGTACCATACAATTATCACCTAACCAAACCTTGGTTGCTTGAAATGGTTGATAAGTGTTAAATAAACACTTGTATGGAGTCATGTGTTTGGAACATCCAGAATCCACAATCCATTTGCTCATATCAAACATGGAAGGAGTTTGTTTTGCCATGAATGCAAAGTCTTCACCTCCATGGTCATGAAAAGCATTCTTGGCATTCCCTCTTTCTCCTCTCTTTGCCTTGAAACAATTTCTAGCAAAATGGCCTGGTTTTCCACAAATGTAACAAGTTTTAGGAGGATAACGTTGAAAAGGGGCACTGGCCTTACTTGGTCTTGTAAATAGTGCTGATTGCTCCCCAATAGACTCCTTTTGCTTTCTTTTGGTCACTTCATGGGCTAGTCTTGCCGTGACATAGTCCAAAGTGAGGTCTTTCCTTGAAATGGACTCCAATGCCACAATGAGGGAGGAATAGGAGTCCGGAAGGCTTGAGAGCAATGTCATCACAACATCTTCTTCAAGTAAAGGCTTGTCAACAACAGCAAGTTGGTTTGCAAGTGCTTTTACCTTATTTACATGAGCCATGAGATCTTCACCTTCTTCCATCTTCACGGTAAAGAACTTTTGCCTTGACCATAGCACATTGGAAAGATTCCTACTCTCATAGACATTGCAAAGAGTCTTCCATGCATCTGCTGCTCCTTTGCAAGAAATGACATGAGCAAAGTTGGTTTCATCTAAGTTGGTGGCAATTATGCCAAAAGCCTTCTTTTCTCGTCTTTTGAAGTCCTTTTGCTCCTTCATGCTTGCCTCTAATCCAGGTGCCTCTTCCTCCTCACATACTATCTCCCAAAGATCCAATGACGCCAAAAGTAGCTCCATTTTGGCCTTCCAGTGGTGAAAGTTGTCACCTCTAAACTTTTCTACCATTCTTAAGCTATCACTCTCAAAAGATGCCATCTCAAGCTACAAGTAGGTCCAAAAATCTCTTGATTTGGAGTTGTAATGCAAAAGATATGACTACTCAAAGATTGCTGAACTACAAACTCAGAATTCGCTGTTTTGCAACTTTTTGCATACTTTGAGTCCAAATCACGTCTAAATGGTGGAAAATGCTATGTCATGTAATTCTATGGCTTTCAAACATCTCCATCACATCACTTCACTCAAAATGACTCAATTTCTCATAAAACTCTCAAATACTAGTGTTACTTCAGCAAAGACAATATCAAGGTCTTGCACTAACCTCATACATTCACAAATCCAGGAGTAATGACTTCAACAAAATACTAGTAATACTATACCATAAGCTCTCAACCACCAAACAAGCAACAAAGAAAATAAAATGCAAGAACAACTTACTTGGTAAGAGAATGTGGGCCCATAACCTATTGAAACATAGAAAGCATACTCCACACAAGTAAGTTAGGACCAGCAAGGTTGCACTATAACAAATAGAGTGTGGTATGAGATAATTCTTCCCATGCCAACCCTTTCCTTATATACTAGTACCAAGGTACCAAGTGGTACAATCCATATGGGATATCTCCTAGGACCAGCCCTCCCCTTGTACTCTAATCCATTATAGACCAGCACCCTACCTTATGGGATATCCTTAACAACACGTGTACTCTATTGACCATTAGCAACTACTTAAAGAGTTCTTTTCTCAACAAAGACCTCATGGGACATGTTAATAAGGTAAAGACACTTGCAAATCAACTAGCAATTGTTGACAAGTCTTTAGAGGATGGTGACATTGTCATAACTCTACTCATGAGTCTTCCCGAGTCGTACAACTACCTCATTGTGGCATTGGAGTCTTTGAGGTTGAAAGAGCTTACAATGGACTATGTGACATTAAGACTTGCACATGAAGTAACTAAAAGGAAAGAGAAGAAGCATCAAAGTAAAGATTCAGCTCTCTTCTCAAGACAAGGCAAAGGTACCTATTCCAACCAACATGACAATGTGAGAAGCAATGCAAGAACTTGCTTCATTTGTGGAAAATCGGGTCATTTTGCACGAAATTGCTACAAGGCCAAGAAAGGAGATAGAGAAAATGCTAACAATGCATGTGATGAAGTTGGTGGACATGATTATGCATTCATGGCAAATGAAGGCACGTCTATGGCTGCCATGTCCAAATGGATCATTGATTCGGGTGCTACCAAGCACATGACTCCATACAAGTGTTCATTTGACACTTATGAGACTATTCCAACAACAAAAGTATGGTTAGGAGATAATGGCATGGTGCAAGCCATTGGAATTGGCTCCATTGTGGTAGAGATTGTTGTGAAGAATCAAATGAAGAAGATCAGATTGAAAGAAGTGTTACATGTGCCAAAGATGAAGAAGAACCTTCTTTCGGTGAGTAAACTTGTTTCTCATGGTTGTAAGGTGCAATTTGATATGAATGGATGCTTTGTGAAGACAATGGATGGAGATAATCTTTTGAAAGGCTTAGAGATGCCAATCTTTACTTCATCAATTGTAAGAAGGTGAATGGAGTTGAAGTGGCGGCATTTGCTGAATTTCCACAAGATCAAGACAAGTTTGGCATTTGGCATCGACGCCTTGGTCATTTGAACGCCAAAAGTATGAAGGAGCTCCAATCAATGGTTAGTGGCTTAGATCTTGGTCATTCATGCACAAATCTTACTTGTGAAGGTTGTATTTAAGGCAAACAACAAAGAGCTTCATTTCCAAGTGGAGTTGCAACACGTGCAACCAAATTATTGGAGATTGTGCATTCTGATGTTTGTGGACCTATGAGGACACCATCAATGGCAGGATCAAAGTACTTTGTTACGTTTATTGATGACTTTTCAAGGAAGGTGTGGATTTTCATCCTTGAATCCAAGACTAAATGTTTTTCAAAGTTTAAGGAATTTAAGGCACTTGTGGAGAAGCAATGTGAGTGCAAGATCAAGATGTTGCGTATTGTGAGGTTAAGACTTTGTAGAAAGACCTTGATAGTGTCTTTTGAGTTGATGAAGTTTCTTCATTATTCTTGAGTGTTTTGATGAGAAAGTGATTAAGACGAGTGATTGTGAGTTCCATGAGGGTGCAATTACTTGAAAAAAGCTTCACAAGTTGAGTTGAAAGTGTTTCCAATGAGATACCACTCTTTTGTTCATAACAGGGCATTCTGAGAATCTGCTAGTGCAAACTTCGTTTGATGATTTTAAGCTTTTAGAGACTCCTTTTCTCAATATTTTTTGATACACTCCTCCTTAGACATGGCTTCTAGTGAGGGTGAAGGTTTGAAAGTGATTGAGAAGTTTAGAGGCAACAATTTCTACCATTGGAAGGTCAAAATGGAGCTTTTGTTGGCGTCTTTGGACCTTTGGAATATTGTAGATGAGAGTGAAGACTCTCCCAGCATAGATGCAAGCCCTAAGGACCACAAGGACTTCAAAAGACTTGAAAAGAAGGCATTTGGCATGATTGCCACAAATTTGGATGAAGCCAACTTTTCTCACATTATCCATTGCAAAGGACCAGCAGAAGCATGGAAGACACTTTGCAACATATATGAGAGCAAGAACTTGTCCAACATCCTCTTCACAAGAAGGAAATTCTTCACTTGTAAGATGGAAGAAGGTGAAGACCTCATGGCACATGTTAATAAGGTAAAGGCATTTGCAAATCAACTAGCAATTGTTGACAAGTCTTAAGAGGATGGTGACATTGTCATGACTCTACTCATGAATCTTCCTGAGTCCTACAACTACCTCATTGTGGCATTGGAGTCTTTGAGGTTGAAAGTATTGAATCATAGAAAGTAAATTCCACACAAGCAAGTTAGGACCAGCAAGGTTGCACTTCACAAATAGAATGTGGTATGAGATGATTCTTCCCATGCCAACCCTTTTCTTATATACTAGTACCAAGGTACCATGTGTTACAACCCATATGGGATATCTCTTAGGACCAGCCCTCTCCTTGTATTCTAAGGCACTATAGACCAGCAACTAACCTTGTAGGATATCCCTCATTACTCATATACTCTATTGACCATTAGCAACAACTAAATGAGTTCTTTCCTTCAACACTCCCACTTTGCTACTGGTCAATTAGCTATCAATCCTAATGCCTTACTCAATATGTTGTGTCTCTCTTTCACCAAGGCTTTTGTTAGCAAATCAGCCAACATGTCTTTGGTTTCACAATACATCATATCAATAACTCCCATCTCTATCTTCTCTCTTATAAAGTGGTGTTGAATATCAATGTGCTTGGTTCTTGCATGATGCTTTGGATTCTTTGCAAAAGCCAAACATCCTTGATTGTCACATCTCAATGGAGTGGCTTCCAATTGCACAAGTCCAATGTCTTCCAACAACAACCTCAACCAAATTGCCTCCATTGCTCCATGACTTGCTGCCATATACTCCGCCTCCATTGTGGACCTTGCAATGGTTGGTTGTCTCTTACAATTCCAAGATATGGCTCCCATTCCAACAAAGAATACATAGCCCGTTGTTGATCTTCTATCATTTGTATCTCCAGCCCAATCCGCACCACAATATCCATGTAATGCAATGTTATTTCCTCCAAGACATAGTTTATGGTTCAAAGAGCCTTTCAAGTACCTCATGATTCTTTTGATGGTTGCCCAATGCATAGGACCTGGTTTTGCCATGTGTTGACTTACAACACTTACTGCAAATGCAAGATCCATCCTTGTACCCACCATTGCATACATGAGTGAGCCTACTGCTGCCTTGTATGGTATGCCTTGCATTTGATGCTCCACTTCAGCATATTCCTCATCCGTGAGCTTCATCAACTTCAAGTTGGCTTCCAAAGGAGTTCCAATGGGCTTGCAATCTTGCATGTTGAATCGTTTCAATACTTCTTCAATGTACTTGCTTTGACTCAATGTGATGGTCTTTGATACTCTATTCCTTGTAAATTCCACACCCAAACAATAATGAAGCTCTCCCAAATCACTCATTTCAAACTCTTTCTCCAATTTCTTCTTCAACCAATCTAATTTTACCATGGTGTTGCTTAAGATGATTAAATCATCTACATAGAGGATCACAACCAGCAAGAAGTCCTTGGCTTGCAACACATACAAAGAATGGTCAGCTTCACTTCTTATAAAACCTTCCTTCACAAAGAATGAGTCAATGCGTTGATACCATGCTCTTGGTGATTGCTTGAGTCCATACAATGACTTCTTCAACTTCCATACAAGGTTGGGTTTGTCTTGATCAATAAATCCTTGAGGTTGCTTCATGTAGATGTCTTCTTCCAATTCTCCATTCAAGAAGGCTGTCTTGACGTCCATTTGATGCATCTCCAAGTCTATTGATGCTCCAATTGCTACTATGGTTCTAATGGTAGTGAATTTGGCCACTGGAGCAAATGTCTCATTAATGTCTCATACTTCTTTGCCTTCCATGGTTCTCACAAAACATCCATTCATATTGAATTGCACTTTGCACCCAAGACTTACAAGTTTACTCAACGAAAGGAGGTTCTTCTTCATCTTTGGCACATGCAACACATCCTTGACTGTGATCCTCTTGCTTATGCCCTTGACCACTACTTCCACTACAATGGTGCCCATTCCAATGGCTTGTACCATACCATTATCACCTAACCAAACCTTAGTTGCTGGAATTGGTTGATAAGTGTTAAATGAACACTTGTATGGAGTCATGTGTTTGGTACATCCAGAATCCACGATCCATTTGCTCATATCAAGCATGGAAGAAGTTTGTTTTGCCATGAATGCAAAGTCATCACCTCCATGGTCATGAAAAGCATTATTGGCATTCTCTCTTTCTCTTCTCTTTGCCTTAAAACAATTCTTAGCAAAATGGCCTGGTTTTCCAAAAATATAACAAGTTTTAGGAAGATTACGTTGAATGGAAGTACTAGCCTTACTTGGTCTCGTGAATAGTGCTGATTGCTCTCCAATAGACTCCTTTTGCTTTCTTTTGGTCACTTCATGGGCTAGTCTTGCCGTGACATAGTCCAAAGTAAGATCTTTTCTTGAAATTGACTCCAATGCCACAATGAGGGAGGAATAGGATGTTGAGAAAAGAACTCTTTAAGTAGTTGCTAATGGTCAATAGAGTACAAGTATTGTTAAGGATATCCCATAAAGTAGGGTGCTGGTCTATAGTACATTAGAGTACAAGGGGAGGGCTGGTCCTAGGAGATATCCCATATGCATTGTAGCACTTGGTACCTTGGTACTAGTATATAAGGAAAGGGTTGGCATGGGAAGAATTATCTCATACCACACTCTATTTGTTATAGTGCAACCTTGCTGGTCCTAACTTACTTGTGTGGAGTATGCTTTCTATGTTTGAATACGTTATGGGCGCACATTCTCTTACCAAGTAAGTTGTTCTTGCATTTTATTTTCTTTCTTGCTTGTTTGGTGGTTGGGATCTTATGGTATAGTATTACTAGTATTTTGTTGTATTGAAACATAGAAAGCAAACTCCACACAAGCAAGTTAGGACCAGCAAGGTTGCACTTCACAAATAGAATGTGGTATGAGATGATTCTTCCCATGCCAACCCTTTTCTTATATACTAGTACCAAGGTACCATGTGTTACAACCCATATGGGATATCTCTTAGGACCAGCCCTCTCCTTGTATTCTAAGGCACTATAGACCAGCAACTAACCTTGTAGGATATCCCTCATTACTCATATACTCTATTGACCATTAGCAACAACTAAATGAGTTCTTTCCTTCAACACTCCCACTTTGCTACTGGTCAATTAGCTATCAATCCTAATGCCTTACTCAATATGTTGTGTCTCTCTTTCACCAAGGCTTTTGTTAGCAAATCAGCCAATATGTCTTTGGTTTCACAATACATCGTATCAATAACTCCCATCTCTATCTTCTCTCTTATAAAGTGGTGTTGAATATCAATGTGCTTGGTTCTTGCATGATGCTTTGGATTCTTTGCAAAAGCCAAACATCCTTGATTGTCACACCTCAATGGAGTGGCCTCCAATTGCACAAGTCCAATATCTTCCAATAACAACCTCAACCAAATTGCCTCCATTGCTCCATGACTTGCTGCCATATACTCCGCCTCCATTGTGGACCTTGCAATGGTTGGTTGTCTCTTACAATTCCAAGATATGGCTCCCATTCCAACAAAGAATACATAGCCCGTTGTTGATCTTCTATCATTTGTATCTCGAGCCCAATCCGCATCACAATATCCATGTAATGCAATGTTATTTCCTCCAAGACATAGTTTATGGTTCAAAGAGCCTTTCAAGTACCTCATGATTCTTTTGATGGTTGCCCAATGCATAGGACCTGGTTTTGCCATGTGTTGACTTACAACACTTACTGCAAATGCAAGATCCATCCTTGTACCCACCATTGCATACATGAGTGAGCCTACTGCTGCCTTGTATGGTATGCCTTGCATTTGATGCTCAACTTCAGCATATTCCTCATCCGTGAGCTTCATCAACTTCAAGTTGGCTTCCAAAGGAGTTCCAATGGGCTTGCAATCTTGCATATTGAATCGTTTCAATACTTCTTCAATGTACTTGCTTTGACTCAATGTGATGGTCTTTGATACTCTATTCCTTGTAAATTCCACACCCAAACAATAATGAAGCTCTCCCAAATCACTCATTTCAAACTCTTTCTCCAATTTCTTCTTCAACCAATCTAATTTTACCATGGTGTTGCTTAAGATGATTAAATCATCTACATAGAGGATCACAACCAGCAAGAAGTCCTTGGCTTGCAACACATACAAAGAATGGTCAGCTTCACTTCTTATAAAACCTTCCTTCACAAAGAATGAGTCAATGCGTTGATACCATGCTCTTGGTGATTGCTTGAGTCCATACAATGACTTCTTCAACTTGCATACAAGGTTGGGTTTGTCTTGATCAATAAATCCTTGAGGTTGCTCCATGTAGATGTCTTCTTCCAATTCTCCATTCAAGAAGGCTGTCTTGACGTCCATTTGATGCATCTCCAAGTCTATTGATGCTCCAATTGCTACTATAGTTCTAATGGTAGTGAATTTGGCCACTGGAGCAAATGTCTCATTAAAATCTACTCCAGCAACTTGTGAGTAGCCTTTGGCAACCAATCTTGCTTTGTACCTCACAACATTGCCCATAGCATCTCTCTTGGTTCTAAACACCCACTTACATCCAATTGCTGAACGATTTGGTGGCAGTGGAGTCAACTCCCATGTCTTGTTGTCCATAAGAAATTTGTACTCTTCTTGCATTGCAATCTCCCACTTCATTGCATCACCACACCTCATTGCATCACACAAAGTCAATGGATCATCAAGAAGAGCAACATTGGCCTGATCTTCACTTACTTGTGGAAAGATGTGGTTCTTCCACCATTCACCTTGTGGTCTTCTTTCATGTGTTGGATATCTTCTCTCATGGAAAGAAGATGAGCCTTCATGTACCTCTTGCTGCCTTCTATGGCTCATACACTTCCTTCTCTCATTCATTGGTTGATATTCTTCATCTTCATTCTCTTCATTGTCCTTGTTGTATCTTGCTGGAATTGAAGTCTTTATAGAGTTGGGCTCTTCTTCAATGATATCTTCATTTCCATCTTCTTTTTGAGAATGCTCTTCTTCATCTTCTTCTTTGTTTGCTGAAATTGAAGATGTGTCCACAAACACACCACTACTCCTACTTGGACACATCTCCCACTTTTCACTTGCACTCTTATACTCCAAGAACTCTACATCACGACTTTTGATGATCTTTTTGGTGTCTAAACACATGAGCCTATATGCCTTGGTGCCTTCACAATATCCAAGGAATGCACATCTTGTGCCCTTTGCATCAAGTTTGCTTCTCATACTATCTGGAACTTTAGCATATGCAATGCATCCAAAAATCCTCATATGAGATAAACAAGGTTTCTTACCAGTCCAAGCTTCTTCGGGAGTCATTCCTTCAAGTGCACTTGTGGGACACCTATTTCTTGTATATACGGCATTTACCACAGCTTCCGCCCAATACTCATATCCAAGCTTTTGAGCATGAATCATACTCCTTGCCATCTCCACAATGGTGCGATTTGCTCTTTCAGCAACTCCATTTTGTTGTGGGGTATAGGGAGTGGAGGTTTATCTTGCAATACCTTCATGCTTCAATAACTCATCAAAGTCTTTGGACAAATACTCACCTCCATTGTCCGATCTGAGCACCTTAATCTTGTGCTCACATTGCTTCTCCACAAGTGCTTTCCACTCCTTAAACTTAGCAAAACACTCACTTTTGGCCTTGATGATATAAATCCATACCTTCCTTGAAAAGTCATCAATAAATGTGACAAAATATCTTGCTCCACTCATAGATGCTGTTTTCATGGGTCCACAAACATCCGAATGCACAAGCTCCAGCAATTGATTTGCTCTTGTTGCAATTCCACTAGGAAATGGTGTCCTATGTTGTTTGCCTTGAATGCAACCTTCACAAGATAGATTCATAGTAGAATGGCCAAGGTCTAAGCCACTTACCATGGATTGAAGCTCCTTCATGCTTTTGGCATTCAAATGTCCAAGTCTTTGATGCCAAATGCCTACCTTATCTTCATTTGATGGAAATTCAGCAAAAGCAGCAACCTCTATTCCATTGATGCGCTTGCAATTGATAATATAGAGATTGCCATCTCTAATCCCTTTTGCTACTTCTTTGCCTTCCATGGTTCTCACAAAACATCCATTCATATTGAATTGCACTTTGCACCCATGACTTACAAGTTTACTCACCGAAAGGAGGTTCTTCTTCATCTTTGGCACATGCAACACATCCTTGACTGTGATCCTCTTGCTTATGCCCTTGACCACTACTTCAACTATAATGGTGCCCATTCCAATGGCTTGTACCATACCATTATCACCTAACCAAACCTTAGTTGCAGGAATTGGTTGATAAGTATTAAATGAACACTTGTATGGAGTCATGTGTTTGGTACATCCAGAATCCACGATCCATTTGCTCATATCAAGCATGGAAGAAGTTTGTTTTGCCATGAATGCAAAGTCATCACCTCCATGGTCATGAAAAGCATTATTGGCATTCTCTCTTTCTCCTCTCTTTGCTTTGAAACAATTCCTAGCAAAATGCCCTGGTTTTCCACAAATATAACAAGTTTTGGGAAGATTACGTTGAATGGAAGTACTTGCCTTACTTGGTCTCGTGAATAGTGCTGATTGCTCTCCAATAGACTCCTTTTGCTTTCTTTTGGTCACTTCATGGGCTAGTCTTGCCGTGACATAGTCCAAAGTAAGATCTTTTCTTGAAATTGACTCCAATGCCACAATGAGGGAGGAATAGGAGTCCGGAAGGCTTGAGAGCAATGTCATCACAACATCTTCTTCAGGTAAAGGCTTGTCAATAACAGCAAGTTGGTTTGCAAGTGCTTTTACCTTATTTACATGAGCCATGAGATCTTCACCTTCTTCCATCTTCACGGTGAAGAATTTTTGCCTTGACCATAGTACATTGGAGAGATTTCTACTCTCATAGACGTTGCAAAGAGTCTTCCATGCCTCTGCTGCCCCTTTGCAAGAAATGACATGAGCAAAGTTGCTCTCATCTAAATTGGTGGCAATTATGCCAAAAGCCTTCTTTTCTCGTCTTTTGAACTCCTTATGCTCCTTGATGCTTGCCTCTACCCCAGGTGCCTCTTCCTCCTCACATACAATCTCCCAAAGATCCAATGATGCCAAAAGTAGCTCCATTTTGGCCTTCCAGTGGTGAAAGTTGTCACCTTTGAACTTTTCAACCATTCTCAAGCTATCACCCTCAAAAGATGCCATCTCAAGCTACACGTAGGTCCAAAAAACTCTTGATTTGGAGTTGTAATGGAGAAGATATCACTACTCAAAGATCGCTGAACCACAAACCCAGAATTCGCTGTTTTGCAACTTTTTGTAAATTATGAGTCCAAATCACGTCTAAATGGTGGAGAATGAATTTTAAAGTAATTCTATGGCTCTCATAAGTCTCCCTCACGTCACTCCACTCAAAATGACTCACTATCTCATGAAACTTTCAAACACTAGTGTTACTTCAGCAAAGACACTATCAAGGTCTTGCACAAAACTCATATACTCACAAATCCAGGAGCAATGACTTCAACAACACACTAGCAACACTCTACCATAAGATCCCAACCACCAAAGTAAGCAACAAAGAAAAATAATGCAAGAACAACTTACTTGGTAAGAGAGTGTGGGCCCATAACCTATTGAAACATAGAAAGCAAACTCCACACAAGCAAGTTAGGACCAGCAAGGTTGCACTTCACAAATAGAATGTGGTATGAGATGATTCTTCCCATGCCAACCCTTTTCTTATATACTAGTACCAAGGTACCATGTGTTACAACCCATATGGGATATCTCTTAGGACCAGCCCTCTCCTTGTATTCTAAGGCACTATAGACCAGCAACTAACCTTGTAGGATATCCCTCATTACTCATATACTCTATTGACCATTAGCAACAACTAAATGAGTTCTTTCCTTCAACAGCCGTGACATAATCCAAAGTAAGATCTTTTCTTGAAATTGACTCCAATGCCACAATGAGGGAGGAATAGGAGTCCGGAAGGCTTGAGAGCAATGTCATCACAACATCTTCTTCAGGTAAAGGCTTGTCAATAACAGCAAGTTGGTTTGCAAGTGCTTTTACCTTATTTACATGAGCCATGAGATCTTCACCTTCTTCCATCTTCACGGTGAAGAATTTTTGCCTTGACCATAGTACATTGGAGAGATTTCTACTCTCATAGACGTTGCAAAGAGTCTTCCATGCCTCTGCTGCCCCTTTGCAAGAAATGACATGAGCAAAGTTGCTCTCATCTAAATTGGTGGCAATTATGCCAAAAGCCTTCTTTTCACGTCTTTTGAACTCCTTATGCTCCTTGATACTTGCCTCTACCCCAGGTGCCTCTTCGTCCTCACATACAATCTTCCAAAGATCCAATGACGCCAAAATTAGCTCCATTTTGGCCTTCCAGTGGTGAAAGTTGTCACCTTTGAACTTTTCAACCATTCTCAAGCTATCACCCTCAAAAGATGCCATCTCAAGCTACACGTAGGTCCAAAAAACTCTTGATTTGGAGTTGTAATGGACAAGATATCACTACTCAAAGATCGCTGAACCACAAACCCAGAATTCGCTGTTTTGCAACTTTTTGTAAATTATGAGTCCAAATCACGTCTAAATGGTGGGGAATGAATTGTAAAGTAATTCTATGGCTCTCATAAGTCTCCCTCACGTCACTCCACTCAAAATGACTCACTATCTCATGAAACTTTCAAACACTAGTGTTACTTCAGCAAAGACACTATCAAGGTCTTGCACAAAACTCATATACTCACAAATCCAGGAGCAATGACTTCAACAACACACTAGCAACACTCTACCATAAGATCCCAACCACCAAAGTAAGCAACAAAGAAAATAATGCAAGAACAACTTACTTGGTAAGAGAGTGTGGGCCCATAACCTATTGAAACATAGAAAGCAAACTCCACACAAGCAAGTTAGGACCAGCAAGGTTGCACTTCACAAATAGAATGTGGTATGAGATGATTCTTCCCATGCCAACCCTTTTCTTATATACTAGTACCAAGGTACCATGTGTTACAACCCATATGGGATATCTCTTAGGACCAGCCCTCTCCTTGTATTCTAAGGCACTATAGACCAGAAACTAACCTTGTAGGATATCCCTCATTACTCATATACTCTATTGACCATTAGCAACAACTAAATGAGTTATTTCCTTCAACATGTTGAAGTCATTACTCCTGGATTTGTGAGTGTATGAGGTTAGTGCAAGACCTTGATAGTGACTTTGCTGAAGTAACAATAGTATTTGAGAGTTTTATGAGAAATCGAGTCATTTTGATTGAGGTGATGTGAAGGAGATGTTTGAAAGCCATAGAATTACATGACATAGCATTTCCCACCATTTAGACGTGATTTGGACTCAAAGTATGCAAAAAGTTGCAAAACAGCGAATTCTGAGTTTGTAGTTCAGCAATCTTTGAGTAGTCATATCTTTTGCATTACAACTCCAAATCAAGAGATTTTTGGACCTACTTGTAGCTTGAGATGGCATCTTTTGAGAGTGATAGCTTAAGAATGGTAGAAAAGTTTAGAGGTGACAATTTTCACCACTGGAAGGCCAAAATGGAGCTACTTTTGGCGTCATTGGATCTTTGGGAGATAGTATGTGAGGAGGAAGAGGCACCTGGATTAGAGGCAAGCATGAAGGAGCAAAAGGACTTCAAAAGACGAGAAAAGAAGGCTTTTGGCATAATTGCCACCAACTTAGATGAAACCAACTTTGCTCATGTCATTTCTTGCAAAGGAGCAGCAGATGCATGGAAGACTCTTTGCAATGTCTATGAGAGTAGGAATCTTTCCAATGTGCTATGGTCAAGGCAAAAGTTCTTCACCGTGAAGATGGAAGAAGGTGAAGATCTCATGGCTCATGTAAATAAGGTAAAAGCACTTGCAAACCAACTTGCTGTTGTTGACAAGCCTTTACTTGAAGAAGATGTTGTGATGACATTGCTCTCAAGCCTTCCGGACTCCTATTCCTCCCTCATTGTGGCATTGGAGTCCATTTCAAGGAAAGACCTCACTTTGGACTATGTCACGGCAAGACTAGCCCATGAAGTGACCAAAAGAAAGCAAAAGGAGTCCATTGGGGAGCAATCAGCACTATTTACAAGACCAAGTAAGGCCAGTGCCCCTTTTCAACGTTATCCTCCTAAAACTTGTTACATTTGTGGAAAACCAGGCCATTTTGCTAGAAATTGTTTCAAGGCAAAGAAAGGAAAAAGAGAGAATGCCAACAATGCTTTTCATGACCATGGAGGTGAAGACTTTGCATTCATGGCAAAACAAACTCCTTCCATGTTTGATATGAGCAAATGGATTGTGGATTCCGGATGTACCAAACACATGACTCCATACAAGTGTTCATTTAACACTTATCAACCAATTCAAGCAACCAAGGTTTGGTTAGGTGATAATTGTATGGTACAAGCCATTGGAATAGGCACCATTGTAGTGGAGGTGGTGGTGAAGGGCATAAGCAAGTGAATCACTCTCAAGGATGTGTTGCATGTGCCAAAGATGAAGAAGAACCTCCTTTCGATGAGTTTACTTATAACTTTTGGGTACAAAGTGCAATTTAACATGAATGGATGTTTTGTGAGAACCAAGGAAGGCAAAGAAGTAGCAAAAGGGACTAGAAATGGCAATCTCTATATTATCAATTGCAAGAGGATCAATGGAGTGGAGGTTGTGGCCTTTGCTGAATTTCCATCAAATGAAGAGAAGATGGGCATTTGGCATCAAAGACTTGGGCATTTGAATGCCAAAAGCATGAAGGGGCTTGAATCCAAGGTAAATGGCATAGACCTTGGCCATTCTACGATGAATCTTGCTTGTGAGGGATGCATTCAAGGCAAACAACATAGGACACCATTTCCTAGTGGAGTTGCTGAAGGAACAAACCAATTGCTGGAGCTTGTCCATTTCAATGGTTTGTGGACCCATGAGGATACCATCTTTGAGTGGTAGTGAAAAGTGGGAGATGTGTCCAAGTGGGAGTAGTGGTGTGTTTGTGGACAAATCTTCAATTCCAACAAACAAACAAGAAGATGAAGAAGTGCGTTCTCAAATTGAAGAAGGAGAGGAAGATGCCATGATAGAAGAGCCCAATGTGAAGGAATAAACTCATTTAGTTGTTGCTAATGGTCAATAGAGTATATGAGTAATGAGGGATATCCTACAAGGTTAGTTTCTGGTCTATAGTGCCTTAGAATACAAGGAGAGGGCTGGTCCTAAGAGATATCCCATATGGGTTGTAACACATGGTACCTTGGTACTAGTATATAAGAAAAGGGTTGGCATGGGAAGAATCATCTCATACCTCATTCTATTTGTGAAGTGCAACCTTGCTGGTCCTAACTTGCTTGTGTGGAGTTTGCTTTCTATGTTTCAATAGGTTATGGACCCACACTCTCTTACCAAGTAAGTTGTTCTTGCATTATTTTCTTTGTTGCTTACTTTGGTGGTTGGGATCTTATGATAGAGTGTTGCTAGTGTGTTGTTGAAGTCATTGCTCCTGGATTTGTGAGTATATGAGTTTTGTGCAAGACCTTGATAGTGTCTTTGCTGAAGTAACACTAGTGTTTGAAAGTTTCATGAGATAGTGAGTCATTTTGAGTGGAGTGACGTGAGGGAGACTTATGAGAGCCATAGAATTACTTTACAATTCATTCCCCACCATTTAGACGTGATTTGGACTCATAATTTACAAAAAGTTGCAAAACAGCGAATTCTGGGTTTGTGGTTCAGCGATCTTTGAGTAGTGATATCTTCTCCATTACAACTCCAAATCAAGAGTTTTTTGGACCTACGTGTAGCTTGAGATGGCATCTTTTGAGGGTGATAGCTTGAGAATGGTTGAAAAGTTCAAAGGTGACAACTTTCACCACTGGAAGGCCAAAATGGAGCTACTTTTGGCGTCATTGGATCTTTGGGAGATTGTATGTGAGGAGGAAGAGGCACCTGGTGTTGAGAAAAGAACTCTTTAAGTAGTTGCTAATGGTCAATAGAGTAAAAGTGTTGTTAAGGATATCCCATAAGGTAGGGTGCTGGTCTATAGTACATTAGAGTAAAAGGGGAGGGCTGGTCCTAGGAGATATCCCATATGGATTGTAGCACTTGGTACCTTGGTACTACTATATAAAGAAAGGGTTGGCATGGGAAGAATTATCTCATACCACACTCTATTTGTTATAGTGCAACCTTGCTCGTCCTAACTTACTTGTGTGGAGTATGCTTTCTATGTTTTAATAGGTTATAGGCCCACATTCTGTTACCAAGTAAGTTGTTCTTGCATTTTATTTTCTTTGTTGCTTGTTTGGTGGTTGAGATCTTATGGTATAGTATTACTAGTGTTTTGTTGAAGTCATTACTCCTGGATTTTTGAGTGTATGAGGTTAGTGCAAGACCTTGATAGTGTCTTTGCTGAAGTAACACTAGTATTTGAGAGTTTTATGAGAAATTGAGTCATTTTGAGTGAGGTGATGTGAGGGAGATGTTTGAAAGCCATAGAATTACATGACATTGCATTTCCCACCATTTAGACGTGATTTGGACTCAAAGTATGCAAAAAGTTGCAAAACAGCGAATTCTGAGTTTGTAGTTCAGCAATCTTTGAGTAGTCATATCTTTTACATTACAACTCCAAATCAAGAGATTTTTGGACCTACTTGTAGCTTGAGATGGCATCTTTTGAGAGTGATAGCTTAAGAATGGTAGAAAAGTTTAGAGGTGACAATTTTCACCACTGGAAGGCCAAAATGGAGCTACTTTTGGCGTCATTGGATCTTTGGGAGATAGTATGTGAGGAGGAAGAGGCACCTGGATTAGAGGCAAGCATGAAGGAGCAAAAGGACTTCAAAAGACGAGAAAAGAAGGCTTTTGGCATAATTGCCACCAACTTAGATGAAACCAACTTTGCTCATGTCATTTCTTGCAAAGGAGCAGCAGATGCATGGAAGACTCTTTGCAATGTCTATGAGAGTAGGAATCTTTCCAATGTGCTATGGTCAAGGCAAAAGTTCTTCACCGTGAAGATGGAAGAAGGTGAAGATCTCATGGCTCATGTAAATAAGGTAAAAGCACTTGCAAACCAACTTGCTGTTGTTGACAAGCCTTTACTTGAAGAAGATGTTGTGATGACATTGCTCTCAAGCCTTCCGGACTCCTATTCCTCCCTCATTGTGGCATTGGAGTCCATTTCAAGGAAAGACCTCACTTTGGACTATGTCACGGCAAGACTAGCCCATGAAGTGACCAAAAGAAAGCAAAAGGAGTCCATTGGGGAGCAATCAGCACTATTTACAAGACCAAGTAAGGCCAGTGCCCCTTTTCAACGTTATCCTCCTAAAACTTGTTACATTTGTGGAAAACCAGGCCATTTTGCTAGAAATTGTTTCAAGGCAAAGAAAGGAAAAAGAGAGAATGCCAACAATGCTTTTCATGACCATGGAGGTGAAGACTTTGCATTCATGGCAAAACAAACTCCTTCCATGTTTGATATGAGCAAATGGATTGTGGATTCCGGATGTACCAAACACATGACTCCATACAAGTGTTCATTTAACACTTATCAACCAATTCAAGCAACCAACGTTTGGTTAGGTGATAATTGTATGGTACAAGCCATTGGAATAGGCACCATTGTAGTGGAGGTGGTGGTGAAGGGCATAAGCAAGAGAATCACTCTCAAGGATGTGTCGCATGTGCCAAAGATGAAGAAGAACCTCCTTTCGGTGAGTAAACTTATAACTCATGGATACAAAGTGCAATTTAACATGAATGGATGTTTTGTGAGAACCATGGAAGGCAAAGAAGTAGCAAAAGGGACTAGGAATGGCAATCTCTATATTATCAATTGTAAGAGGATCAATGGAGTGGAGATTGCTGCCTTTGCTGAATTTCCATCAAGTGAAGAGAAGATGGGCATTTGGCATCAAAGACTTGGGCATTTCAATGCCAAAAGTATGAAGGGGCTTGAATCCAAGGTAAATGGCATAGACCTTGGCCATTCTACCATGAATCTTGCTTGTGAGGGATGCATTCAAGGCAAACAACATAGGACACCATTTCCTAGAGGAGTTGCAACAAGAGCAAATCAATTGCTGGAGCTTGTGCATTCGGATGTTTGTGGATCCATGAGGACACCATCTATGAGTGGTAGTGAAAAGTGGGAGATGTGTCCAAGTGGGAGTAGTGGTGTGTTTGTGGACACATCTTCAATTCCAACAAACAAACAAGAAGATAAAGAAGTGCATTCTCAAAGTGAAGAAGGAGAGGAAGTTGCCATGATAGAAGAGCCCAATACTATGAAGACTTCAATTCCAGCAAGATACAATAAGGACAATGAAGAGAATGAAGATGAAGAATACCAACAAATGAGTAAGAGAAAGCACTCCATGAGTCATAGAAGGCAGCAAGAGGTGCAAGAAGGCTCATCTTCTTTGCATGAAAGAAGATATCCAACACGTGAGAGAAGACCACAAGGTGAATGGTGAAAGAACCACATCTTTCCACAACAATTGGATGTAAGTGGGTGCTTAGAACCAATAGAGATGCAAACGATTGAAGGTCAACAATGGGCTATGTATTCTTTGTTTGAGTGGGAGCCATATCTTCGAATGGCAATAGACAACCAAACATTGCAAGGCCCACAATAGGGGCGGAGTATTTGGCAGTAAGTCATAAAGCAATGGAGGCAATTTGGTTAAGGTTGTTATTGGAAGATATTGGACTTGTGCAATTGGAGACTACTCCATTGAGATGTGACAATCAAGGATGTCTTGCTTTTGCAAAGAATCCAAAGCATCATGCAAGAACTAAGTACATTGATATTCAGCATCATTTCATAAGAGAGAAGATAGAGATAGAGGTTATTGATATGATGTATTGTGAAACCAAAGACATGTTGGCTGATTTGTTGACAAAAGCCTTAGTTAGAGAAGGATACAACAAGTTGAGTAAGGCATTAGGATTGATAGCTAATTGACCAATAGCAAAGTGGGAGTGTTGAGAAAAGAACTCTTTAAGTAGTTGCTAATGGTCAATAGAGTAAAAGTGTTGTTAAGGATATCCCATAAGGTAGGGTGCTGGTCTATAGTACATTAGAGTAAAAGGGGAGGGCTGGTCCTAGGAGATATCCCATATGGATTGTAGCACTTGGTACCTTGGTACTACTATATAAAGAAAGGGTTGGCAAGGGAAGAATTATCTCATACCACACTCTATTTGTTATAGTGCAACCTTGCTCGTCCTAACTTACTTGTGTGGAGTATGCTTTCTATGTTTTAATACCTGGGGTAGAGGCAAGCATCAAGGAGCATAAGGAGTTCAAAAGACGTGAAAAGAAGGCTTTTGGCATAATTGCCACCAATTTAGATGAGAGCAACTTTGCTCATGTCATTTCTTGCAAAGGGGCAGCAGAGGCATGGAAGACTCTTTGCAACGTCTATGAGAGTAGAAATCTCTCCAATGTACTATGGTCAAGGCAAAAATTCTTCACCGTGAAGATGGAAGAAGGTGAAGATCTCATGGCTCATGTAAATAAGGTAAAAGTACTTGCAAACCAACTTGCTGTTATTGACAAGCCTTTACCTGAAGAAGATGTTGTGATGACATTGCTCTCAAGCCTTCCGGACTCCTATTCCTCCCTCATTGTGGCATTGGAGTCAATTTCAAGAAAAGATCTTACTTTGGACTATGTCACGGCAAGACTAGCCCATGAAGTGACCAAAAGAAAGCAAAAGGAGTCTATTGGAGAGCAATCAGCACTATTCACGAGACCAAGTAAGGCGAGATCTTCAAATCAAATTGACAAGACTTGAAGAGAATACTTCTATAAAAAATTCGAAGAATGTTTCAAAACAAGGATATGTACAAAGATGCATTTGGTGTGATGATGCTTCACACACTAGAAAAGATTGCAATGAATTTAATAATATGATACGGTAGGGAATTATTTGCTAGAAAGATGGGAAGATAGCATTGAAAGATAGGGAGGATCTTCTTCAAACCAATTTTGGCAAGGGAGGAATGAGAGCATTGGTTCAAGATTACTTAAAAGAGCATGAAACAGTAGTACGAGAAAGTGCAAGTTATGGTGCTAGAGTAGATGATGAAATTGGTGGAAGTACGGAAACTAGTGAGTTTTGGGCTTCTCCCGTTTCTACAATGCAAGAAGGGAAATTACCTCGAGAAGCGTTATTGAGAACTGCAGCTACAATACGAGGAAGAACAGGTTGGGAGGATCCTGTTGAGTCTCTTTCAGTTCATGCATATATTGCTAAGAGCCAACATGAAGCTTTGATGGAAGAAAAAAGACGAGGAAATTTTGATGATACTAGAGAAGGAAATTCTTTTAAGAGGCAAACTCGAGGAGACAAGGCTCGAGAGGCAGCTTCATAAGAATTGCCTGTAAAGGATACCTCAGCATCATTGGGAGAAAAAACAATGGAGACAAAAGATAAGGGCAAATCAATTGCTTATAAGCTACTTTCTGACATTGAAGCGGCAACAAATTTGAAAGGGGTGTTAGAAGAACGTATATTAAACGCTAAGGTGGAATTCACATTGAAAGAAGTCTTGGAAATTGCAAAGAAGGAGTTTCATGATGTTATCATTGACAGCATTAAGCGAAAGAGGCAATTAATGAGCGAAACTAGAATGAGTCATGCTATTGATGCAAGAATATGTAGAGATGAAGAAGAGGTTGATATTGGTTACAAGCAACCAACAAATGAAAAGAATGGGTATAATCAGCGAGTACATTTCAAAGATTCTAGTGACAAGGAAATGGAAACTTTGAGCCATTATACTCGAAAGCATTGGGCAAGGGCAACTACTGAGGTATTGGTGAAGGTAGGAGATATAGAAGAACCAATAGTTGTTTTGGTGGACCATGGTTCTGAAATAAATCTCATGTCTAAAGATCTTTATAAGAAGCAAAAATGGCCAATTGATATGGAACATGGATGGGCAATACGAGCAGCTAATAACACACGAGGCGAATTATATGGAGCTTTTCCAGATGTCAAAATTCGGATTGGGGATGTTGCGACGGAACAACATTTCTTCGTTCAAGATACAACGTCTTATCCGTTGATTTTAGGACAACCTTATATCACGGCAACACGGATGGAAACAAAGGTACTTGACGATGGTTCTGCTTATGCAAGGGTACGGAGCGAAGATGGGAGGAAAGCTGTACAATTTCTAACAGTACCTCCTAACCATGAACGGAATAGAGATAGGTTGAGGGAGAAACCGTTGCCAAAGATTGTTGAAGGATTTAAGGATTTTGGGGCCACTGTAAAGCGAGATTATGGAGGTACAAAAGAGGAGGTACTCTCGCGAGATGAAGGTGCCTTTGATGCGAGTTTTATTGGTATATTGGAGAATGGAAATATTATGTATAAGAAAGTTGATGATTTTAAAAGAAAAGAAAGAAAAAGATTATATGATATTGAAGGACAGTTATGCAAGATAGGTACATTTCAAGATGATGAGAGGATTTTGGGTGTTTATGAAGAAAATGGGTTGAAAGATTCATTGGAATTGATTACATCTATTGGGTTAGGGGATAATGATAAGATTGTTGAGATTCATTCGAGAGTGGTTTATACCATGCTTGAATCTTTTCAAGCACCAGAAGTCACAGTAGAGACGAGATATAAAACGGCACATAAGAAGGTAAAGCCTGTTGCCGGACCATTACCAGAGGATTCTAAAGAACAAATGGGAGAAGCATCAAAAGAAGCAAGTTTAAGAGATCCAATGAGTATTGGACATCAGTTTACTGAAGAGACTTTTGAAGAATTGAAGATTGGTTCTGATGGTTCTTTATTGCCGGAGGAAATTACTTGCTTCAAAAAGATGTTGGCTAAACAAGGTAGATCGTTTGCCTTCGAATCTCATGAAATTGGGTGTGTGGATCCAAATATTATAACACCTATGTTTATCTTCACTGTACCGCATGTACGTTGGAATCTAAGACCAATTCCAGTACCGAGGGCACATTTACCTAAATTGGTGGAACTATTGAAAGAAAAGATAAAGATGAAAATATTAGAACCTTCATTTGCGCCGTATTCTAGTCGATGGTTTACGGTACCTAAGAAGAATGGGTCACTACGGTTTATTCAAGATATGCAGCGAGTGAATGCTGTAACTATCAGGAATGCAGGAATTGGACCTATTGTGGATGAATTTACTGAGGCGTTTGCTGGAAGGGCGATCTATTCAATGGGTGATTTGTATTCAGGTTATGATCAATTTCAACTTGCCGAAGGAAGTAGAGATATGACAACGATGAGGACACCGCTTGGATTGGTTAGAATGTGCACTCTTCCTCAAGGCGCGACCAACTCAGTTGCGCATATGATGAATGGGATGAATAAGATATTGAGAGATTTTATCCCGGAAAAGACTATGCCTTTTCTGGATGATGTTCCTATAAAGGGGTGCAGAGAAGGAGACAAGGATGAACCTTTAGATACGAAGGGGTGTCGCAGATATGTTGTTGATCATATACAAGATTGTGAAAAGATTTTAACTCGGCTTGGAGAAGTTCATCTTACATTATCGGGTATGAAGTCCGTATTTGGAGTGCGAGAGGTTGTAATTGTTGGACATTTATGCGGATCTTATGGAAGAAAACCAGATCCGACTAAAGTTGATGCAATTGGAAGGATGAAAGAGGATTGTGGTTCTTTAACAGAGGTTCGCAGGTTTTTGGGTGCATGTGTATTTTATCGAATCTGGATCCCTCATTTTGCTCACATAGAGGATCCATTATATGAACTGTTACGCAAGGGTTACCGATTTGAATGGGAAGAAAGGCATATTCAGGCAATGCAAAGATTGAAGAAATTATTGATGTCACTTCCAATATTGAGGAAGGTTGATTATAAGTCCTTGGCTTGCAACACATACAAAGAATGGTCAGCTTCACTTCTTATAAAACCTTCCTTTACAAAGAATGAATCAATGCATTGATGTTGAGAATAGAACTCTTTAAGTAGTTGCTAATGGTCAATAGAGTATTAGTGTTGTTAAGGATATCCCATAAGGTAGGGTGCTGGTCTATAGTACATTAGAGTACAAGGGGAGGGCTGGTCCTAGGAGATATCCCATATGGATTGTACCACTTGGTACCTTGGTACTAGTATATAAGGAAAGGGTTGGCATGGGAAGAATTGTCTCATACCACACTCTATTTGTTATAGTGCAACCTTGCTGGTCCTAACTTACTTGTGTGGAGTATGCTTTCTATGTTTCAATAGGTTATGGGCCCACATTCTCTTACCAAGTAAGTTGTTCTTGCATTTTATTTTCTTTGTTGCTTGTTTGGTGGTGGAGATCTTATGGTATTGTATTACTAGTATTTTGTTGAAGTCATTACTCCTGGATTTATGAGTGTATGAGGTTAGTGCAAGACCTTGATAGTGTCTTTGCTGAAGTAACACTAGTATTTGAGAGTTTTATGAGAAATTGAGTCATTTTGAGTGAGGTGATGTGAGGGAGATGTTTGAAAGCCATAGAATTACATGACATAGCATTTCCCACCATTTAGACGTGATTTGAACTCAAAGTATGCAAAAAGTTGCAAAACAGCGAATTCTGAGTTTGTAGTTCAGCAATCTTTGAGTAGTCATATCTTTTGCATTACAACTCCAAATCAAGAGATTTTTGGACCTACTTGTAGGTTGAGATGGCATCTTTTGAGAGTGATAGCTTAAGAATGGTAGAAAAGTTTAGAGGTGACAACTTTCACCACTGGAAGGCCAAAATGGAGCTACTTTTGGCGTCATTGGATCTTTGGGAGATAGTATGTGAGGAGGAAGAGGCACCTGGATTAGAGGCAAGCATGAAGGAGCAAAAGGACTTCAAAAGACGAGAAAAGAAGGCTTTTGGCATAATTGCCACCAACTTAGATGAAACCAACTTTGCTCATGTCAAAGGAGCAGCAGATGCATGGAAGACTCTTTGCAATGTCTATGAGAGTAGGAATCTTTCCAATGTGCTATGGTCAAGGCAAAAGTTCTTCACCGTGAAGATGGAAGAAGGTGAAGATCTCATGGCTCATGTAAATAAGGTAAAAGCACTTGCAAACCAACTTGTTGTTGTTGACAAGCCTTTACTTGAAGAAGATGTTGTGATGACATTGCTCTCAAGCCTTCCGGACTCCTATTCCTCCCTCATTGTGGCATTGGAGTCCATTTCAAGGAAAGACCTCACTTTGGACTATGTCACGACAAGACTAGCCCATGAAGTGACCAAAAGAAAGCAAAAGGAGTCTATTGGGGAGCAATCAGCACTATTTATAAGACCAAGTAAGGCAAGTGCCCCTTTTCAATGTTATCCTCCTAAAACTTGTTACATTTGTGGAAAACCAGGCCATTTTGCTAGAAATTGTTTCAAGACAAAGAGAGGAGAAAGAGAGAATGCCAAGAATGCTTTTCATGACCATGGAGGTGAAGACTTTGCATTCATGGTAAAACAAACTCCTTCCATGCTTGATTTGAGCAAACGGATTGTGGATTCGGGATGTACTAAACACATGACTCCATACAAGTGTTCATTTAACACTTATCAACCAATTCCAGCAACCAAGGTTTGGTTAGGTGATAATTGTATGGTACAAGCCATTGGAATGGGCACCATTGGAGTTGAGGTGGTGGTGAAGGGCATAAGCAAGAGAATCACTCTCAAGGATGTGTTGCATGTACCAAAGATGAAGAAGAACCTCCTTTCGGTGAGTAAACTTGTAACTCATGGATATAAAGTATAATTTAATATAAATATATGTTTTGTCAGAACCACGGAAGGCTAAGAAGTAGCAAAAGGGTGTAGGGATTGCAATCTTTATAATATCAATTGCAAGAGGATCAATGTAGTAGAGGTTGCTGCCTTTGCTGAATTTCCATCAAATGAAGATAATTGAAACATAGAAAGCATACTCCACACAAGTAAGTTAGGACCAGCAAGGTTGCACTATAACAAATAGAGTGTGGTATGAGATAATTCTTCCCATGCCAACCCTTTCCTTATATACTAGTACCAAGGTACCAAGTGCTACAATCCATATGGGATATCTCCTAGGACCAGCCCTCCCCTTGTACTCTAATGCACTATAGACCAGCACCCTACCTTATGGGATATCCTTAAGAACACTTGTACTCTATTGACCATTAGCAACTACTTAAAGAGTTCTTTTCTCAACACTCCCACTTTGCTATTGGTCAATTAGCTCTCAATCCTAATGCCTTACTCAACTTGTTGTGTCCTTCTCTAACTAACGCTTTTGTCAACAAATCAGCCAACATGTCTTTGGTTTCACAATATATCATATCAATAACCTCCATCTCTATCTTCTCTCTTATGAAATGATGCTGAATATCAATGTACTTAGTTCTTGCATGATGCTTTGGATTCTTTGCAAAAGCAAGACATCCTTGATTGTTACACCTCAATGGAGTAGCTTCAAATTGCACAAGTCCAATATCTTCCAATAACAACCTCAACCAAATTGCCTCCATTGCTTTATGACTTGCTGCCAAATACTCTGCCCCTATTGTGGACCTTGCAATGTTTTGTTGTCTATTGCTATTCGAAGATATGGCTCCTACTCAAACAATGAATACATAGCCCATTGTTGACCTTCAATCGTTTGCATCTCTCTTGGTTCTAAGCACCCACTTACATCCAATTGTTGTGGAAAGATGTGGTTCTTTCACCATTCACCTTATGGTCTTCTCTCACTTGTTGGATATCTTCTTTCATGCAAAGAAGATGAGCCTTTTTGCACCTCTTCCTGCCTTGTATGACTTATGGAGTGCTTTCTCTTATTCATTTGTTGGTATTCTTCATCTTCATTCTCTTCATTGTCCTTGTTGAATCTTGTTGGAATTGAAGTCTTCATAGTATTGGGCTCTTCTATCATGGCAACTTCCTCTCCTGCTTCACTTTAAGAATGCACTTCTTCATCTTCTTGTTTGTTTGTTGGAATTGAAGATGTGTCCACAAACACACCACTACTCCCACTTGTACACATCTCCCACTTTTCACTACCACTCATAGATGGTGTCCTCATGGATCCACAAACATCCGAATGCACAAACTCCAGCAATTGGTTTGCTCTTGTTGCAACTCCTCTAGGAAATGGTGTCCTATGTTGTTTGCCTTGAATGCATCCCTCACAAGCAAGATTCATGGTAGAATGGCCAAGGTCTATGCCATTTACCTTAGATTGAAGCCCCTTCATGGTTTTGGCATTCGAATGCCCAAGTCTTTGATGCCTAATGCCCATCTTCTCTTCAATTGATAGAAATTCAGCAAAGGCAGAAACCTCCACTCTATTGATCCTCTTGCAATTGATAATATAGAGAATGCCATTCCTAGTCCCTTTTGCTACTTCTTTGCCTTCCATGGTTCTCACAAAACATCCATTCATATCAAATTGCACTCTACATCCATGAGTTATAAGTTTACTCACCGAAAGGAGGTTCTTCTTCATCTTTGGTACATGCAACACATCCTTGAGAGTGATTCTCTTGCTTATGCCCTTCACCACCACCTCCACTACAATGGTGCCTATTCCAATGGCTTGTACCATACAATTATCACCTAACCAAACCTTGGTTGCTTGAATTGATTGATAAGTGTTAAATGAACACTTGTAGGGAGTCATGTGTTTGGTACATCCGGAATCCACAATCCATTTGCTCATATCAAACATGGAAGGAGTTTGTTTTGCCATGAATGCAAAGTCTTCACCTCCATGGTCATGCAAAGCATTGTTAGCATTCTCTCTTTCTCCTCTCTTTGCCTTGAAACAATTTCTAGCAAAATGGCCTGGTTTTCCACAAATGTAACAAGTTTTAGGAGGATAACGTTGAAAAGGGGCACTTGCCTTACTTGGTCTTGTAAATAGTGCTGATTGCTCCCCAATAGACTCCTTTTGCTTTCTTTTGGTCACTTCATAGGCTAGTCTTGCCGTGACATAGTCCAAAGTGAGGTCTTTCCTTGAAATGGACTCCAATGCCACAATGAGGGAGGAATTGGAGTCCGGAAGGCTTGAGAGCAATGTCATCACAACATCTTCTTCAAGTAAAGGCTTGTCAACAACAGCAAGTTGGTTTGCAAGTGCTTTTACCTTATTTACATGAGCCATGAGATCTTCACCTTCTTCCATCTTCATGGTGAAGAACTTTTGCCTTGCCCATTATTGAAACATAGAAAGCAAACTCCACACAAGCAAGTTAGGACCAGCAAGGTTGCACTTCACAAATAGAATGTGGTATGAGATAATTCTTCCCATGCCAACCCTTTTATTATATACTAGTACCAAGATACCATGTGTTACAACCCAGATGAGATATCTCTTAGGACCAGCCTCTCCTTGTATTCTAAGGCACTATAGACCAGCAACTAACCTTGTAGGATATCCCTCATTACTCATATACTCTATTGACCATTAGCAACAACTAAATGAGTTCTTTCCTTCAACACTCCCACTTTGCTATTGGTCAATTTGCTATCAATCCTAATGCCTTACTCAATATGTTGTGTCTCTCTTTCACCAAGGCTTTTGTTAGCAAATCAGCCAACATGTCTTTGGTTTTACAATACATCATATCAATAACTCCCATCTCTATCTTCTCTCTTATAAAGTGGTGTTGAATATCAATGTGCTTGGTTCTTGCATGATGCTTTGGATTCTTTGCAAAAGCCAAACATCCTTGATTGTCACATCTCAATGGAGTGGCTTCCAATTGCACAAGTCCAATGTCTTCCAACAACAACCTCAACCAAATTGCCTCCATTGCTCCATGACTTGCTGCCATATACTCCGCCTTCATTGTGGACCTTGCAATGGTTGGTTGTCTCTTACAATTCCAAGATATGGCTCCCATTCCAACAAAGAATACATAGCCCGTTGTTGATTTTCTATCATTTGTATCTCCAGCCCAATCCGCATCATAATATCCATGTAATGCATTGTTATTTCCTCCAAGACATAGTTTATGGTTCAAAGAGCCTTTCAAGTACCTCATGATTCTTTTGATGGTTGCCCAATGCATAGGACCTGGTTTTGCCATGTGTTGACTTACAACACTTACTGCAAATGCAAGATCCATCCTTGTACCTACCATTGCATACATGAGTGAGCCTACTGCTGCCTTGTATGGTATGCCTTGCATTTGATGCTCAACTTCAGCATATTCCTCATTCGTGAGCTTCATCAACTTCAAGTTGGCTTCCAAAGGAGTTTCAGTGGGCTTGCAATCTTGCATGTTGAATCGTTTCAATACTTCTTCAATGTACTTGCTTTGACTCAATGTGATGGTCTTTGATACTCTATTCCTTGTAAATTCCACACCCAAACAATAATGAAGCTCTCCCAAATCACTCATTTCAAACTCTTTCTCCAATTTCTTCTTCAACCAATCTAATTTTACCATGGTGTTGCTTAAGATGATTAAATCATCTACATAGAGGATCACAACCAGCAAGAAGTCCTTGGCTTGCAACACATACAAAGAATGGTCAGCTTCACTTCTTATAAAACCTTCCTTCACAAAGAATGAATCAATGCATTGATGTTGAGAATAGAACTCTTTAAGTAGTTGCTAATGGTCAATAGAGTATTAGTGTTGTTAAGGATATCCCATAAGGTAGGGTGCTGGTCTATAGTACATTAGAGTACAAGGGGAGGGCTGGTCCTAGGAGATATCCCATATGGATTGTACCACTTGGTACCTTGGTACTAGTATATAAGGAAAGGGTTGGCATGGGAAGAATTGTCTCATACCACACTCTATTTGTTATAGTGCAACCTTGCTGGTCCTAACTTACTTGTGTGGAGTATGCTTTCTATGTTTCAATAGGTTATGGGCCCACATTCTCTTACCAAGTAAGTTGTTCTTGCATTTTATTTTCTTTGTTGCTTGTTTGGTGGTGGAGATCTTATGGTATAGTATTACTAGTATTTTGTTGAAGTCATTACTCCTGGATTTATGAGTTTATGAGGTTAGTGCAAGACCTTGATAGTGTCTTTGCTGAAGTAACACTAGTATTTGAGAGTTTTATGAGAAATTGAGTCATTTTGAGTGAGGTGATGTGAGGGAGATGTTTGAAAGCCATAGAATTACATGACATAGCATTTCCCACCATTTAGACGTGATTTGAACTCAAAGTATGCAAAAAGTTGCAAAACAGCGAATTCTGAGTTTGTAGTTCAGCAATCTTTGAGTAGTCATATCTTTTGCATTACAACTCCAAATCAAGAGATTTTTGGACCTACTTGTAGGTTGAGATGGCATCTTTTGAGAGTGATAGCTTAAGAATGGTAGAAAAGTTTAGAGGTGACAACTTTCACCACTGGAAGGCCAAAATGGAGCTACTTTTGGCGTCATTGGATCTTTGGGAGATAGTATGTGAGGAGGAAGAGGCACCTGGATTAGAGGCAAGCATGAAGGAGCAAAAGGACTTCAAAAGACGAGAAAAGAAGGCTTTTGGCATAATTGCCACCAACTTAGATGAAACCAACTTTGCTCATGTCAAAGGAGCAGCAGATGCATGGAAGACTCTTTGCAATGTCTATGAGAGTAGGAATCTTTCCAATGTGCTATGGTCAAGGCAAAAGTTCTTCACCGTGAAGATGGAAGAAGGTGAAGATCTCATGGCTCATGTAAATAAGGTAAAAGCACTTGCAAACCAACTTGTTGTTGTTGACAAGCCTTTACTTGAAGAAGATGTTGTGATGACATTGCTCTCAAGCCTTCCGGACTCCTATTCCTCCCTCATTGTGGCATTGGAGTCCATTTCAAGGAAAGACCTCACTTTGGACTATGTCACGACAAGACTAGCCCATGAAGTGACCAAAAGAAAGCAAAAGGAGTCTATTGGGGAGCAATCAGCACTATTTAGAAGACCAAGTAAGGCAAGTGCCCCTTTTCAATGTTATCCTCCTAAAACTTGTTACATTTGTGGAAAACCAGGCCATTTTGCTAGAAATTATTTCAAGGCAAAGAGAGGAGAAAGAGAGAATGCCAAGAATGCTTTTCATGACCATGGAGGTGAAGACTTTGCATTCATGGCAAAACAAACTCCTTCCATGTTTGATATGAGCAAATGGATTGTGGATTCCGGATGTAGCAAACACATGACTCCATACAAGTGTTCATTTAACACTTATCAATCAATTCAAGCAACCAAGGTTTGGTTAGGTGATAATTGTATGGTACAAGCCATTGGAATAGGCACCATTGTAGTGGAGGTGGTGGTGAAGGGCATAAGCAAGAGAATCACTCTCAAGGATGTGTTGCATGTGCCAAAGATGAAGAAGAACCTCCTTTCTGTGAGTAAACTTATAGCTCATGGGTACAAAGTGTAATTGAAAATGAATGGATATTTTGTGAGAACCATGGAAGGCAAAGAAGTAGCAAAAGCGACTAGGAATGGCAATCTCTATATTATTAATTGCAAGAGGATCAATGGAGTGGAGGTTGCTGCCTTTGCTGAATTTCCATCAAATGAAGAGAAGATGGGCATTTGGCATCAAAGACTTGGGCATTTAAATGCCAAAAGCATGAAGGGGCTTGAATCCAAGGTAAATGGCATAGACCTTGGCCATTCTATCATGAATCTTGCTTGTGAGGGATGCATTTCCTAGTGGAGTTGCTGAAGGAACAAACCAATTGCTGGAGCTTGTCCATTCCAATGGTTGGTGGACCCATGAGGATACCATCTTTGAGTGGTAGTGAAAAGTGGGAGATGTGTCCAAGTGGGAGTAGTGGTGTGTTTGTGGACACATCTTCAATTCCAGCAAACAAACAAGAAGATGAAGAAGAGCATTCTCAAAGTGAAGAAGCAGAGGAAGATGCCATGAGAGAAGAGCCCAATACTATGAAGACTTCAATTCCAGCAAGATACAACAAGAACAATGAAGAGAATGAAGATTAAGAATACCAACAAATGAGTAAGAGAAAGTACTCCATGAGTCATAGAAGGCAGCAAGAGGTGCAAGAAGGCTCATCTTCTTTGAATGAAAGAAGATATCCAACACGTGATTGAAGACCACAAGGTGAATCGTGGAAGAACCACATCTTTCCACAAGTAAGTGAAGATCAGGCCAATGTTGCTCTTCTTGATGATCCATTGATTTTCTGTGATGCAATGAGGTGTAGTGATGCAATGAAGTGGGAGATTGCTATGCAAGAAGAGTACAAATCTCTTATGGACAACAAGAATCATGAGGTACTTGAAAGGCTCTTTGAACCATAAACTATGTCTTAGAGGAAATAATATTGCATTACATGGATATTGTGATGCGGATTGGGCTGGAGATACAAATGATAGAAGATCAACAACAGGCTATGTATTCTTTGTTGGAATGGGAGCCATATCTTGGAATTGTACGGGACAACCAACCATTGCATGCTCCACAATGGAGGCGGAATAAATGGCAGCTAGTCATGGAGCAATGGAGGCAATTTGGTTGAGGTTGTTGTTGGAAGACATTGGACTTGTGCAATTGGAAGCTACTCCATTGAGATGTGACAATCAAGGATGTTTGGCTTTTGCAAAGAATCCAAAGCATCTTGCAAGAACCAAGCACATTGATATTCAACACCACTTTATAAGAGAGAAGATAGAGATGGGAGTTATTGATATGATGTATTGTGAAACCAAAGACATGTTGGTTGATTTGCTAACAAAAGCCTTGGTGAAAGAGAGACACAACATATTGAGTAAGGCATTAGGATTGATAGCTAATTGACCAATAGCAAAGTGGGAGTGTTGAAGGAAAGAACTCATTTAGTTGTTGCTAATGGTCAATAGAGTATATGAGTAATGAGGGATATCCTACAAGGTTAGTTGCTGGTCTATAGAACCTTAGAAAACAAGGAGAGGGCTGGTCCTAAGAGATATCCCATATGAGTTGTAACACATGGTACCTTGATACTAGTATATAAGAAAAGGGTTGGCATGGGAAGAATCATCTCATACCACATTCTATTTGTGAAGTGCAACCTTGCTGGTCCTAACTTTCTTGTGTGGAGTTTGCTTTCTATTTTTCAATAAATTTCTCATAAAACTCTCAAATACTAGTGTTATTTCAGCAAAGACACTATCAAGGTCTTGCACTAACCTCATACACTCACAAAGTCAGGAGTAATGACTTCAACAAAACACTAGTAATACTATACCATAAGATCTCAACCACCAAACAAGCAACAAAGAAAATAAAATGCAAGAACAATTTACTTGGTAAGAGAATGTGGGCCCATAACCTATTGAAACATAGAAAGCAAACTCCACACAAGCAAGTTAGGACCAGCAAGGTTGCACTTCACAAATAGAATGTGGTATGAGATAATTCTTCCCATGCCAACGCTTTCTTTATATACTAGTACCAAGGTACCAAGTGCTACAATCCATATAGAATATCTCCTAGGACCAGCCCTCCCCTTGTACTCTAATGCAGTATAGACTAGCACTCTACCTTATGGGATATCCTTAAGAACACTTGTACTCTATTGACCATTAGCAACTACTTAAAGAGTTCTTTTCTCAACACATTTGGTATCAAAGACTTGGATATTTGAATGTCAAAAGCATAAAGGGGCTTCAATCCAACGTAAGTGGCATACTTCTTGGCCATGTTGAAGTAATAGATAAAGATGAATAGATAATAGTTAAAGTAGAATAAGTTACCTCGTAAAAGATATTACCTTAGGTAAGGTGCTAATGGTCAAAGGCTTGACTCTTGGCATATAGAAAAAGCATCCTATGGACATAAGATGCGGTCAAGGACAAAGAGTCAAAGTCAAGAGTATAAAGTGTGTCCTAGGGAATATCCAAAGAACTAGGTAAGAGTAATTAGTATATGGCATTGGATACCCTCGTGGTATGTAAGATGCCATAGCATCCTAGGATCCCTGGATACCCTCATGGTATAAGCCAAAGGATCCAAGGAGCATATGTGTAAAAGTCAAATGGTGGAAGAAGTCCTTTGATGGCAGCAACCACCGCCTATAAGTAACGAGAGTTGGAAGAGAGAACCATTACATTCCACACTTCTCTTATGTGCAACCTTGCTGATTTCTACTTACTAGTGTTATGCTTATAGTGTTCTTTTTTTCAACAGGTTATGGGCCCACAAACTCTTTGTTGTGCTATTCAAGTAAGTTGAAGTGATTTTCTCTTTGTTGCTTTTGTGTGGATTAGATCTTATGGTATTTTTTGATGTTAGGTTTGTTGGTATAAGGAGGCTATTGGTATTAAGCTTGTACATCTCTAACATTACTTTGTGGGTTCTTCTCTCCTTGCTTTGTGAGGTTAAAACTTTGTAGAAAGACCTTAAGAGTGTCTTTTGACTTGGTAAAGATTCTTCATTATTCTTGAGTGTTTTGATGAAAAAGTGATTAAGACGAGTGATTGTGAGTTCCATGAGGGTGCAATTACTTGAAGAAAGCTTCACAAGTTGAGTTGAAAGTGTTTCCAGTGAGATACCACTCTTTTGTTCATAACAGAACATTCAAAGATTCTGCTAGTGCAAACTTCGCTTGGTGATTTTAAGCTTTTAGAGACTCCTTTTCTCAATATTTTTGAATACACTCCTCCTTAGACATGGCTTCTAGTGAGGGTGAAGGTTTGAGAGTGATTGAAAAGTTTAGAGGCAACAATTTCTACCATTGGAAGGTCAAAATGGAGCTTTTGTTGGCGTCTTTGGACCTTTGGGATATTGTAGATGAGAGTGAAGACCCTCCAAGCATAGATGCAAGCCCTAAGGACCACAAGGACTTCAAAAGACGTGAAAAGAAGGCTTTTGGCATGATTGCCACAAATTTGGATGAAGCCAACTTTTCTCACACTATCCATTGGAAAGGACCAGCAGTACTGAAACATAGAAAGCAAACTCCACACAAGCAAGTTAGGACCAGCAAGGTTGCACTTCACAAATAGAATGTGGTATGAGATGATTCTTCCCATGCCAACCCTTTTCTTATATACTAGTACCAAGGTACCATGTGTTACAACCCATATGGGATATCTCTTAGGACCAGCCCTCTCCTTGTATTCTAAGGCACTATAGACCAGCAACTAACCTTGTAGGATATCCCTCATTACTCATATACTCTATTGACCATTAGCAACAACTAAATGAGTTCTTTCCTTCAACACGCCCACTTTGCTACTGGTCAATTAGCTATCAATCCTAATGCCTTACTCAATATGTTGTGTCTCTCTTTCACCAAGGCTTTTGTTAGCAAATCAGCCAACATGTCTTTGGTTTCACAATACATCATATCAATAACTCCCATCTCTATCTTCTCTCTTATAAAGTGGTGTTGAATATCAATGTGCTTGGTTCTTGCATGATGCTTTGGATTCTTTGCAAAAGCCAAACATCCTTGATTGTCACATCTCAATGGAGTGGCTTCCAATTGCACAAGTCCAATGTCTTCCAACAACAACCTCAACCAAATTGCCTCCATTGCTCCATGACTTGCTGCCATATACTCCGCCTCCATTGTGGACCTTGCAATGGTTGGTTGTCTCTTACAATTCCAAGATATGGCTCCCATTCCAACAAAGAATACATAGCCCGTTGTTGATCTTCTATCATTTGTATCTCCAGCCCAATCCGCACCACAATATCCATGTAATGCAATGTTATTTCCTCCAAGACATAGTTTATGGTTCAAAGAGCCTTTCAAGTACCTCATGATTCTTTTGATGGTTGCCCAATGCATAGGACCTGGTTTTGCCATGTGTTGACTTACAACACTTACTGCAAATGCAAGATCCATCCTTGTACCCACCATTGCATACATGAGTGAGCCTACTGCTGCCTTGTATGGTATGCCTTGCATTTGATGCTCCACTTCAGCATATTCCTCATCCGTGAGCTTCATCAACTTCAAGTTGGCTTCCAAAGGAGTTCCAATGGGCTTGCAATCTTGCATGTTGAATCGTTTCAATACTTCTTCAATGTACTTGCTTTGACTCAATGTGATGGTCTTTGATACTCTATTCCTTGTAAATTCCACACCCAAACAATAATGAAGCTCTCCCAAATCACTCATTTCAAACTCTTTCTCCAATTTCTTCTTCAACCAATCTAATTTTACCATGGTGTTGCTTAAGATGATTAAATCATCTACATAGAGGATCACAACCAGCAAGAAGTCCTTGGCTTGCAACACATACAAAGAATGGTCAGCTTCACTTCTTATAAAACCTTCCTTCACAAAGAATGAGTCAATGCGTTGATACCATGCTCTTGGTGATTGCTTGAGTCCATACAATGACTTCTTCAACTTCCATACAAGGTTGGGTTTGTCTTGATCAATAAATCCTTGAGGTTGCTTCATGTAGATGTCTTCTTCCAATTCTCCATTCAAGAAGGCTGTCTTGACGTCCATTTGATGCATCTCCAAGTCTATTGATGCTCCAATTGCTACTATGGTTCTAATGGTAGTGAATTTGGCCACTGGAGCAAATGTCTCATTAATGTCTCATACTTCTTTGCCTTCCATGGTTCTCACAAAACATCCATTCATATTGAATTGCACTTTGCACCCAAGACTTACAAGTTTACTCAACGAAAGGAGGTTCTTCTTCATCTTTGGCACATGCAACACATCCTTGACTGTGATCCTCTTGCTTATGCCCTTGACCACTACTTCCACTACAATGGTGCCCATTCCAATGGCTTGTACCATACCATTATCACCTAACCAAACCTTAGTTGCTGGAATTGGTTGATAAGTGTTAAATGAACACTTGTATGGAGTCATGTGTTTGGTACATCCAGAATCCACGATCCATTTGCTCATATCAAGCATGGAAGAAGTTTGTTTTGCCATGAATGCAAAGTCATCACCTCCATGGTCATGAAAAGCATTATTGGCATTCTCTCTTTCTCTTCTCTTTGCCTTAAAACAATTCTTAGCAAAATGGCCTGGTTTTCCAAAAATATAACAAGTTTTAGGAAGATTACGTTGAATGGAAGTACTAGCCTTACTTGGTCTCGTGAATAGTGCTGATTGCTCTCCAATAGACTCCTTTTGCTTTCTTTTGGTCACTTCATGGGCTAGTCTTGCCGTGACATAGTCCAAAGTAAGATCTTTTCTTGAAATTGACTCCAATGCCACAATGAGGGAGGAATAGGATGTTGAGAAAAGAACTCTTTAAGTAGTTGCTAATGGTCAATAGAGTACAAGTATTGTTAAGGATATCCCATAAAGTAGGGTGCTGGTCTATAGTACATTAGAGTACAAGGGGAGGGCTGGTCCTAGGAGATATCCCATATGCATTGTAGCACTTGGTACCTTGGTACTAGTATATAAGGAAAGGGTTGGCATGGGAAGAATTATCTCATACCACACTCTATTTGTTATAGTGCAACCTTGCTGGTCCTAACTTACTTGTGTGGAGTATGCTTTCTATGTTTGAATACGTTATGGGCGCACATTCTCTTACCAAGTAAGTTGTTCTTGCATTTTATTTTCTTTCTTGCTTGTTTGGTGGTTGGGATCTTATGGTATAGTATTACTAGTATTTTGTTGTATTGAAACATAGAAAGCAAACTCCACACAAGCAAGTTAGGACCAGCAAGGTTGCACTTCACAAATAGAATGTGGTATGAGATGATTCTTCCCATGCCAACCCTTTTCTTATATACTAGTACCAAGGTACCATGTGTTACAACCCATATGGGATATCTCTTAGGACCAGCCCTCTCCTTGTATTCTAAGGCACTATAGACCAGCAACTAACCTTGTAGGATATCCCTCATTACTCATATACTCTATTGACCATTAGCAACAACTAAATGAGTTCTTTCCTTCAACACTCCCACTTTGCTACTGGTCAATTAGCTATCAATCCTAATGCCTTACTCAATATGTTGTGTCTCTCTTTCACCAAGGCTTTTGTTAGCAAATCAGCCAATATGTCTTTGGTTTCACAATACATCGTATCAATAACTCCCATCTCTATCTTCTCTCTTATAAAGTGGTGTTGAATATCAATGTGCTTGGTTCTTGCATGATGCTTTGGATTCTTTGCAAAAGCCAAACATCCTTGATTGTCACACCTCAATGGAGTGGCCTCCAATTGCACAAGTCCAATATCTTCCAATAACAACCTCAACCAAATTGCCTCCATTGCTCCATGACTTGCTGCCATATACTCCGCCTCCATTGTGGACCTTGCAATGGTTGGTTGTCTCTTACAATTCCAAGATATGGCTCCCATTCCAACAAAGAATACATAGCCCGTTGTTGATCTTCTATCATTTGTATCTCGAGCCCAATCCGCATCACAATATCCATGTAATGCAATGTTATTTCCTCCAAGACATAGTTTATGGTTCAAAGAGCCTTTCAAGTACCTCATGATTCTTTTGATGGTTGCCCAATGCATAGGACCTGGTTTTGCCATGTGTTGACTTACAACACTTACTGCAAATGCAAGATCCATCCTTGTACCCACCATTGCATACATGAGTGAGCCTACTGCTGCCTTGTATGGTATGCCTTGCATTTGATGCTCAACTTCAGCATATTCCTCATCCGTGAGCTTCATCAACTTCAAGTTGGCTTCCAAAGGAGTTCCAATGGGCTTGCAATCTTGCATATTGAATCGTTTCAATACTTCTTCAATGTACTTGCTTTGACTCAATGTGATGGTCTTTGATACTCTATTCCTTGTAAATTCCACACCCAAACAATAATGAAGCTCTCCCAAATCACTCATTTCAAACTCTTTCTCCAATTTCTTCTTCAACCAATCTAATTTTACCATGGTGTTGCTTAAGATGATTAAATCATCTACATAGAGGATCACAACCAGCAAGAAGTCCTTGGCTTGCAACACATACAAAGAATGGTCAGCTTCACTTCTTATAAAACCTTCCTTCACAAAGAATGAGTCAATGCGTTGATACCATGCTCTAGGTGATTGCTTGAGTCCATACAATGACTTCTTCAACTTGCATACAAGGTTGGGTTTGTCTTGATCAATAAATCCTTGAGGTTGCTCCATGTAGATGTCTTCTTCCAATTCTCCATTCAAGAAGGCTGTCTTGACGTCCATTTGATGCATCTCCAAGTCTATTGATGCTCCAATTGCTACTATAGTTCTAATGGTAGTGAATTTGGCCACTGGAGCAAATGTCTCATTAAAATCTACTCCAGCAACTTGTGAGTAGCCTTTGGCAACCAATCTTGCTTTGTACCTCACAACATTGCCCATAGCATCTCTCTTGGTTCTAAACACCCACTTACATCCAATTGCTGAACGATTTGGTGGCAGTGGAGTCAACTCCCATGTCTTGTTGTCCATAAGAAATTTGTACTCTTCTTGCATTGCAATCTCCCACTTCATTGCATCACCACACCTCATTGCATCACACAAAGTCAATGGATCATCAAGAAGAGCAACATTGGCCTGATCTTCACTTACTTGTGGAAAGATGTGGTTCTTCCACCATTCACCTTGTGGTCTTCTTTCATGTGTTGGATATCTTCTCTCATGGAAAGAAGATGAGCCTTCATGTACCTCTTGCTGCCTTCTATGGCTCATACACTTCCTTCTCTCATTCATTGGTTGATATTCTTCATCTTCATTCTCTTCATTGTCCTTGTTGTATCTTGCTGGAATTGAAGTCTTTATAGAGTTGGGCTCTTCTTCAATGATATCTTCATTTCCATCTTCACTTTGAGAATGCTCTTCTTCATCTTCTTCTTTGTTTGCTGAAATTGAAGATGTGTCCACAAACACACCATTACTCCCACTTGGACACATCTCCCACTTTTCACTTGCACTCTTATACTCCAAGAACTCTACATCACGACTTTTGATGATCTTTTTGGTGTCCAAACACATGAGCCTATATGCCTTGGTGCCTTCACAATATCCAAGGAATGCACATCTTGTGCCCTTTGCATCAAGTTTGCTTCTCATACTATCTGGAACTTTAGCATATGCAATGCATCCAAAAATCCTCATATGAGAAAAACAAGGTTTCTTACCCGTCCAAGCTTCTTCGGGAGTCATTCCTTCAAGTGCACTTGTGGGACACCTATTTCTTGTATATACGGCATTTACCACAGCTTCCGCCCAATACTCATATCCAAGCTTTTGAGCATGAATCATACTCCTTGCCATCTCCACAATGGTGCGATTTGCTCTTTCAGCAACTCCATTTTGTTGTGGGGAATAGGGAGTGGAGGTTTGTCTTGCAATGCCTTCATGCTTCAATAACTCATCAAAGTCTTTGGACAAATACTAACCTCCATTGTCCGATCGCAGCACCTTAATCTTGTGCTCACATTGCTTCTCCACAAGTGCTTTCCACTCCTTAAACTTAGCAAAACACTCACTTTTGGCCTTGATGATATAAATCCATACCTTCCTTGAAAAGTCATCAATAAATGTGACAAAATATCTTGCTCCACTCATAGATGCTGTTTTCATGGGTCCACAAACATCCGAATGCACAAGCTCCAGCAATTGATTTGCTCTTGTTGCAATTCCACTAGGAAATGGTGTCCTATGTTGTTTGCCTTGAATGCAACCTTCACAAGATAGATTCATAGTAGAATGGCCAAGGTCTAAGCCACTTACCATGGATTGAAGCTCCTTCATGCTTTTGGCATTCAAATATCCAAGTCTTTGATGCCAAATGCCCACCTTATCTTCATTTGATGGAAATTCAACAAAAGCAGCAACCTCTACTCCATTGATGCGCTTGCAATTGATAATATAGAGATTGCCATCTCTAATCCCTTTTGCTACTTCTTTGCCTTCCATGGTTCTCACAAAACATCCATTCATATTGAATTGCACTTTGCACCCATGACTTACAAGTTTACTCACCGAAAGGAGGTTCTTCTTCATCTTTGGCACATGCAACACATCCTTGACTGTGATCCTCTTGCTTATGCCCTTGACCACTACTTCCACTATAATGGTGCCCATTCCAATGGCTTGTACCATACCATTATCACCTAACCAAACCTTAGTTGCTGGAATTTGTTGATAAGTGTTAAATGAACACTTGTATGGAGTCATGTGTTTGGTACATCCAGAATCCACGATCCATTTGCTCATATCAAGCATGGAAGAAGTTTGTTTTGCCATGAATGCAAAGTCATCACCTCCATGGTCATGAAAAGCATTATTGGCATTCTCTCTTTCTCCTCTCTTTGCCTTGAAACAATTCCTAGCAAAATGCCCTGGTTTTCCACAAATATAACAAGTTTTGGGAAGATTACGTTGAATGGAAGTACTTGCCTTACTTGGTCTCGTGAATAGTGCTGATTGCTCTCCAATAGACTCCTTTTGCTTTCTTTTGGTCACTTCATGGGCTAGTCTTGCCGTGACATAGTCCAAAGTAAGATCTTTTCTTGAAATTGACTCCAATGCCACAATGAGGGAGGAATAGGAGTCCGGAAGGCTTGAGAGCAATGTCATCACAACAACTTCTTCAGGTAAAGGCTTGTCAATAACAGCAAGTTGGTTTGCAAGTGCTTTTACCTTATTTACATGAGCCATGAGATCTTCACCTTCTTCCATCTTCACGGTGAAGAATTTTTGCCTTGACCATAGTACATTGGAGAGATTTCTACTCTCATAGACGTTGCAAAGAGTCTTCCATGCCTCTGCTGCCCCTTTGCAAGAAATGACATGAGCAAAGTTGCTCTCATCTAAATTGGTGGCAATTATGCCAAAAGCCTTCTTTTCTCGTCTTTTGAACTCCTTATGCTCCTTGATGCTTGCCTCTACTCCAGGTGCCTCTTCCTCCTCACATACAATCTCCCAAAGATCCAATGACGCCAAAAGTAGCTCCATTTTGGCCTTCCAGTGGTGAAAGTTGTCACCTTTGAACTTTTCAACCATTCTCAAGCTATCACCCTCAAAAGATGCCATCTCAAGCTACACGTAGGTCCAAAAAACTCTTGATTTGGAGTTGTAATGGAGAAGATATCACTACCCAAAGATCGCTGAACCACAAACCCAGAATTCGCTGTTTTGCAACTTTTTGTAAATTATGAGTCCAAATCACGTCTAAATGGTGGGGAATGAATTGTAAAGTAATTCTATGGCTCTCATAAGTCTCCCTCACGTCACTCCACTCAAAATGACTCACTATCTCATGAAACTTTCAAACACTAGTGTTACTTCAGCAAAGACACTATCAAGGTCTTGCACAAAACTCATATACTCACAAATCTAGGAGCAATGACTTCAACAACACACTAGCAACACTCTACCATAAGATCCCAACCACCAAAGTAAGCAACAAAGAAAATAATGCAAGAACAACTTACTTGGTAAGAGAGTGTGGGCCCATAACCTATTGAAACATAGAAAGCAAACTCCACACAAGCAAGTTAGGACCAGCAAGGTTGCACTTCACAAATAGAATGTGGTATGAGATGATTCTTCCCATGCGAACCCTTTTCTTATATACTAGTACCAAGGTACCATGTGTTACAACCCATATGGGATATCTCTTAGGACCAGCCCTCTCCTTGTATTCTAAGGCACTATAGACCAGCAACTAACCTTGTAGGATATCCCTCATTACTCATATACTCTATTGACCATTAGCAACAACTAAATGAGTTCTTTCCTTCTACAAATAATGCTTTTCATGACCATGGAGGTGATGACTTTGCATTCATGGCAAAACAAACCTCTTCCATGCTTGATATGAGCAAATGGATCGTGGATTCTGGATGTACCAAACACATGACTCCATACAAGTGTTCATTTAACACTTATCAACCAATTCCAGCAACTAAGGTTTGGTTAGGTGATCATGGTATGGTACAAGCCATTGGAATGGGCACCATTGTAGTGGAAGTAGTGGTCAAGGGCATAAGCAAGAGGATCACAGTCAAGGATGTGTTGCATGTGCCAAAGATGAAGAAGAACCTCCTTTCGGTGAGTAAACTTGTAAGTCATGGGTGCAAAGTGCAATTCAATATGAATGGATGTTTTGTGAGAACCATGGAAGGCAAAGAAGTAGCAAAAGGGATTAGAGATGGCAATCTCTATATTATCAATTGCAAGCGCATCAATGGAGTAGAGGTTGCTGCTTTTGTTGAATTTCCATCAAATGAAGATAAGGTGGGCATTTGGCATCAAAGACTTGGATATTTGAATGCCAAAAGCATGAAGGAGCTTCAATCCATGGTAAGTGGCTTAGACCTTGGCCATTCTACTATGAATCTATCTTGTGAAGGTTGCATTCAAGGCAAACAACATAGGACACCATTTCCTAGTGGAATTGCAACAAGAGCAAATCAATTGCTGGAGCTTGTGCATTCGGATGTTTGTGGACCCATGAAAACAGCATCTATGAGTGGAGCAAGATATTTTGTCACATTTATTGATGACTTTTCAAGGAAGGTATGGATTTATATCATCAAGGCCAAAAGTGAGTGTTTTGCTAAGTTTAAGGAGTGGAAAGCACTTGTGGAGAAGCAATGTGAGCACAAGATTAAGGTGCTGCGATCGGACAATGGAGGTTAGTATTTGTCCAAAGACTTTGATGAGTTATTGAAGCATGAAGGCATTGCAAGACAAACCTCCACTCCCTATTCCCCACAACAAAATGGAGTTGCTGAAAGAGCAAATCGCACCATTGTGGAGATGGCAAGGAGTATGATTCATGTTCAAAAGCTTGGATATGAGTATTGGGCGGAAGCTGTGGTAAATGCCGTATATACAAGAAATAAGTGTCCCACAAGAGCACTTGAAGGAATGACTCTCGAAGAAGCTTGGACGGGTAAGAAACCTTGTTTTTCTCATATGAGGATTTTTGGATGCATTGCATATGCTAAAGTTCCAGATAGTATGAGAGGCAAACTTGATGCAAAGGGCACAAGATGTGCATTCCTTGGATATTGTGAAGGCACCAAGGCATATAGGCTCATGTGTTTAGACACCAAAAAGATCATCAAAAGTCGTGATGTAGAGTTCTTGGAGTATAAGAGTGCAAGTGAAAAGTGGGAGATGTGTCCAAGTGGGAGTAATGGTGTGTTTGTGGACACATCTTCAATTTCAGCAAACAAAGAAGAAGATGAAGAAGAGCATTCTCAAAGTGAAGATGGAAATGAAGATATCATTGAAGAAGAGCCCAACTCTATAAAGACTTCAATTCCAGCAAGATACAACAAGGACAATGAAGAGAATGAAGATGAAGAATATCAACCAATGAATGAGAGAAGGAAGTGTATGAGCCATAGAAGGCAGCAAGAGGTGCATGAAGGCTCATCTTCTTTGCATGAGAGAAGATATCCAACACGTGAAAGAAGACCACAAGGTGAATGGTGGAAGAACCACATCTTTCCACAAGTAAGTGAAGATCAGGCCAATGTTGCTCTTCTTGATGATCCATTGACTTTGTGTGATGCAATGAGGTGTGGTGATGCAATGAAGTGGAAGATTGCTATGCAAGAAGAGTACAAATCTCTTATGGACAACAAGACATGGGAGTTGACTCCACTTCCACCAAATCGTTCAGCAATTGGATGTAAGTGGGTGTTTAGAACCAAGAGAGATGCTATGGGTAATGTTGTGAGGTACAAAGCAAGATTGGTTGCCAAAGGCTACTCACAAGTTGCTGGAGTGGATTTTAATGAGACATTTGCTCCAATGGCCAAATTCACTACCATTAGAACCATAGTAGCAATTGGAGCATCAATAGACTTGGAGATGCATCAAATGGACGTCAAGACAGCCTTCTTGAATGGAGAATTGGAAGAAGACATCTACATGGAGCAACCTCAAGGATTTATTGATCAAGAAAAACCCAACCTTTTATGCAAGTTGAAGAAGTCATTGTATGGACTCAAGCAATCACCAAGAGCATGGTATCAACGCATTGACTCATTCTTTGTGAAGGAAGGTTTTATAAGAAGTGAAGCTGACCATTCTTTGTATGTGTTGCAAGCCAAGGACTTCTTGCTGGTTGTGATCCTCTATGTAGATGATTTAATCATCTTAAGCAACACCATGGTAAAATTAGATTGGTTGAAGAAGAAATTGGAGAAAGAGTTTGAAATGAGTGATTTGGGAGAGCTTCATTATTGTTTGGGTGTGGAATTTACAAGGAATAGAGTATCAAAGACCATCACATTGAGTCAAAGCAAGTACATTGAAGAAGTATTGAAACGATTCAACATGCAAGATTGCAAGCCCATTGGAACTCCTTTGGAAGCCAACTTGAAGTTGATGAAGCTCACGGATGAGGAGTATGCTGAAGTTGAGCATCAAATGCAAGGCATACCATACAAGGCAGCAGTAGGCTCACTCATGTATGCAATGGTGGGTACAAGGATGGATCTTGCATTTGCAGTAAGTGTTGTAAGTCAACACATGGCAAAACCAGGTCCTATGCATTGGGCAACCATCAAAAGAATCATGAGGTACTTGAAAGGCTCTTTGAACCATAAACTATGTCTTGGAGGAAATAACATTGCATTACATGGATATTGTGATGCGGATTGGGCTGGAGATACAAATGATAGAAGATCAACAACGGGCTATGTATTCTTTGTTGGAATGGGAGCCATATCTTGGAATTGTAAGAGACAACCAACCATTGCAAGGTCCACAATGGAGGCGGAGTATATGGCAGCAAGTCATGGAACAATGGAGGCAATTTGGTTGAGGTTGTTGTTGGAAGACATTGGACTTGTGCAATTGGAAGCCACTCCATTGAGATGTGACAATCAAGGATGTTTGGCTTTTGCAAAGAATCCAAAGCATCATGTAAGAACCAAGCACATTGATATTCAACACCACTTTATAAGAGAGAAGATAGAGATGGGAGTTATTGATATGATGTATTGTGAAACCAAAGACATGTTGGCTGATTTGCTAACAAAAGCCTTGGTGAAAGAGAGACACAACATATTGAGTAAGGCATTAAGATTGATAGCTAATTGACCAGTAGCAAAGTGGGAGTGTTGAAGAAAAGAACTCATTTAGTTGTTGCTAATGGTCAATAGAGTATATGAATAATGAGGGATATCCAACAAGGTTAGTTGCTGGTCTATAGAGCCTTAGAATACAAGGAGAGGGCTGGTCCTAAGAGATATCCCATATGGGTTGTAACACATGGTACCTTGGTACTAGTATATAAGAAAAGGGTTGGCATAGGAAGAATCATCTCATACCACATTCTATTTGTGAAGTGCAACCTTGTTGGTCCTAACTTGCTTGTGTGGAGTTTGCTTTCTATGTTTCAATAGGAAGAAGGTGAAGATCTCATGGCTCATGTGAATAAGGTAAAAGCACTTGCAAACCAACTTGCTGTTGTTGACAAGCCTTTACTTGAAGAAGATGTTGTGATGACATTGCTCTTAAGCCTTGCGGACTCCTATTCCTCCCTCATTGTGGCATTGGAGTCCATTTCAAGGAAAGACCTGACTTTGGACTATGTCACGGCTAGACAAGCCCATGAAGTGAGCAAAAGAAAGCAAAAAGAGTCTATTGGGGAGCAATCAGCACTATTTACAAGACCAAGTAAGGCAAGTGCCCCTTTTCAACGTTATCCTCCTAAAACTTGTTACATTTTTGGAAAACCAGGCCATTTTGCTTGAAATTATTTCAAGGCAAAGAAAGGAAAAAGAGAGAATGCCAACAATGCTTTTCATGACCATGGAGGTGAAGACTTTGAATTCATGGCAAAGGAAAGTCCTTCCATGCTTGATATGAGCAAATGGATTGTGGATTCTGGATGTACTAAATATATGACTCCATACAAGTGTTCATTTAACACTTATCAACTAATTCCAGCAACCAAAGTTTGGTTAGGTGATAATTTTATGGTACAAGCCATTGGAATAGGTACCATTGTAGTGGAGGTGGCGGTGAAGGGCATAAGGAAGAGAATCACTGTCAAAGATGTGTTGCATGTACCAAAGATGAAGAAGAACTTCCTTTCGGTGAGTAAACTTGTAACTCATGGGTACAAAGTGCTATTTAATATGAATGGATGTTTTGTGAGAACCATAAAAGGCAAAGAAGTAGCAAAAGGGACTAGGGATGGCAATCTCTATAATATCAATTGCAAGAGGATCAATGGAGTAGAGGTTGCTGCCTTTGCTGAATTTCCATCAAATGAAGACAAGGTGGACATTTGGCATCAAAGACTTGGGCATTTGAATGTCAAAAGCATGAAGTGGCTTCAATCCAAGGTAAGTGTCATAGTCCTTGGCCATTCTACCATGAATCTTGCTTGTGAGGGATGCATTCAAGGCAAACAATATAGGACACCATTTCCTAGTTGAGTTGCTGAAAGAACAAACCAATTACTGGAGCTTGTCCATTCCGATGTTTGTGGATCCATGAAGATACCATCTTTGAGTGGTAGTGAAAAGTGGGAGATGTGTCCAAGTGGGAGTAGTGGTGTGTTTGTGGACACATCTTCATTCCAGCAAACAAACAATGAGATGAAGAAGAGTATTTTCAAAGTGAAGAAGAAGAGGAAGGTGCCATGATAGAAGAGCCAATTGTTGAAACATAGAAAGCATACTCCAATCAAGTAAGTTAGGACGAGCAAGGTTGCACTTTAAATAATTAGAGTGTGATATAAAATAATTCTTCCCATGCCAACCCTTTCCTTATAGACTAGTAGCAAGGTACCAAGTGCTACAATCCATATGGAATATCTCCTAGGACGAGTCCTCCCCTTGCATTCTAATGCACTATAGATCAGCACCTTACCTTATGGGATAGTCCTAACAACACTTGTTCTCTATTGACCATTAGCAACTACTTAAAGAGTTCTGTCCTTCAACACTCCCACTTTGCTATTGGTCAATTAGCTATCAATCCTAATGCCTTACTCAACTTGTTGTGTCTTTCTCTAACTAAGGCTTTTGTTAACAAATCAGCAACCATGTCTTTGGTTTCACAATGCATCATATCAATAACCTCCATCTCTATCTTCTCTCTTATTGGGCTCTTCTATCATGGCATCTTCGTCTTCTTCTTTACTTTGAGAATGCTTTTCTTCATTTTCTTGTTTGTTTGCTAGAATTGAAGATGTGTCCACAAACACATCACTACTCCCACTTGGACACATCTCCCACTTTTCCCTACCACTCAAAGATGGTATCCTCTTGGATCCACAAACATCGGAATGGACAAGCTCCAGTAATTGGTTTATTCTTTCAGCAACTCAACTAGGAAATGGTGTCCTATGTTGTTTGCCTTGAATGCATCCCTCACAAGCAAGATTCATCGTAGAATGGCCAAGGTTTATGCCATTTACCTTGGATTGAAGCCCCTTCATGCTTTTGGCATTCAAATGCCCAAGTCTTTGATGCCAAATGCCCATCTTCTCTTCATTTGATGGAAATTCAGCAAAGGCAGCAACCTCCACTCTATTGATCCTCTTGCAATTGATAATATAGAGATTACCATTCCTAGTCCCTTTTGCTACTTCTTTGCCTTCCATGGTTCTCACAAAACATCCATTCATATCAAATTGCACTCTACATCCATGAGTTATAAGTTTACTCACCGAAAGGAGGTTCTTCTTCATCTTTGGTACATGCAACACATCCTTGAGAGTGATTCTCTTGCTTATGCCCTTCACCACCACCTCCACTACAATGGTGCCTATTCCAATGGCTTGTACCATACAATTATCACCTAACCAAACCTTGGTTGCTTGAATTGATTGATAAGTGTTAAATGAACACTTGTAGGGAGTCATGTGTTTGGTACATCCGGAATCCACAATCCATTTGCTCATATCAAACATGGAAGGAGTTTGTTTTGCCATGAATGCAAAGTCTTCACCTCCATGGTCATGCAAAGCATTGTTGGCATTCTCTCTTTCTCCTCTCTTTGCGTTGAAACAATTTCTAGCAAAATGGCCTGGTTTTCCACAAATGTAACAAGTTTTAGGAGGATAACATTGAAAAGGGGCACTTGCCTTACTTGGTCTTGTAAATAGTGCTGATTGCTCCCCAATAGACTCCTTTTGCTTTCTTTTGGTCACTTCATGGGCTAGTCTTGCCATGACATAGTCCAAAGTGAGGTCTTTCCTTGAAATGGACTCCAATGCCACAATGAGGGAGGAATAGGAGTCCGGAAGGCTTGAGAGCAATGTCATCACAACATCTTCTTCAAGTAAAGGCTTGTCAACAACAGCAAGTTGGTTTGCAAGTGCTTTTACCTTATTTACATGAGCCATGAGATCTTCACCTTCTTCCATCTTCAAGGTGAAGAACTTTTGCCTTGACCATAGCACATTGGAAAGATTCCTACTCTCATAGACATTGCAAAGAGTTTTCCATGCATCTGCTGCTCCTTTGCAAGAAATGACATGAGCAAAGTTGGTTTCATCTAAGTTGGTGGCAATTATGCCAAAAGCCTTCTTCTCTCGTCTTTTGAAGTCCTTTTGCTCCTTCATGCTTGCCTCTAATCCAGGTGCCTCTTCCTCCTCACATACTATCTTCCAAAGATCCAATGACGCCAAAAGTAGCTCCATTTTGGCCTTCCAGTGGTGAAAGTTGTCACCTCTAAACTTTTCTACCATTCTTAAGCTATCACTCTCAAAAGATGCCATCTCAAGCTACAAGTAGGTCCAAAAATCTCTTGATTTGGAGTTGTAATGCAAAAGATATGACTACTCAAAGATTGCTGAACTACAAACTCAGAATTCGCTGTTTTGCAACTTTTTGCATACTTTGAGTCCAAATCACGTCTAAATAGTGGAAAATGCTATGTCATGTAATTCTATGGCTTTCAAACATCTCCATCACATCACTTCACTCAAAATGACACAAGTAAGTTAGGACCAGCAAGGTTGCACTATAACAAATAGAGTGTGGTATGAGATTATTCTTCCTGTGCCAACCCTTTCCTTATATACTAGTACCAAGGTACCAAGTGCTACAATCCATATGGGATATCTCCTAGGACCAGCCCTCCCCTTGTACTCTAATGTACTATAGACCAGCACCCTACCTTATGGGATGTCCTTAACAATACTTGTTCTCTATTGACCATTAGCAACTACTTGAAGAGTTCTTTTCTCAACATTTATGACTTTCAAACGTCTCTCTAACGTCACTTCACTCAAAATGACTCACTTTCTCATAAAACTTTCAAATACTAGTGCTCCTTCAGCAAAGACACTATCAAGGTCTTGCACTAAGCTCATAAACTCACAAATCCAGGATCAATGACTTCAACAATTCACTAGCAAAACTCTACCATAAGATCTCAACCACCAAAAACAGGCAACAAAGAAATAATGCAAGAACAACTTACTTGGTAAGAGAATGTGGGCCCATAACCTGTTGAAACATAGGAAGCATACTCCACACAAGTAAGTTAGGACCAGCATGGTTGCACTTTAACAAATAGAGTGTGGTATGAGATAATTCTTCCCATGCCAACACTTTCCTTATATACTAGTACCAAGGTACTAAGTGCTACAACCCATATGGGATATCTTCTACGACCAGCCCTCCCCTTGTACTCTAATGTATTATAGACCAGCACCTTACCTTATGAAATATTCCTAACAACACTTGTACTCTATTAACCATTAGCAACTACTTAAAGAGTTCTTTTCTCAACATGTACGCGGTCCAAATTTGATACAAAATGTACAAAATGTGTGTTTCTTGGATATTGTGAAGGTACCAAGGCATATAGGCTAATGTGTTTGGATACCAAAAAGATCATCAAAAGTCGTGATGTTGAATTTATGGAGCATAAAAGTGCTTGTGAGCACTTGGAGATGTGTCCAAGTGGGAGTAATGGTGTGTTTGTGGACACATCTTCTATTTCAACAACGAAAGAAGAAGAAGAAGATGAAGACAATGAAGATAGTGGAGATTTGAATCAACATGAAGAATCAAAGAAGATGAAGAAGAAGAAGAAGAAAGTGTATACAATTGGTATGACAAACAATGAAGAAGTTGAAGATGATGATGATGATGAGGAATACCAACCTTTGAGTGAGAAGAGACAAGGTTCAAAAGAAAAGAAGGTTGAAGAGCATCAAGGTGAATCTTCTTCAAATGATAGGAGATATCCCACAAGAAAAAGAAAATAACGTGGTGAATGGTGGAAGGACCACATCTTTCATCAAGTAAGTGAAGAACATGCAAATGTTGCAGTCCTTGCTGATCCATTGAATATATGTGATGCTATGAAGTCTACGAATGCGTTGAAGTGGGAGGAGGCTATGAAAGAAGAGTACAAATCTCTCATGAGGAATAGAACATGAGAATTGAGTCAACTTCCACCAAATCGATCTTTAAGTGGTTGTAAGTGGGTGTTTAGAACCAAGAGGGATGCAATGGGTGATATTGTGAGATATAAGGCAAGGCTAGTTGCCAGAAGATACTCACAAGTCGCTCGTATTGATTTCAATGACACATTTGCTCCCATGGCTAAGTTCACCACCATTAGAACTATTGTGGTAATTGGGGCAGCAATGGACTTGGAGATGCATCAAATGGATGTGAAGACGGCTTTCTTGAATGGAGAGTTGGAAGAAGACATCCACATGGATCAACCTCAAGGATTTGTAGAAGAAGGCAAGCAACATCTTGTTTGTAAGTTGAAGAAATCCTTGTATGGACTCAAGCAATCTCCAAGGGCATGGTATCAAAGAATTGACACATTCTTTGTTAATGAGGGATTCCAAAGAAGTGAGGCTGACCATTCTATGTATGTGATACAATCAAAAGAGTTCTTGATGATTGTTATTCATTATGTAGATGATTTAATCATCTTAACCAATACAATAATGATGATGGATTGGTTGAAGGCAAAGTTAGAAAAAGAATATGAGATGAGTGATTTGGGAGAGTTTCACTATTGCTTCGGAGTAGAATTTGCAAGAGATTGTGCTAACAATACCATTACAATGATCCAAAAGAAGTTCATTGAAGGAGTGTTGAAACGATTCAACATAGAGGATTGCAAGCCTATTGGAACACCTTTGGAGTCCAATTTGAAGTTGATGAAGCTCACGGATGAAGAGTTTGCATAAGTTGAAGGTTAAATGCAAGGTATTCCATACAAGGCAGTAGTTGGGTCACTCATGTATGCAATGGTTGGCACAAGGGTGCATCTTGCTTATGCGGTGAGTGTCGTAAGTCAACACATGTCAAAAGCAGGACCAATTCATTGGGCAACTATCAAGAGGATCATGAGGCGGTCAACAATGGGCTATATATTCTTTGTTGGAGGAGGTAGCAATTTCATGGAATTGCAAGAGGCAATCCACAATTGCAAGGTTCAGAATGGAGGCGGAGTACATGACAGCAAGCCAGGGTGTAATGGAAGCAACATGGTTAAGGCAAGTTTTGGAGGACATTGGACTTGTGCAATTGGAAGCAACTCCATTGAATTGTGACAATGAAGGATGCCTTACTTTTTACAAAGAATCCAAAGCATCATTCAAGAACCAAACGCATTGACATTCTACATCACTTTATAAGAGAGAAGATTGAAATGGGAGTGATTGACTTGAAGTATTGTGCAACAGAAGATATGCTTGCTGATTTGTTAACACAGGCATTGGTCAAAGATAGACATCATAGGTTGACAAAGGCATTAGGTTTGAAGGGCTTTGACAATTAGCAAAGTGGGAGTATTGAGGTAAAAGATAAAGATGAATAGATAATAGTTAAAGTAGAATAAGTTACCTCGTAAAAGATAATAGTTAAAGTAGAATAAGTTACCTCGTAAGTAACGAGAGTTGGAAGAGAGAAAAATTTCATTCCACACTTCTGTAATGTGCAACCCTTCTTATTTCTACTTACTTGTGTTATGCTTGTAGTGTTCTTTTCACAATTGTTCAACAACATGATATGTATTTTTTTTTTAGAGTGGGAGCAATTTCATGGAATTGGAAGAGACAACCAACAATTTCAAGGTCTACAATAGAGGCGGAGTACATGACAGGAAGTCATGGTGCAATGGAGGTAATATTGCTAAGACAAGTTTTAGAAGACATTGGACTTGTGCAATTGGAAGCAACTCCAATGAGGTATGACAATGAAGGATGCCTTGCTTTTGCCAAGAATCTAAAGCATCATTCAAAGACAAAACACATTGACATTCAAAATCACTTCATACGAGAGAAGATTGAGATAGAAATAATTAATATGAAATATTGTGCAACGAAAGAAATGCTTGCTGATTTACTCACAAAACCATTGGTGAAAGATAGACATTACAAATTGACAAAGGGATTAGGTTTATTAACCTTTGACCAATAGTAAAATTGAAGTGTTTAAGTAAATGGAGGATAAGTTAGAAGGTAAAAGATAATATCTTAGATAAGTTGCTAATGGTCAAAGGGCAGCAAAAAGATGAAGGAAAGGTATCAAGGTGGCGGCTAGGATTTTAAGTGGTGGTTACGGTTATAGGTGGCAGCTAAGGCTTATAGTGGTGGCTAGGATTTAGTTGGATGAAAGTAAGTTGAATACTAGCCAAAATAGATGTAACTTCTATCTATAAATTAAGAGTATTGGATGTGAGAGGTATCTCAATCCACACTTCTCTTGTGTCTAACCTTGATGATTTCTACTTACTTCTATCTTGTTTATTGTGTTTTTTCAATATGGCTCACTGTAATGGTCTTCTTAGCACGATTTCTTACAAACTCCACTCCTAAAGAATAGTCAAGCTCTCTCAAATCACTCATTTCATACTCCGTTTCTAACTTTACCTTCAACCAATCCATCATCTTCAAAGTATTGGTTAAGATGATCAAATCATCAACATAGTGGATGACAATCAATATGAACTCATTTGATTGCATCACATATAAGGAATGATCAACCTCACTCCTTACAAATCCTTCACTCATAAAGAATGTATCAATGCGTTGGTACCATGCCCTTGGTGATTGCTTTAGCCCATACAAGGATTTTTTTAAGTTACAAATAAGGTGTTGTTTGCCTTCTTCAACAAATCCTTGAGGTTGATCCATGTTGATGTTTTCTTTCAAACTTCCATTCAAGAAAGCCGTCTTCACATCCATTTAATGTATCTCTAAGTCCAATGCTGCCTTAATTGCCACATTGGTTCTAATGGTTGTGAATTTGGCCACCGGAGCAAATGTCTCATTGAAAACTACACCAATAACTTTTCTAAAACCTTAAGTTACCAATTTAGACTAATATCTCACAATATTGCCTATTGCATGTTGAAGGAAAGAACTCATTTAGTTGTTCCTAATGGTCAATAGAGTATATGAGTAATGAGGGATATCCTACAAGGTTAGTTGCTGGTCTATAGAACCTTAGAATACAAGGAGAGGCTTGTCCTAAGAGATATCCCATATGGGTTGTAACACTTGGTACCTTGGTACTAGTATATAAGAAAAGGATTGGCATGGGAAGAATCATCTCATACCACATTCTATTTGTGAAGTGCAACCTTGCTGGTCCTAACTTGCTTGTGTGGAGTTTGCTTTCTATGTTTCAATAGGTTATGGATCCACACTCTCTTACCAAGTAAGTTGTTCTTGCATTATTTTCTTTGTTGCTTACTTTGGTGGTTGGGATCTTATGATAGAGTGTTGCTAGTGTGTTGTTGAAGTCATTGCTCCTGGATTTGTGAGTATATGAGTTTTGTGCCAGACCTTGATAGTGTCTTTGCTGAAGTAACACTAGTGTTTGAAAGTTTTATGAGATAGTGAGTCATTTTGTGTGGAGTGACGTGAGGGAGACTTATGAGAGCCATAGAATTACTTTAAAATTCATTCTCCACCATTTAGACGTGATTTGGACTCATAATTTACAAAAAGTTGCAAAACAGCGAATTCTGGGTTTGTGGTTCAGCGATCTTTGAGTAGTGATATCTTCTCCATTACAACTCCAAATCAAGAGTTTTTTGGACCTACGTGTAGCTTGAGATGGCATCTTTTGAGGGTGATAGCTTGAGAATGGTTGAAAAGTTCAAAGGTGACAACTTTCACCACTGGAAGGCCAAAATGGAGCTACTTTTGGCATCATTGGATCTTTGGGAGATTGTATGTGAGGAGGAAGAGGCACCTGGAGTAGAGGCAAGCATCAAGGAGCATAAGGAGTTCAAAAGACGAGAAAAGAAGGCTTTTGGCATAATTGCCACCAATTTAGATGAGAGCAACTTTGCTCATGTCATTTCTTGCAAAGGGGCAGCAGAGGCATGGAAGACTCTTTGCAACGTCTATGAGAGTAGAAATCTCTCCAATGTACTATGGTCAAGGCAAAAATTCTTCACCGTGAAGATGGAAGAAGGTGAAGATCTCATGGCTCATGTAAATAAGGTAAAAGCACTTGCAAACCAACTTGCTGTTATTGACAAGCCTTTACCTGAAGAAGATGTTGTGATGACATTGCTCTCAAGCCTTCCGGACTCCTATTCCTCCCTCATTGTGGCATTGGAGTCAATTTCAAGAAAAGATCTTACTTTGGACTATGTCACGGCAAGACTAGCCCATGAAGTGACCAAAAGAAAGCAAAAGGAGTCTATTGGAGAGCAATCAGCACTATTCACGAGACCAAGTAATGCAAGTACTTCCATTCAACGTAATCTTCCCAAAACTTGTTATATTTGTGGAAAACCAGGGCATTTTGCTAAGAATTGTTTCAAGGCAAAGAGAAGAGAAAGAGAGAATGCCAATAATGCTTTTCATGACCATGGAGGTGATGACTTTGCATTCATGGCAAAACAAACCTCTTCCATGCTTGATATGAGCAAATGGATCGTGGATTCTGGATGTACCAAACACATGACTCCATACAAGTGTTCATTTAACACTTATCAACCAATTCCAGCAACTAAGGTTTGGTTAGGTGATCATGGTATGGTACAAGCCATTGGAATGGGCACCATTGTAGTGGAAGTAGTGGTCAAGGGCATAAGCAAGAGGATCACAGTCAAGGATGTGTTGCATGTGCCAAAGATGAAGAAGAACCTCCTTTCGGTGAGTAAACTTGTAAGTCATGGGTGCAAAGTGCAATTCAATATGAATGGATGTTTTGTGAGAACCATGGAAGGCAAAGAAGTAGCAAAAGGGATTAGAGATGGCAATCTCTATATTATCAATTGCAAGCGCATCAATGGAGTAGAGGTTGCTGCTTTTGTTGAATTTCCATCAAATGAAGATAAGGTGGGCATTTGGCATCAAAGACTTGGATATTTGAATGCCAAAAGCATGAAGGAGCTTCAATCCATGGTAAGTGGCTTAGACCTTGGCCATTCTACTATGAATCTATCTTGTGAAGGTTGCATTCAAGGCAAACAACATAGGACACCATTTCCTAGTGGAATTGCAACAAGAGCAAATCAATTGCTGGAGCTTGTGCATTCGGATGTTTGTGGACCCATGAAAACAGCATCTATGAGTGGAGCAAGATATTTTGTCACATTTATTGATGACTTTTCAAGGAAGGTATGGATTTATATCATCAAGGCCAAAAGTGAGTGTTTTGCTAAGTTTAAGGAGTGGAAAGCACTTGTGGAGAAGCAATGTGAGCACAAGATTAAGGTGCTGCGATCGGACAATGGAGGTTAGTATTTGTCCAAAGACTTTGATGAGTTATTGAAGCATGAAGGCATTGCAAGACAAACCTCCACTCCCTATTCCCCACAACAAAATGGAGTTGCTGAAAGAGCAAATCGCACCATTGTGGAGATGGCAAGGAGTATGATTCATGTTCAAAAGCTTGGATATGAGTATTGGGCGGAAGCTGTGGTAAATGCCGTATATACAAGAAATAAGTGTCCCACAAGAGCACTTGAAGGAATGACTCTCGAAGAAGCTTGGACGGGTAAGAAACCTTGTTTTTCTCATATGAGGATTTTTGGATGCATTGCATATGCTAAAGTTCCAGATAGTATGAGAGGCAAACTTGATGCAAAGGGCACAAGATGTGCATTCCTTGGATATTGTGAAGGCACCAAGGCATATAGGCTCATGTGTTTAGACACCAAAAAGATCATCAAAAGTCGTGATGTAGAGTTCTTGGAGTATAAGAGTGCAAGTGAAAAGTGGGAGATGTGTCCAAGTGGGAGTAATGGTGTGTTTGTGGACACATCTTCAATTTCAGCAAACAAAGAAGAAGATGAAGAAGAGCATTCTCAAAGTGAAGATGGAAATGAAGATATCATTGAAGAAGAGCCCAACTCTATAAAGACTTCAATTCCAGCAAGATACAACAAGGACAATGAAGAGAATGAAGATGAAGAATATCAACCAATGAATGAGAGAAGGAAGTGTATGAGCCATAGAAGGCAGCAAGAGGTGCATGAAGGCTCATCTTCTTTGCATGAGAGAAGATATCCAACACGTGAAAGAAGACCACAAGGTGAATGGTGGAAGAACCACATCTTTCCACAAGTAAGTGAAGATCAGGCCAATGTTGCTCTTCTTGATGATCCATTGACTTTGTGTGATGCAATGAGGTGTGGTGATGCAATGAAGTGGGAGATTGCTATGTAAGAAGAGTACAAATCTCTTATGGACAACAAGACATGGGAGTTGACTCCACTTCCACCAAATCGTTCAGCAATTGGATGTAAGTGGGTGTTTAGAACCAAGAGAGATGCTATGGGCAATGTTGTGAGGTACAAAGCAAGATTGGTTGCCAAAGGCTACTCACAAGTTGCTGGAGTGGATTTTAATGAGACATTTGCTCCAGTGGCCAAATTCACTACCATTAGAACTATAGTAGCAATTGGAGCATCAATAGACTTGGAGATGCATCAAATGGACGTCAAGACAGCCTTCTTGAATGGAGAATTAGAAGAAGACATCTACATGGAACAACCTCAAGGATTTATTGATCAAGACAAACACCACGTTGTTTGCAAGTTGAAGAAGTCATTGTATGGACTCAAGCAATCACCAAGAGCATGGTACCAACGCATTGACTCATTCTTTGTGAAAGAAGGTTTTGTAAGGAGTGAAGCTGACCATTCTTTGTATGCATTGCAAGCCAAGGACTTCTTGCTGGTTGTGATCCTCTATGTAGATGATTTAATCATCTTAAGCAATACCATGGTAAAATTAGATTGGTTGAAGAAGAAATTGGAGAAAGAGTTTGAAATGAGTGATTTGGGAGAGCTTCATTATTGTTTGGGTGTGGAATTTACAAGGAATAGAGTATCAAAGACCATCACATTGAGTCAAAGCAAGTACATTGAAGAAGTATTGAAACGATTCAATATGCAAGATTGCAAGCCCATTGGAACTCCTTTGGAAGCCAACTTGAAGTTGATGAAGCTCACGGATGAGGAATATGCTGAAGTGGATCATCAAATGCAAGGCATACCATACAAGGCAGCAGTAGGCTCACTCATGTATGCAATGGTGGGTACAAGGATGGATCTTGCATTTGCAGTAAGTGTTGTAAATCAACACATGGCAAAACCAGGTCCTATGCATTGGGCAACCATCAAAAGAATCATGAGGTACTTGAAAGGCTCTTTGAACCATAAACTATGTCTTGGAGGAAATAATATTGCATTACATGGATATTGTGATGCGGATTGGGCTGGAGATACAAATGATAGAAGATCAATAACGGGCTATGTATTCTTTGTTGGAATGGGAGCCATATCTTGGAATTGTAAGAGACAACCAACCATTGCAAGGTCCACAATGGAGGCGGAGTATATGGCAGCAAGTCATGGAGCAATGGAGGCAATTTGGTTGAGGTTGTTGTTGGAAGACATTGGACTTGTGCAATTGGAAGCCACTCCATTGAGATGTGACAATCAAGGATGTTTGGATTTTGCAAAGAATCCAAAGCATCATGCAAGAACCAAACACATTGATATTCAACACCACTTTATAAGAGAGAAGATAGAGATGGGAGTTATTGATATGATGTATTGTGAAACCAAAGACATGTTGGCTGATTTGCTAACAAAAGCCTTGGTGAAAGAGAGATACAACATATTGAGTAAGGCATTAGGATTGATAGCTAATTGACCAATAGCAAAGTGGGAGTGTTGAAGGAAAGAACTCATTTAGTTGTTGCTAATGGTCAATAGAGTATATGAGTAATGAGGGATATCCTACAAGGTTAGTTGCTGGTCTATAGAGCCTTAGAATACAAGGAGAGGCTGGTCCTAAGAGATATCCCATATGGATTGTAACACATGGTACCTTGGTACTAGTATATAAGAAAAGGGTTGGCATGGGAAGAATTATCTCATACCACATTCTATTTGTGAAGTACAACCTTGCTGGTCCTAACTTGCTTGTGTGGAGTTTGCTTTCTATGTTTCAATATTGCATCCCTTTTGGTTCTAAACATCCACTTACAACCAATTAAAGATTGATTTGGTGGAAGTTGAGTCAATTTCCATATTCTATTATCTATGAGTGATTTGTATTCTTCTTCCATAGCATTCTCCCACTTCAATGCATCCATAGACTTCATTGCATCACATAAATTCAATGGATCAGCAAGAAGTGCAACATTGGCATGTTCTTCACTTACTTGAGGAAAGATGTGGTCCTTCCACCATTCACCATGTGGTTTTTTTTCTCTGAAAGGATATCTTCTTTCATTTGAAGAAGGCCCTTCTTCTTGCATTCCATCCTTCTTTTTCCTCAATGCTTGTCTTTTCTCACTCGAAGATTGATATTCTTCAGCATCATCATCACCTTAAATATCTTCATTGTCTTCATTGTTGGTTCTACCAATTGAAGGTACAGTTTGATTTACTTTCTTTGGCACTTGATCTTGATTTCTGTTTCCTTCATCGTCTTTGTTGTTAAAATAAAAGTAAAAAATATAACCTTGTATAGGATATTACCTTAGATAAGTTGCTAGTGGTCATAGGTTTGTCTCTAAGTATATGATAAGGGCATCCAATGGATATAGGATGAAGTCATGGACCAAGAGTCAAAGTCAAAAGGATATAGTATTAACAAGGGAATATCCGAAGCCTAAATATGAGTCATAAGTGTGTGTCATAGGATTCCGTCGTAGTTCGTGAGATGCTAAAGGATCCTAAGAGCATGTGTGTAAGACATAACAGTAATTAGTATTGGACATAGGGTACTTTTGGGACTCATGAGATGCCAAAAGGATCCTAGGGTCATATGTGTAAAAGTCAAAGAGTGGACATTGTCTTTTAGGGCAGCAACTACCACCTATAAGTAATACATATTGGAAGTGAGAGATATCTTACTCCATACTCTCTTTGAGTGCAACCTTGCTGATGCTAAGTGTTGTGTCTTCTAAGTACTTTTTTTTTTAATAGGTTATGGATCCACTCATATTTACGTGTGAGTTTTGAAGTATTTGAAGTCTTTCTTATTGTAAGGAGTAGATCTTATGGTTATTACTGAAGTTTGAGTTTGTTATCTTCTAATCCTTCTTATGCATCTACTTGTTGATGTAATTTTGCTCTTATTTATTGTTAAGTGCACTCATAGTGTTTCTTGATGTTAAACTCCATTGAATTATGTTTTAGAACTCTAGTGTTATATTTCTTTGCTGAAATTTACCATTGATGTTCTAACTTTGTGGTTTCATGTATTTAACTTCTTAAGAGATTGTTCTATTTTCACAAGAAGTATTTTTTGTGAGGTTAGAAGTATTCTGTGAGAAAAGATGGGTGATTGAAGAGTGGCAAAGCTTATACAAGAGATTCAGATAGAGTGTAAAACTTGTGAAAAGTCTTATATGTGAAATTGAGAGTGATATAAGAGTGAAATCACTTGTTTACTTACAAAGAGGGCATTCTGGATTTTTAAGGCACCAACATCTTCTTGTTGATTTTGAGAGTTCTGTATCTTCTTTTTTTGATTTTCTTTCACACATCCCTTCCTTACACATGGCTTCAAGTGAGGGTGAAAGCTTGAGAGTAATTGAAAAGTTTAAGAGTGACTAATTTTACCATTGGAAGAAAAAAATGGAACTTTTATTGGCTTCATTGGACCTTTGAGACATTGTTGATGAAAGTCAAGACCCTCCAAGTGACAATGCTAATATCAAAGTGAAGAAAGAGTACAAAAGTTATGAAAGGAATGCTTTTGGGATGATTGCAATAAACCTTGATGATGCCAATTTTTCACATGTTATAGCTTGTAATAGACCAGCGAAAGCATGGAAAACTCTTTGCAACATCTATGAGAGTAGAAACCTTGCCAACATCCTTGGGACAAAGAAGAAGTTCTTGACAGTAATGATCGAAGAGGGAGATGACCTCATGGCTCATGTTAACAATGTAAAAGTACTTGCTAATCAACTAGCAATTGTTGACAAATCAGTTGTAAATAAGGATATTGTGTTGACATTGCTCATGAGCCTTTCCGAATCTTACAACTACCTCATTGTGGCAATGGAGTCCATCAACATGAAGGAGCTTATCATGAACTATGTCACGTCAAGATTTATCCATGAAGTGATCAAGATGAAAGAAAAGTAGCTTACAAGTGATGATTCAGCTCTATTTTTAAGACAAGGCAAAGGAAGCTATTCTTACCAATGTGATAATTTAAAAAGTAATATGAAGAATTACTATATTTGTAGAAACTAAGGTCATTTTGCTAGAAATTACTACAAGGCCAAGAAAGGATATAGAGAGAATGCAAACAATGCTAGTGATAGTTTTGGTGGAGATGAGTATGCTTTCATGGCAATGAAAGGAGCCTCCATGGCTGTTATTTCGAAGTAGATTATAGATTCAAGTACTACTAAGCACATGATATCATACAAGTGTTCATTTATCACTTATGAAGAAATTTCAACAACAAAAGTGTGGTTGGGAGACAAGGACATGGTGCAAGCCATTGGCATTGCCTCCATTGTGGTGAAGATTGTTGTAAAGGACCAAATCAAGAGGATCACATTGAAAGAAGTTTTACATATTTCAAAAATGAAGAAGAACCTCCTGTCAAGGACAAAGACTCGATGAGGAAAAATATACACCAAAAGGATATCTTGATATAATAAGTCAAAATATAAACAAGTAGGTATATTAAAAGGAAACTGGAATGGCTATTGCCACAAGACAAGAAACTAAAGACTCTTGAACCTGGACTAGAAGCAAGAAAGGAGTTGACAAGAGTGAAGAGGGCTTCACTCTTGCCTCTATATATACTATCTAACTAGAAGCCACGTGGCGATGTTCTATAAGACCTCCAATATATGTTGACTTTCTAGGCCACATGCCTTTGCTTGCAAGGCAAGTTTTCTATGGATGGACCACGTAGTTAGCTTGTTCTTTAAGCTTCCAACATGTGTGGCACATGGCTAACTTGTTGACCAAGTTTCTAACCTAAAAGTCAACTATAGACTCCTATAAAGTCAAAGCAGTGTCTATGAAGCTTCTAAGAAGCTTCTCTAGAAGATATTACATAATTAACCTACTTTTATCTACTTTTACATACTTTTATCTATTCATATAGGTAATTATATGTATGTCCGTGATATTACCCCCCCTTCTAGGGACGAGTTCCACGAGGAGCGGTGATTATATATTGAGAAAATCTAATATGCGGCGAATTATATTTGCTACATACTCTGATCTTTGTTCTCTTCGAAGATAGTTGATGGGTCCTCTTAGCCATCGATAGTGTCCCATTCCAGGGCGAGAAGACCACCCTGTTATTTGATCACTGTTGAGGCCTTCATAACTTCCTTCAAATAATACATTTGAAACACCATCAGGAGTCGTTCCTATCTCCAATAATATCACCAAACATCGAGAATCTCTTCCAAGGTCGTGATACCAAACGCGTTGTATCTCACCATCTATTCGAGGAAGAACATGTCGTTCTTGAGGGTCTTCATCTCGGTTGCGTCGTCTTGAAGGTTGTGACAATCACAACATCTCATCCGGTAAGTCAGCAAACGAAGGTTCTTAAGTTGAATCCGTTGGTTGTTGGCTCTCCATCTAATTAGCATCACAAATGTAAAGAAGTTACAAACAAGGATAGGAAATTGAATGTTATCTTGCCTCAATCTTGTCTCTTTTATAAGAGAGATTTTCATCTTGGTTTTGATGGATGTCGTTGATGAAAAACTTTGACTTTAGCTGATGCATTTGCTAGATTCCTGGATGGCTCCCATGTGCGTTCACTAATATCATATCCGCGCCAATGAACAAGATATTCCAGCTTATTTCAGCGCCGCCTTGAGTCTAATATCTCTTCCACCTCAAATTCTTCATTATTATCTACTTCTATAGGAGGCGGTGGCATTTGTCTTCTTCCTTGTATATCTACTGTCTTATATGGTTCAAGAAGAGATACGTGGAATACAGGATGGATCTTCATTGACTCCGGTAGATGTAACCGATATGCAACAGGGTTGATCTGTTCAGAAACAGAAAAGGGGCCAAGCCTACGATAGTCCAACTTGTCACAAGGTCGAGTAGTCTTGATATTGCGACGAAGTAGCCATACCTTATCACCCACGTTGATTTGTGGTTGCTCCTTACGATATAGATCTGCGTTTATCTTTTGTCATTCTTGAGCTTCCTTCAATTGTGTCTTCATTATTGCATGTAACTCTGACAACCGATTTGCCATATCTTCTGCTGCAGGATTATCAACTTTTGAAAAATCAAAAGTATCAAGTCGTGGATGATAGCCATAATTGGCAAAGAAAGGTGTTTGTTGCGTGGAAGAATGTACCGTATTATTATAAGCAAACTCTGCCAATGGCAGAAGGGTTGTCCAATCATCTTGTTGGTAGTTGATAGTACACCTTAAATATTGCTCCAAGACTTGATTTACGTGCTCTATTTGTCTATCAGTTTGAGGATGGAAAGCCGAAGATAGCTTTATGTCCACTTTTAAAATCTTGAAAAGGGTCCTCCAAAATCTTGACACAAATTGAGTTCCCCTATCTGATATGATATCTTTAGGTAATCCATGATAGCGATAGATATTATCAATGAAAAGCTTAGCTGTTTCTTCACCTGTGATAGATTTTCTACATGGCACAAAATGTGCCATCTTGGTGAAACGATCTACTATCACAAATATAGAATCATAAGATCTTGAGCTTGGAAGATCTGTAATGAAATCCATAGAAACAGAAGACCATGGTTGTTCTGGTATAGGTAATGGTTGAAGAAGTTTGTAAGGTCGATGACGAGGAATTTTTGATCTTGAACAAATATCACATGATTGTACAAAGTCTTTGACTGACTTCTTCATTTGTGGCCACCAAAAATCTCTTGATATGAGTTCCAAAGTCTTATTATATCCAAAGTGCCCTGCTGTTGGAAAGTCATGACGTGCTTGAAGAACACGTAAACGTGCTTCTCCTTTTGGAACATATAGGCGTCCTTCAAAATATAATAGATTATTCTTGAACTCAAACTTAGAAGGATCATGAGACTTGGAAGAATTATTCTCGATATCATAAACAAGAGGGTCTGAGGACATACTGGACTGGATTTGCTTGAGAAAAGTTGAATCAACAGTCAATGTTGATTTCATTGCTCGGAGATGAAATTGCTCCGGTTTCAAGAGGACCGTTCTTTGTTGCTCAAAAGCTGCATCTCCTTCTTTTGGTACAAAATAAGAACGTCTAGATAGGGCATCAGATAAACCTTGTTGTTTTCCTGGCCGATAAGTGATAATGAACTCGAATCTTGACAAAGACATACTCCAACGAGCTTGACGACGATTCAACACGCGTGCTGACATGAAATACTCGAGGTTCTTGTGATCTGTATACATAGTGACTGGACTAGAAGCGCCTTCTAGATAATGACGCCATTCTTGAAAGGAATCCATGATCGTAAGAAGTTCTTTATCGTGGATCTCATAATTGGTCTCGGCTGCTGAGAATTTTCTTGAATGAAAAGCTATCGGATGGAGTTTGTCATCTGTTCCCATTTGTGATAAAATTGCACCCAAGGCAAAATCTGATGCATCTGTTTCTATAAAAAATGCCTTAGAAAAGTCAACACGATATAAGACTGGTGCAGAGACAAACGATGTCTTCAAGGCTTCAAATACTGCTTCCGCTTCTTGATTCCATTGAAATTTATCTTTACTAGTCAAGCGTGTAAGTGGAGCTGCAACTCGTGAGAAATCTTTGATGAAGATCCGATAGTAATTGGCAAATCCCTAGAAACATTGGACATCTCTTACCGTCCTTGGAATCTTCCAATCCACGATTGTTTGGACTTTCTTAGAATCCATCATGAGACCATCATTTGAAATGATGTATCCTAAAAAGTCAACTTGAGTAGTGTGAAATACACACTTTTCCATCTTGGCGTACAATCCTGCATCTCTAAGTTTTTGTAATACTTGACGAACATGTATTTCATGTTCTTCGACGTTCTTAGAATAGATCAGGATATCGTCTAGATAGCAGGCGACAAAATTGTCTAAGAATTCACGAAATATATCATTCATGAGATGTTGAAAAGCAGCTGGTGCATTCGTGAGTCCAAAGGGCATGACATTATATTCGAAATGTCCATACCTGGTTCGAAACGCAGTCTTCCATTCATCTCCTTCTTTGATCCGTACTAGATTATATGCTCCTCTTAGATCTATTTTTGTATAGATCTTAGCTTGATTCAACTGGTCAAGGAGTCCTGATATCAAAGGTAATGGATACCTGTTCTTGATTGTGATCTTGTTGAGTCCTCGATAATCAACACACATTCGTAAAGATCCATCTTTTTTCTTTACGAATAGAATTGGAGCTCCTGCTGGAGATTTTGAATGGCGTATGAAATTCTTCGCTAAATTCTCGTCAATATATGTCTTGAGTTCAGCCATCTCATCTTGCGATAAACTATAAATTGGTCCAAATGGTGGTTGAGTTCCTTCCTTGAGGTCGATTGAACAATCATATGGGCGATGCTCAAGAAGAATATCTGCATTCTTTTTCTCAAAAACGTCTTGATACTCCTGATATTGACTTGGAATGCCACTTGAAGTCTTTACGTTTTCAGAAATAGGTACAGCATAAATAGTAAAAGTTGATCCTTCTTTTGCTGCGTGTATAAATGCTTTTGTACCTATCAGTACGGGTTTTACTATACTAGACTTATAATTTTTTACTTGGTTGGTAGAACTATTAATAATGCTCTGGGAAAAATCAAGTTTACGAGAATTTCAATCTATTCGAGGGTTATATTTTTCTAGCCAGGATAAACCTAAAATAACTGGATTGAATGGGGATTTAATTATGTTAAAAGCTATGTAGCTATCATGACCGTCTATTGTTACTTTTATAGGATGAGTTTCATGAGTGACATCTCCAGAAGACAAGGGACGACCATCTATGACTTCTACATGTACTGGTTTAGGTTTCTGTACAAAGGGTATTTTACGACTTTTAACAAATTGTTCATCTAAAAAACATGCTGAGGCTCCCGAATCTAATAAAGCAGAGGCTTTGTAATTCTTAGGTCCTAAATATAAGTCTATTATAATACAAGGAGAGGGTTCTAAGGAGAGGATAGGACCTTCATTAGGAATTGTACAAGGTTCCAGCTGCACGGTCCCTAACAGAGTAAGACTCAGCTCTTTCTCCTTGTATGGCATTATTCTTTGATGTTTGTTCCTCTACCAATTTATTCATGCCACTTTTTCTAAAATTAGTCTTCAAAAGTTTATCTGACCCTATGAGTCTTATCCTACCCTCTTTAAAATATACAATATCATCTTTGATTGCAACCTTATAGCTGTCACACTCATCACGCTTATGGTTTGAATTATCACACCACATACATCTGTGTACAAATCCTTTTGAACCTTCAACTATATTTGATGAGCTTACCATCTGGGATTTCTTCAACTCGATTATTTCTACTTTCAAATCTCATATGCCTTTAATTAATTCTTGAAGAATATCATCCTTAACAATCTTTATTATCCTTTGAGGTGGCATTAGATTTTGAGATGTAGGCATTGGCTCCAATCTTGATATTAAACCAAGAGTCTTAATCTTTTGCTGTTTAGCCAAAAGTCCCACTGTCTCTTTTACTAGCTTTCAATTATTTATAAAACCACTCTCAGATGTCTTATGTGCTAGATAAAAGAGAAGCTTATCTTCCAAATATTCATTAGCTGCTTGCAAGAATAACTCAGTTTTCATTGTTTCTAATAGTTGTTTTTCTTGCCATGGTAATTGCCCAAACTTGGTTTCAAATTCTTTGATTGATTCATTTAGAGCCATTTGATTCCATGGCCTATGCTCAATCTACTCCAAAAAGTCACCTTGATCATTCTTTTTGAATCTTCCTCAAATAATTCATCTTTCAAGTGTTCTTCAAATTTCTTCCATGATATAGCCATTGCATGCAACTCTTACACTCTTTCCCTAAATTTTGGTATCACTACTAAATCAAAGGTAGTGATCATCTTCATTTCTGAAATTTAATGCACTTCCATTTCACATGTACAAATTCTTAAAAACTTGGTGATATTCCTTCCATCAAACCTCCCAATTTTATCCACAATTACTTGTAAGGCCTAAGTAGTGTTCTTATCCTCTCCATGCACCTGTTGCCTTTCTCCAAAAATTTGAGCAAATGTCCTAAATAAATCATGGGCACCCACTTCTCCTGATAATCCAAACCTTAGATTTTGATCCCCCATTTCAACTTATTGAAAAAAATCAATGCCTTAAGGCTCTTTCAGTGGAAGCACCAATATGTCGGGATAGAAAGAATTTGTCTCAAGAAAACACTAGACTTCTGGCTGTCACTAATTATTCAATCAAGCTTCAAAATAAGGGAAGCCCTAAGTTTATATATAAATTTTTTCTTTTTGAGCAATGTAGAATAAGTAGTTATTTTCAAAATGTAGATACCTAGTGTATAGTGTAAACAAAGATAGATATTTGCTGAAATGGTGGTTTAGCAGGTAGAATAGATGAATAGTCAAGAAAAGTAGTTATCATCTATAGTATAGGAGTTGGTATCTCGGGGTAGTATAAGGAAGATGGAAGAGGGGAAGAAAATGCCAGACTGCGATAGTACTGAGCCAAGGATAAGCTTGGTGCTATCTCTTCTTCTTAGTTTTCTTGTTTCTTTTGTATTAGTGTTGATTCTAGTGAAAAAAATCGATTTAATGAATCAATGATTAATTTATGAAGTTATTTATGGATCACTATTTATCAATTGTTGTGAAAGATTGAGGATGTATGGAAGTTTCCAGTCACTATTTATCACAAGGTTGTAAGTTCAGTGAAGAGGAATTATAATCGAAGGAATTGTCTCGATCAAATTCTGTAGATTGGAAGTTATTCATTCCAAGATTTGGGTTGTGCTTGTATATTCGTGAATTACATAGGGTACTGAAATTGATGTCGTGATTGTTACCATATTAATATGAGAGAATGGACAGTAGGTAAAAAAGTTCAATGTTCTTCGGTATTATAAGCATTCAGTAATATCGGTTAATTGTGTGATCCTAATAATTGGAGCTCATATACATGGTCTTTCCTTGTGTTCGAATTTCCCTATATGGATTTATTCTGGGAGGTTTCTTCCAGAATAAGTAAAACAATCACCACACTTTGGCGCCGCTGCCGGGGATTGACAACATTACTGAGTATTAGGAATTAACTGCCAAAGTTGTAAAGGAGATTAGGAAGCAAACTCAATAGAAATAATGAAAGAGTATGCTTATTAAGAATGAGAATTTAAGAGCAAAGAGAATAAAGCAATCAAAAGAAAGAATAGAGAGATCACAAGTGAGAAATTAATTGCATAATGAGCGAGATCACAAATTGAAAAAGAAGCATCGAAAAAGTTGGATTAAGCCATGGTTGCATACTTGTCGGCATATTTGATTGTACCCAAAAGACGATTGACTTCTAATATTTCAGAAGTACATACCGTTAAAGAAATTATCAAGAGCATTCATTGAGAGCGCTTTTAATAGTCCTGCATACCTCTCGAAGCCGTTAACGGAAAGCGAAGAAGGCACATAGGAAGTAGGTACCAAATAGGGTATTTTTCCTATTGGAGATATGTCCAATTCTAACAAGTCTGTTTTTGAAGATCGGCATAAATTTTCTTGCCAATAAAGACCAATTCAGAGTATATCAAGACCTATCATTTTCACGTCATATTCAATGAGTAAAATTATTTGGAGATAATAATAATCAATCGAGAAGACCTAGAAGTTTGAAAAAGACTTTTACGAGAGATAATTTTTAATTTAATAAGGAATTGAGTAGAACACCGGCATCTTTTGGACGCATAACTATTCGTTGTGGATGTCATTACACCCAAATATGGTGAATTGATTCAATATCTAACGTTTCAGAATTTTTCCATTTCTTATAATAAAAAATTAAAGAAGCGTCTAATTTTAAAAAGTATGCCATATACTTTGTTTGGTGATGCCTTGTACAAACAAGGGCGGGATGAAATTTTACACTGTTGCATCTTTCAAGGTGAAGTTCGTATAATTATAGAAAGATATCATTTCGACAATTGTGGAGGACATTTTGAGAGTGATAGCACCGCTGTCGTGTTGTAACACGAGTATACAGTGAAAATAAAAAGAAAGGGGAATTTTATTAATATTCAGTTACCTCAAATATTGGGAGCATCGACCAACTCCAGTACAAATACTGAGTGGTCAGGTTCAGTCACTCCGTTACAGTCAGCCGGGGCATACTGAAATGCTCTATTCGATTCCAATATCTGGAGTCAGCAGGAAGAGAAGGACCAATTCACACGACGGGTTCGAGGAGCCAATTGGATCCAATTTCGATAATCCAATCCAGGTCCTCTTATCCAATATGAGACCTGAATTGGCCGGTCAACCCAATGCAGTCTAATTACGAGAAATCCAGGTCTTACTACGGGTCTTAGCCAATCTGACGCTGTCGTGTTGTAACACGAGTATACAGTGAAAATAAAAAGAAAGGGGAATTTTATTAATATTCAGTTACCTCGAATATTGGAAGCATCGACCAACTCCAGTACAAATACTGAGTGGTCATGTTCAGTCACTCCGTTACAATCAGCCGCGGCATACTGAAATGCCCCGTTCGATTCCAATAACGGGAGTCAGTAGGAAGAGAAGGACCAATTCACACGACGGGTTCGAGGAGCCAATTGGATCCAATTTCGATAATCCAATCCGGGTCCTCTTACCCAATATGAGACCTGTATTGGTGGGGCAACCCAATGCAGTCTAGTTACGGGAAATCCAGGTCTTACTACGGGTCTTAGCCAATCTGACGCGAGGACCAATTTGACCCAATTACGGGAACATCTAGGTTACTACAGGCATCTTTACCAGTATAGGACCTGAATTGGTCGGGCGACTCAATGTGGTCCCGATTACGGGGTTCGATTCTGTTTCAGGCTGTCCTGTTCTCTGTGCCGTCTCAGGGAACGTTGTTTTCGGTAAATGGATTTCTTAAAGGTAAAAACGGAGGAGAAAGCTTGGCGGCAAGAGCCAATTTCGAATCCAAGTTGAGGTGAGAGCCAATTTCGGATCCAAGCTTGAGGTAGGAGCCAATTCCGGATCTAAGACAGAAGATTGAAGAAATTCAGAGGATAAGGTTAGGGGGGATATAGTTTTGGAGGGGTGTGGGTTTTTTTTTTTTGGAGGGGAAATCACGGGGGGGAGCGAGTTTTCAAGCTTCTGCAAGGTTACCAATTCGGTTTTCATTGGAGGTTTTTTTTTGAAGATCAAGGGAATTAGAGAGAGGAGCTTCATGCTTCGGGTCGGGGAAGGAAAGACAGAGAATTTGGATTTTTCTTCTTCGTGGAGTTTTGGGAAGACTGAGGCAATCGCTACTGAAGTCAGTGTTGTAATGGTGAATCGGGATTTTTAAATGAAGTGGGTTTGAATACTCTTGACTGTTTTGTGAAATCGAGTTACGTCTGTGATTGAAGGATTAAAAGAGTGTCTATAGGATTGAGTATGCGGAGTGAATGAAATTTATTGGGTTAATCTAACAGGACAATCAGTGGATACAAGATCGTAAGTACAAAGGGGTATTGAAGATTAACAGTTTGGGATGTACGAGCTTCTCTGTAACGTCTAGAGACCTATCGACTGGGACAAAAAGGACTTCGACAAGCAGTCGAAGAGCACCCGTATAGATTTACGGTACATTGTTGCAGTCGTTTATATTCCAGCAGTCAAAAACTGATAGACTGCTTGACTATCGACGAATCTCCATACTACCTTCTACAGCCAGACGCCCGGCGCGTTCTCGAGCAAGAAAGCACGTAATACGACATAAGTGGTGAACCCGACGTGAAAGCTTGAGGTAGAAGGTATTGGATTTCGGTTGATTTTATCTTTATTTTTATGGAAAACGAAAATAAAAATTTTGAAGGATTTTTGGGAGAAGTTTCTGGTGGAGAGTCTTCTAAAGGACAAGGTATGCACATGGATCCGTCTATTGCTAGTTTGTTTCAAGCCTTCTCATTGTCAATGCAGCAACAGCAAAGCAATGATCGAAAGGAAGCTTTGGCAACCAAAGCATTGCAAGCAATGGTCAATAAAATTGATCAATTTGATGGGAGGAATATTTCAAGGTATGTAAGATGTTATGTTCGTGAAATGGAATTAAATCGGGTTTCTGAGAAGAAAATGGTTGCACTATTTCGACTTGCCACGATACCGGAGATAAGGGACCACATTACATCGATTACGGATCGTTGTGGGAATTCATGGGAGGATTTTTTACATGCATTGAAAGACGAATATTTCTTGGAAGATGTTGATCGCGTTACTAAGAAGCTGTTTCTGGGATGGATTGAACGGCCCAATAAGAATTTGCAAGCAACAGAGCTACTAAGGGAATTTGAGAGGCAGTACTCTCAATTATCGAAGGTAGAAAAATTGACATTGGAGCCGAACAAAGTTGATCTATTTCTTCAAGCTGCTGATGGAAAATTGCAAGAGAAATTAGAACCCCTTCTTGAAGACAAAGAAGAAGATGAAGGATTGACAACGAAGTGGAAGAACGTTGAAGATGCGGTGAGGTTGCTTACAAAAAAAGAAAGGAGGAAGGATAGGAGTAATAATCCGAAACCAGTACAAGCACCCAAAGCTCCAATACGTACTACACCATCGACAATGCCTACAGTTCAACCTTCGACATCCTTGTCAAAGAAAGCAGATATGGGTATAGAAGAAATTATACGAGGAATGCGAGATCTTCAAATCAAATTGGCAAGACTTGAAGAGAATACTTCTATAAACAATTCGAAGAATGTTTCAAAACAAGGATATGTACAAAGATGCATTTGGTGTGATGATGCTTCACACACTAGAAAAGATTGCAATGAATTTAATAATATGATACGGTAGGAAATTATTTGCTGGAAAGATGGGAAGATAGCATTGAAAGATAGGGAGGATCTTCTTCAAACCAATTTTGGCAAGGGAGGAATGAGAGCATTGGTTCAAGATTACTTAAAAGAGTATGAAACAGTAATACGAGAAAGTCCAAGTTATGGTGCTAGAGTAGAGGATGAAATTGGTGGAAGTACGGAAACTAGTGAGTTTTGGGCTTCTCCCGTTTCTACAATGCAAGAAGGGAAATTACCTCGAGAAGCGTTATTGTGAACTACAGCTACAATACGAGGTACAACAGGTTAGGAGGATCCTATTGAGTCTCTTTCAGTTCATGCATATATTGCTAAGAGCCAACATGAAGCTTTGATGGAAGAAAAAAGACGAGGAAATTTTGATGATACTAGAGAAGGAAATTCTTTTAAGAGGCAAACTCGAGGAGACAAGGCTCGGGAGGCAGCTTCACAAGAATTGCCTGTAAAGGATACCTCAGCATCATTGGGAGAAAAAACAATGGAGACAAAAGATAAGGGCAAATCAATTGCTTATAAGCTACTTTCTGACATTGAAGCGGCAACAAATTTGAAAGGGGTGTTAGAAGAACGTATATTAAACGCTAAGGTGGAATTCACATTAAAAGGAGTCTTGGGAATTGCAAAGAAGGAGTTTCTTGATGTTATCATTGACAGCATTAAGCGAAAGAGGCAATTAATGCGCGAAACTGGAATGAGTCATGCTATTGATGCAAGAATATGTAGAGATGTAGAAGAGGTTGATATTGGTTACAAGCAACCAACAAATGAAAAGAATGGGTATAATCAGCGAGTACGTTTCGAAGATTCTAGTGACAAGGAAATGGAAACTTTGAGCCATTATACTCGAAAGCATTGGGCAAGGGCAACTACCGAGGTATTGGTGAAGGTAAGAGATATAGAAGAACCAATAGTTGCTTTGGTGGACCATGGTTCTGAAATAAATCTCATGTCTAAAGATCTTTATAAGAAGCAAAAATGGCCAATTGATATGGAACATGGATGGACAATACGAGCAGCTAATAACACACGAGGCGAATTATATGGAGCTTGTCCAGATGTCAAAATTCGGATTAAGGATGTTGCTACGGAGCAACATTTCTTCGTTCAAGATACAACGTCTTATCCATTGATTTTAGGACAACCTTATATCACGGCAACACGGATGGAAACAAAGGTACTTGACGATGGTTCTGCTTATGCAAGGGTACGGAGCGAAGATGGGAGGAAAGCTGTACAATTTCTAACAGTACCTCCTAACCATGAACGGAATCGAGATAGGTTGAGGGAGAAACCATTGCCAAAGATTGTTGAAGGATTTAAGGATTTTGGGGAGGTACCACTGTAAAGCGAGATTATGGAGGTACAAAAGAGGAGATACTCTCGCGAGATGAAGGTGCCTTTGATGCGAGTTTTATTGGTATATTGGAGAATGGAAATATTATGTATAAGAAAGTTGATGATTTTAAAAGAAAAGAAAGAAAAAGATTATATGATATTGAAGGACAGTTACGCAAGATAGTTACATTGCAAGATGATGAGAAGATTTTGGGTGTTTATGAAGAAAATGGGCTGAAAGATTCATTGGAATTGATTACATCTATTGGGTTAGGAGATAATGATAAGATTATTGAGGTTCATTCGAGAGTGGTTTATACCATGCTTGAATCTTTTCAAGCACCAGAAGTCACAGTAGAGACGAGATATAAAACGGCACATAAGAAGGTAAAGCCTGTTGCCGGACCATTACCAGAGGATTCTAAAGAACAAATGGGAGAAGCATCAAAAGAAGCAAGTTTAAGAGATCCAATGAGTATTGGACATCAGTTTACTGAAGAGACTTTTGAAGAATTGAAGATTGGTTCTGATGGTTCTTTATTGCCGGAGGAAATTACTTGCTTCAAAAAGATGTTGGCTAAACAAGGTAGATCGTTTGCCTTCGAATCTCATGAAATTGGGTGTGTGGATCCAAATATTATAACACCTATGGTTATCTTCACTGTACCGCATGTACGTTGGAATCTAAGACCAATTCCAGTACCGAGGGCACATTTACCTAAATTGGTGGAACTATTGAAAGAAAAGATAAAGATGAAAATATTAGAACCTTCATTTGCACCGTATTCTAGTCGATGGTTTACGGTACCTAAGAAACATGAGTCACTACGGTTTATTCAAGATATGCAGCCGGTGAATGCTGTAACTGTCAGGAATGCAGGAATTGGACCTATTATGGATGAATTTGCTGAGGCGTTTGCTGGAAGGGCGATCTATTCAATGGGTGATTTGTATTCAGGTTATGATCAATTTCAACTTGCCGAAGGAAGTAGAGATATGACAACAATGAGGACACCGCTTGGATTGGTTAGAATGTGCATTCTTCCTCAAGGCGCGACCAACTCAGTTGCTCATATGATGAATGGGATGAATAAGGTATTGAGAGATTTTATCCCGGAAAAGACTATGCCTTTTCTGGATGATGTTCTTATAAAAGGGTGCAGAGAAGGAGACAAGGATGAAACTTTAGATACGAGGGGGTGTCGCAGATATGTTGTTGATCATATACAAGATTATGAAAAGATTTTAACTCGGCTTGGAGAAGTTCATCTTACATTATCGGGTATGAAGTCCGTATTTGGAGTGCGAGAGGTTGTAATTGTTGGACATTTATGCGGATCTTACGGAAGAAAACCAGATCCGACTAAAGTTGATGCAATTGGAAGGATGAAAGAGGATTGTGGTTCTTTAACAGAGGTTCGCAGGTTTTTGGGTGCATGTGTATTTTATCGAATCTGGATCCCTCATTTTGCTCACATAGTAGATCCATTATATGAAATGTTACGCAAGGGTTACCGATTTGAATGGGAAGAAAGGCATATTCAGGCAATGCAAAGATTGAAGAAATTATTGATGTCACTTCCAATATTGAGGAAGGTTGATTATAAGTGCAATAGACCAGTGATTCTTACTGTAGACGCTAGTCCAATTGCCGTTGGATGGGCAGTGGGTCAAGATGATTCGAATGGGAGTAGATTTGCAGTTCGATTTGGGGCTAAAGTTTTAAGTATTCGTCAGCGTGCATATTTGCAAGTCAAAAGAGAACTTTAGGGAGTTGTTTCGACTATGAAAGCTGAAAAGGACTATTTGATTGGGGCAGTAGTAGTAATTGAAACAGATTGCTTGCCATTGCTTGGAATGATTATTAACTGTTCAACGCCAGATATTGCAATGTTGAGATGGATTGCTTATATTAAGTCACTAAATCCAGAATTTAAGCATATCACTGGAAAGGACAATTTAGTAGCAGACATGCTATCTCGAGCAAGATACGAGAGGGAGGACGAAATGGTTGAAGACATTGATGATGTCGGATTGAAATTCTATTCAATATCAAATTTCAACAGAGAAGACAAGCTATTTCTTGAAGAATCTTATGAAGGAGAATTATTGGATATTGGTCATTATTTGAATACCTTGTCTAAGCAGGGGAATTGGTCTACAGAAAAATTCAAACAAATAAGAAAAAAAGCATATAGATTTTTACATCGAGATGGTCTTCATCCTACGTATCCTCTGGCTATTCATTTTAAATGGGTTGTTGATTTGGTTATTATGCCGGTTGGGTTATGGCAGATGAGATATTTAGTTTTAGCTCGTGATGATTTATGAAATCAAGTAGAAGGAAGAGCATTGAGGACAAAATCTACAGATGGGATTTGTAGGTTTTTGCTTGAAGATGTCATTTGCCGTTACGGGTGCGTAGGAAAAATCACTGCAGATCGTGGAGAATTAAATGCACAAGAAGCTCGTAAGTTCTTTGAAAGATGTGGAGTTAAACTATCACTGACTACTGCTTATAATCCGGAAGGGAATTCGAAAAGCGAACGCGGTCACCCGCCGATTGTGAAAGCATTAGTTAAAGCTTGTAATGGGAAGGTTAAAGAGTGGCCACGGCTTTTGTCATTTGCATTATGTGCTGATCGAACAACACATAGTTCGGTGACAGGATATATGCCAGTAGAACTTATGATAGGTCAAAAACCAATTATGCCGATTGAAGAAAAGGTACTTACTTGGAGTATGCTACCATGGGAAGATGGATTGACAAGAGAAGAACTTCTGGCTATTAGGATTCGACAATTGGAGCAAAGAACGGAAGATGTCCAGATAGCATTGGAAAGGTTAAAAAGAGCAAGGTTACAAAACAAGGCGCGATTCGATAAGCAACATCGATTGAGACCAAAAGCAATCGAGGAAGGTGACTGGGTACTTGTTTATGACAATAGTCTGGTTAATCAACATAGTACTTTGCGAAAATTTTCAAAACGTTGGTTTGGACCATATGTTGTAACAACTGTTCATGATAATGCGACTTACTCATTACGGGAGTTAGATGGTACAAAATTGAAAATACCAATTGCAGGGAAGAGAGTAAAAATATTTAAACGAAGACACGCAGAGATGAATATAGAAGACCTTAATGAAGGTACAGAGATTCCGCAGCAAGAAGATGAAAGTGATATGGATAATGAAGGTGACGAAGACGAACTGGACAAAGACGTAGGGGATATATTCTGAATCAAACAGCAATTGGGTAAATTGGTGCCTACCGGAGGATGCACAAGTTCAGAGGGGGTGGATGTCGTGTTGTAACACGAGTATACAGTGAAAATAAAAAGAAAGGGGAATTTTATTAATATTCAGTTACCTCGAATATTGGGAGCATCGACCAACTCGAGTACAAATACTGAGTGGTCATGTTCAGTCACTCCGTTACAGTCAGCCGCGGCATACTGAAATGCCCCATTCGATTCCAATAACGGGAGACAGTAGGAAGAGAAGGACCAATTCACACGACGGGTTCGAGGAGCCAATTGGATCCAATTTCGATAATCCAATCCGGGTCCTCTTACCCAATATGAGACCTGTATTGGTGGGGCAACCCAATGCAGTCTAGTTACGGGAAATCCAAGTCTTACTACGGGTCTTAGCCAATCTGACGCGAGGACCAATTTGACCCAATTACGGGAACATCCAGGTTACTACGGGCATCTTTCCCAATATAGGACCTGAATTGGTCGGGCGACTCAATGTGGTCCCGATTACGGGGTTCGATTCTGTTTCAGGCTGTCCTGTTCTCTGTGCCGTCTCAGGGAACGTTGTTTTCGGTAAATGGATTTCTTAAAGGTAAAAACGGAGGAGAAAGCTTGGCGGCGAGAGCCAATTTCGAATCCAATTTGAGATGAGAGCCAATTTCGGATCCAAGCTTGAGGTGGGAGCCAATTCCGGATCTAAGATGGAAGATTGAAGAAATTCAGAGGATAAGGTTAGGGGGGATATAGTTTTGGAGGAGTGTGGGTTTTTTTTTTTTGGAGGGGAAATCAGGGGGGGGAGCGAGTTTTCAAGCTTCTGCAAGGTTACCAATTCGGGTTTCATTGGAGGTTTTTTTTTGAAGATCAAGGGAATTAGAGAGAGGAGCTTCATGCTTCGGGTCGGGGAAGGAAAGACATAGAATTTGGATTTTTCTTCTTCGTGGACTTTTGGGAAGACTGAGGCAATCGCTGCTGAAGTCAGTGTTGTAATGGTGAATCGGGATTTTTAAATGAAGTGGGTTTGAATACTCTTGACTGTTTTGTGAAATCGAGTTACGTCTGTGATTGAAGGATTAAAAAGGTGTCTATAGGATTGAGTATGCGGAGTGAATGAAATTTATTGGGTTAATCTAACAGGACAATCAGTGGATACAAGATCGTAAGTACAAAGGGGTATTGAAGATTAACAGTTTGGGTTGTTCGGGGTTCTCTGTAACGTCTAGAGACCTACCGGCTGGGGCAAAAAGGACTTCGACAAGCAGTCGAAGAGCACCCGTATAGATTTACGGTACATTGTTGCAGTCGTTTATATTCCAGCAGTCAAAAACTGATAGACTGCGTGACTATCGGCGAATCTCCATACTACCTTCTACAGCCAGACGCCCGGCGCGTTCTCGAGCAGGAAAGCACGTAATATGACAATGGAAGGACCAATTTGACCCAATTACGGGAACATCCAGGTTACTATGGGCATCTTTCCCAATATAGGACCTGAATTGGTCGTGCGACTCAATGTGGTCCCAATTACGGGGTTCGATTCTGTTTTAGGCTGTCCTGTTCTCTGTGCCGTTTCAGGGAACGTTGTTTTTGGTAAATGGATTTCTTAAAGGTAAAAACGGAGGAGAAAGCTTGATGGCGAGAGCCAATTTCGGATCCAAGCTTGAGGTGGGAGCCAATTCCGGATCTAAGACGGAAGATTGAAGAAATTCAGAGGATAAGGTTAGGGGGGAATCGGGGGGGGGTTTTTTGCAAGCTTTTGCAAGGTTACCAGTTCGGTTTTTCATTTGGAGGTTTTTTGAAGATCAAGGGAATTAGAGAGAGGAGCTTCATGCTTTGGGTCGGGGAAGGAAAGACATAGAATTTGGATTTCTCTTCTTCGTAGAGTTTTGGGAAGACTGAGGCAATCGCTTCTGAAGTCAGTGTTGTAATGGTGAATCGTGATTTTTAAATGAAGTGGATTGAATACTCTTGATTGTTTTGTAAAATCGAGTTACGTCTGTGATTGAAGGATTAAAGGGGTGTCTATAGGATTGAGTATGCGGAGTGAATGAAATTTATTGGGTTAATCTAACAGGACAGTCAGTGGATACAAGATCGTAAGTACAAAGGGGTATTGAAGATTAACAGTTTGGGTTGTTCGGGGTTCTCTGTAACGTCTAGAGACCTATCGGTTGGGGAAAAAAAAAAAAAAAAAAGACTTCGACAAGCAGTCGAAGAGCATCCGTATAGATTTACGATACATTGTTGCAGTCGTTTATATTCCAGCAGTCAAAAACTAATAGATTGCTTGACTATCGGCGAATCTCCATACTACCTTCTACAGCCAGACGCCCGGCGCGTTCTCGAGCAGGAAAGTACGTAATACGACACTGCACGTAAGGCTTTAATGGCTGGATATTGGTGGCCAACAATATTTTTTGATGCACACCAATATGTTTGTCATTGTGATCCTTGTCAACGAATTGGTCGCCCTACTGGAACTTCTGCAATGCCAATGGTACCAATTTTGGCACAAGTACCATTCAAAAAATGGGGTATTGGCTTTGTCGAACCAATTGGACTTGCCTCTCGAAATAGACATAAATGTTATATTCTACTACCCACTGATTATGTCACCAAATAGGTGGAGGCCATAGCAATAATAACTGATTATGTCAATACCCTAGCAACATTTTTATATGAAAATATTATCACTCGTTTTGGCTGTCTGAAAGAATTGGTTAGTAATCGTGGGACACATTTTATTAATGCCACATTTGAAGCATTAACAGCAAAGTATGAGATTAAGCACTGCAAAACTACACCTTATCATCAACGAGCTAATGGCCAAACTAAAAAGACAAACGGTATCTTACGTAAGATCTTAACAAAGACTATTTCAGGAGCGGAAACCAATAGGGACACTAAATTGTTTGCAACTTTATGGACATACCGTACTGCATATAAAGTAACTACCAATTCTACCCCATTTCAATTGGTATATGGTCAAGAGGCAATTCTACCCCATTTCAATTGGTATATGGTCAAGAGGCAATTCTACCAATTGAATTGGAAGTCCAAAGTTTATGAATTACGTTGAATGAACATCTGGAAGATAGAGGAGCTCTTTAATATAGGTTAGTTCAATTGAAGAAATTGGATGAAGCTTGGGCTAGGGCTCTCTTGATCATGGAAGCTACACAACGCCGCCGAAAGAGTTATAACGACAGTAAGTTACGATCAAAATATTTTATGTCCATTGATCTGGTGCTACTTTATGATAGCCGCTTTAACAACTTTCTCGATAAATTTCAAGTACGATAGCATGGGCCATATCGGGTGGTGGAAGGTTTTTCTAATGGTTCCATTCAATTAGAAGATTTTTTTGGAACCCAATTCACAACGTGCGTTAATGGGGATCGGTTACGTCTATATTATACGTAAACCCAGGACTGGTTTACTCAGTAGAGGGAGGAAGTCTCCATAATAATGATTACCTACAGGATTAGAAAGGTTGTGATAGTTAAGAAATGATTGATGGTTAGTTTTGGGTACTGAAACTGACTAGTCAAGAAATTAGACATTCTTGATTAGACATGAGAATAAAGTACACTGAATTAGATGTTTTTGATTTAGACTCCAAATAAGCAGTTAAGAGCGAGGCACTCATAGAAGGTTTCATTGTTACAAATTTCAGACATTGTGCTTTGAACTGTAAGCTTTACGACAGTAATCAGTAATAGTGTTAGCGCAAGGAAGTATTGAGAGTTTGATTTTCACAATGTCAATGGAAAGAATGAAGAGAGCATCGAAACGATTGGAGTGTCACCGCAATGTGAGGTCTAAGTGCGATCTGGGATCACCGTCTCTTGTAGTTATCACCAACATGGAATCGATGAAGTTAGATATTTATTGGTCATTGAAAAGACAAAAAGATTTTAGAAATGCACAGTTATTTATATTTTTGTGAGGATCGGATAAACTATCACCAATTGATGTAGAACGAGTGGCGAAATATATAAAAAATTATGATCTAGAGGATGGTTTGAGGGTCGTAAGAGGAGTCTTGATTGGAATAGATGAAAATATCTTACACAAGGTCTTGCATTTATCAACTAGAGAGCTTGAGGTGGAAGGAGATGCGTCAAATGATTTAAGGCCAGGAAGCTACTTCAAAGGAGGGATGTCGTCTCTTGAGCGATATCAAGGATAGGAGGTACAGGAGGCACTTATGGAATAGATGTGGTTCGTTCAGAAGCGATTAACATTGAATCAGCATACCATCTATATGGCGAAGCGATTACTGTTTTCCGCAATAGGAATACTGGAAGGCATGGTATTCAATTGGATAGCTTATGTGGCCACAAGGATACATGCAAAAATGAGAGCTAAACAGAAGATGGAGAAGTTTGCTTCACTATTATGTTTCAATTATGTAAACTCAGTGATTGAATATACATTGAAAGACGAATCTCAACTAGTACTTCCAAGTTTACAAATGGGAACAGTTAGTCCACGGGTAATGGTCTATGAAATAAGAGAATCTAGCAGAGTGGCAAAACGGGAAGCAAGACCAATATCTACATCAAAGCGAGTCTCAATTCAGTCGACAATAGAGATGACGACACCAATACCAGTTCTAAGAGAAAGCAACCAATTAGGATTTCAACGAGGTGTAACGGAAGGGTGAAAACTTAAGGAAGTTATATTGGATAAAATATCCTAGTTGCAACTTATAGTGAATAAGCTCAAAGATGAAGGTAGGTTAAAAATGTAAGTAGAAGCGAGCAAGAAAATAATATTGGAACAAAATTACAAAATCAAGGAATAGGAACAAGTCATCAAGGTAGAATTAGAATCCAAGATGCGAGTGAAGCGTGAATTGAATGAAAGAGTGGAAAACTGGTCAAAAGACAAACAGAGGATTCAGCATATCCTAGAAAATCAAAAACAAGAATTACTACAAACTTACAAATCGTATAGATTAGAACAAGAGAAGATGAATGCTCAGTTGAAGATGGAACGAGAGAAGAAGGAGGCATTGGAGCTTGAAAAGAAACAATTAGGTGACCAATATCAAAATAAAATGGATGAGCTACAAGTACAAATTATTGTTTTGAAAGAAACAATAACAAAATTGGAGAGTGATTTAGTCAGTATTGGTCAGTCACAAATATCTGCCTCAACAAGAGTAAGAATTAGAAAATTGGAAGAGAAATTGCATCAACAATAGCAACAACTGGAAGCTAAAGATGCCAAAATCTTCTAATTGGAAGCTCAGGTTCGAGAATTGGGAGCATATAATGAAGATTTAACAGTTCAATTAAGGGCAGAGATTCAGGACGAGTCAAAGGAAGAAGATATAGTATTGGAACAAGACCAAATGGAGCGAGCGCCAGAAATTGAAGAGATTGAATAATCTAGTTAAAAAAAAAAAAAAAAAAAAAAAAAAAAAAAAAAAATGATTTTTGTTTATCAATATTGTGTTTATAGGGATGCTGCACAGTTAGGAGTGGGGCTATGTACAATAAGTAGTTATTTTCAGAATGTAGATACCTAGTGTATAGTATAAACAAAGATAGATATTTGCTGAAAAGGTAGTTCAGCAGGTAGAATGGATGAATAGTCAAGAAAAGTAGTTATCATCTGTAGTATAGGAGTTGGTATCTCGGAGTAGTATAAGGAGGATGGGAGAGGAGAAGAAAATGCCAGACTATGATAGTACTGAGCCAAGGATAAGCTTGGTGCTATCTCTTCTTCTTAGTTTTCTTGTTTTTTTTGTGTTAGTGTTGATTCTAGAGAAGAGAATCAATTTAATGAATCAATGTTTGATTTATGAAATTATTTATGGATCACTGTTTATCAATTGTTATAAAAGATTGAAGATGTATGGAATTTTTTAGTCACTTTTATCATAAGGTTGTAAGTTCAGTGGAGAGGAATTGTAATTGAAGGAATTGTCTTGATCAAATTCTGTGGATTGAAAGTTGGTCGTTTCAGGGTTTGGATTGTGCTTGTGTGTTCATGAATTACATAGGGTACTGAAATTAATGTCGTGATTGTTACCATATTGATATGAGAGAGTGGACAATAGGAGGTAAAGTTAAGTATTCTTCGGTATTGTAAGCATTTAGCAGTAGCGGTTAATTGTGTGATCCTAACAATTGGAGCTCATATAAATGGTCTTTTTCTGTGTTCGAATTCCCCTACATGGGTTTATTCTAAGAGGTTTCTTCCGAAATAAGTAAAACAATAACCACAAGCAATTACACAAAATACACAAGCCTCAAGTAATCAACAACACCCAAAATATGATAAAATCCTCTAAAACTTTGTATACTCTTATGTGGAGATTTTTCCGAATTTCAACACCTCATATCTTCTAATCCGATTGTTGAGAAAAACTCAAATTTTACATGAGGTACTAAAATTTTTTTATTAACTTCTACAACAATTTTCAACTACAAATTCATTGCAGATCTTGAGATATCTTGAAAATCCTAACAGTCACTTCAAACCCTTATCTTTATATATCCGCATGCAATTTTCTTCATATCTCACAAAATATAAACTCAAATGCCACGAAATTTATATTTATAGCTTTTTAACATAAAATTTTACATTTTCCAAATAATTTGAGCCAAAAGTTCGTCTGAAAACTCAAGTTATGGCTCCAACCATTATTACAAACAAAACTGCTTACTTATTGCCTTTGATTTCAAAGCGCCGCCTTCAACTCCTTACAACTCCTTCATGTGGACTCTAAAAGCAATAATTCTTTCATAAAAGATGTAGGCCTTGAAATCGCCGTTCTAGTTGCACCTTTTGATCTTCAAAAGCTACTGTAAAACTCCTAGTACTTTCAAAAGAGTAACAATATATCTTAAATAAACACCTTAACTTCAAATGGCTATAACTTCTTCATCTTAACTCCAAATCCTCTAATTTTTGTACATAAATTATACCCCAAAATCTAAACTTTACAATCCTAACTTGTAATCTCTAAATCTTTTGAAAGAGGAATCCTAATCCCTAATAAGGCCTCGGATAGCCTCTTTGAAGGCCATTGGGCATGATATTCGATCAATAGGGATGAAGTTCTCCATTCCTTGCCTTCATCCGACTATGCCTTGCTTTCATCCCTCCCAATTAGCCTCCTATTAGTTTAGATTTTTATTCTTAGGCTTCCACCTTCTTGCAAGGCTTCATACTAAATATTTAGGTCCTTTATATATATATATATATATATATATATATATATATATATTTTTAATGTCAAAATCAAAATAAGTAAAGAAACAAAGTAAAGTTTCTTATACCAACTCCTTTTAATTTAATCTACTAGCCACTCTAACACACATCTAGATTTATTAACATATAATATATTTTAATTAATTTTTAGATACTGTAAGCATTTACAATACGACATCACTGGTCCATTGTAAGCTATAACATGTGAAAAGTTGGCATCATCAAGGTTTGTTGCAATCATCCTAAAAGCCTTCCTTTCACAATGTTTGTACTCGTTCTTCACCTTGACATCAGCATTGTCACTTGGAGGATCTTCACTTTCATCAACAATGTCTCAAAGGTCCAATGAATCCAATAAAAGCTCTATTTTTGTCTTCCAATAGTAAAAGTTGTCACCTCTTAACTTTTCAATCACTCTCAAGCTCTCACCTTCACTTGAAGCCATGTCTAAAAAAGAGATGTATGAAAAAAAATCAAAAAAAAGAGAAGATAGAACTCTCAAAATCAACAAGAAGGTGTTGCTGCCTTAGAAACCCAGAATGCCCTCTTTGTAATTATACAAGTGATTTCACTCTTGTATCACTCTCAACTTCACATATAAGAATTTTCACAAGTGTTATACTCTATTTAAACCTCTTACTTAAGCTTTGCCACTCTTCAATCACCCTTCTAATGACACAAAATACTTCTTATAATAATAAGAGAATCTCTTATGGAGTTAAGTATATAAAAGCACAAAGTTAGAGCACTAATAATGAAACTCAACAAAGAAATATAATAGTAAAGTTCTAAAACACCATTAAATGGAGTCTAACAAAAACCAAGACTATCAATGCACTTAACAACAATTAAGACCAAATACTATATCAACAACTAGATGCATAAAAAAGGTTAGAAGAGAGCAAACTCAAACTTCAGAAACAACCATAAGATCTATTCCTCACAACAAGAAAGACTTCAAAGTACTTCAAAATTCACAAGTAAAGATGAGTGGGCCTATAATCTATTGAAGATTAAGCACTTTGAAGACACAACACTTAGCATCAACAAGGTTGCACACAAAAAGAGTTTGGAATAAGATGTCTCTCATTTCTAATACCCATTACTTATAGATAGTGGTTGTTGCCCTAAAAGACAACTTCCACTCTTTGACTTTTATACACGTGGCCCAAGGATCCTTTTGGCATCTCACGAGCCTCGAGGGTGTCCTATAACACATACTAATGACTCATACTTAGTCTTTAGATATTCCCTTATTAATACTTTATTCTTTTGACTTTGACTCTTGGTCCATGACTTTGTCTTATATCCATTGGATGCCTTTATCATATACTAAGAATCAAACCTTTGACCACTAGCAACTTACCTAAGTTAATATTTTTTATGAGGTAACTTATTCTACTTTTATTTTAACAATTCTTTGATCTATAAAAAAACTCTTAAGTTCCTGTAGGTGCCTAGTTTTGTGCCTTAGATTTTGATTTCGACTTAGGTTGATAATTGGTCCTTTTCTGATATCAAATTTTATCTTTTTGAAATACTTTTTTCGAAAATCAAATCCTTATTTCTTTCTATACTTGCATATATTTTTTTTATTTTTCTAATCTATCTTTATTTGCTATAATTTTGGCCTTATAAAGTAAATGGAAGCCTACTTTGTAAAAAATTAATATTTATATCTTTAGTTTTTTTTTTTTTTTGTACTATTGTATGTTTCTAAGATAATTTTGTATAATATTTGAAGTAAGATTTTCTATAGTATGATAATTTTTTCATTCTTTTTATCTATTAGTTGATTTTTATTATGACATTAATCATGTCTAATTCCAAATTTGTATTGATCTCGTAGAAAATTAGCAAATGCTATCACTTCTACTCCATCTATTTTTATACAATTGATAAAGTAGAGTTTGTCATTTCCAAGGTCTTTAGTAACATATTGTCTATCTAAGGTCTTCACAAAACATCCATTCTTATCAAATTAAATCTCACAATCATGTGATATAAGTTTGATCACCGAAAAGAAATTCTTCTTTATCTTTGGTATATATCAAACTCACAATCAAAGTTGAGTAGATCCATAACCTATTAAAAAGCAAGCTTTATGAAGTTACAACATTTAGCATCAACAAAATTATACACAAAGAGAGTATGAAGTGAGATGTTTCTCACTTTGAATACTCATTACTTATAGGTGGTGGCTGCTACCTTAATGAACAACTTCCATCCTTTTATAAATACATCCATTAAACATTCTATCAAAACTATCTATTTTTATCTTATCTAATATAAAAATAAACTTTTAGTATATTTTTAATACTCTTAACATCTTTGGTTCATTCATCTACTTTATCTCTTGACCTTCTTACATACCAACCTTTTAATTAATAGCAATATATCTCAAATAATATCTTCTATAATATAATTTATTCTACTTCTATATTTATTAATATACTTTAAAATTTATAAATTTCTAGTATGGATTTTAATACAATATTTACTCTTGTTGCCAAATTTACCACTATTAGAACTATTGTTGTACTTGGAAAAATAATTGACTTTGAGATGCATCAAATGAATGTAAAGTTGGCTTTCTTCACTGTAAATCTAAAAAAAAAAATATGTACATAGAGTAACCTCAAGGATTTGCAAAAGAAAACAAACAACATCTTCTTTGTAAGTTGAAGAAAGCCTTGCATTTACAAAGAATCTAAAGCATCATTCAAAGACCAAGTACATTGACATTCAACATCACTTTTTAAGAGAGAAGATTGAAATGGAAGTGATTCATATGAAGTATGTGTAATAGAAAACATGCTTGCTAATTTATTGATATAGGCATCCTTGTTGATATTAAGTGTTATAACTTCATAGTACTTGTTATTCAATATTATTAACTATGATGATATCCTATATCAAATATTAATTATTTTTACATAATATTTAAATATTTCATAGTTCATATTTTATCTTCTTGATTTTGACTCTTAGTATTTGGCCTCATCCTATATCCATAGGAAATCCTTTTCTAACACCAAGAGATATAAAATTCACAACTAAAAGTAAGTAGGTCCATAACCTATTGCAGAATAAGTACTATGAAGTTACAACACTTAGTATCAATAAGATTATATATAAAGAGAGTATGGAGTAAGATATCTCTCACTTCCAACATCCGTTGCTTATAGGTGGTGGTTGTTGTCCTAATAAACAACTTCCATCCTTTGATGAATGCAACCATCCAATATTCTACCAAAACTATCCATCCATCTAATATTCTATTGTGACTATCTATTAATATCTTATCTACTATAAAAATTTACTTTTAGTATATTTTGTATATTTTTAAGATCTTTGGTCTCTTCATCCAATTTATCTCTTGGCCTTCTTATATACCAAGAGTCAACTCCTTAACTAATAGTAATTCACCTAAAATAATATCTTTCACAATGTTATATATTCTACTTCCATATTAATTTATTCAATCTTCTTTTTTATGAAGTGATATTAAATGTTAATGTGTTTGGTCCTTAAATGATGGTTTAGATAATTTTAAATGCAAGACATTCTTCATTGTCACATTCCATTGGAATTACTTTCATTTGCAATACTTTAATGTCCTCCAAAAGCTGTCTTAGCCATATTACCTCTATTGTACCATGGCTGGCTGCCATGTACTCTACAACTATTGTTGATCATATAATTGTTGGTTGTTTCTTATAATTCTAGTAAATAGCTCCTATTCCAATAAAAAATATATATCCTATTATTGAACTTCTATCATTTATATTTTTAGTCCAATTTTCATTACAATAACCATACAAATAAATTTTATCACCTTCAAGGTATAATTTGAAATACAAAAAACTATTTAAATACCTCATGATCCTTTTGATGGTTGTCCAATAGATTGGACTAGCCTTTGACATATGTTGACTCACAATACTCACTGCATATGTAAGATCCACTCTTATGCCAATCATTTCATATATAAGTAAATCCATTGTTTCTTTGTATAAATACCTAATATTTCATCTTCAACTTCAGCAAATTCTTCATCCTTGAGCTTTATCAACTTCAAATTGATCTCCAAAGGTATTCCTATAGACATACATTCTTTCATGTTTAATTCTTTCAATACTTTTCCAATGTACTTGTTTTGGCTCATTGTAATGATCTATTTAGTACTATCCCTTACAAATTTCACTCCTAAACAAGAATGAAGATCTTCCAAATTGCTCATTTTATACTTCTTATCTAATTTTGCCTTCAATCAATCCATCATCTTTATAGTAATAATTAAGATGATCAAATCATCAACATAGAGAATGACAATGAATATGAACTCAATTAATTGTATCACATACAAAGAATGATCTGATTTACTTTTTAAAAATCCTTTATCTACAAAAGAATGTGTCTATGCATTGAAACCATGCCTTTGGACATTGCTTGAGTCTATACAAGACTTTCTTCAACTTACAAATAAGATGTTGTTTGCCTTATTTTATAAATCTTTATAGTTGCTCTAAATAGATGTCTTCTTTTAGATTTCTATTCGAGAAAGCTATCTTCACATCCATTTGATGTATCTCTAAGTTCATTGCTACCTCAATTACAACAATGATTTTAATGGTGGTGAAACTGGCGATAAGAGCAAACGTATCATTGAAATCAATACCAATACCTTGTGAGTAGCCTTTGGCAAACAATTTAGAGTTGTATCTCACAATATTGTCTTTTCATCCCTTTTGATTCTAAACACATACTTACAACCAATTAAAGATCAATTTGGTGGAAGATTTATTATCTACTTTAATGGAAGGGTGTGGCATTTGTCTTTTTAAGATATTTTTTATTTTATATGGCTCAAGAAAAAATACATGAAATAAAAGTTGAATCTTCAAAGATTTTAGTAGATATAATGAATAAGCAATAAGATTGATTTATTTATAATAAAGAAGATCCAAACCTATAATAATCCAACTTATTATAAGCATAATGTATGAGTCCAAAATAATGCACTAAAATTTTACATGTTTAATTTTTGATATTTCAACAAGATATAATATTATTTATTTATTATTTAAGAAAAATTAGAGGTTGTTAGGAAAAATGAAGTTAGTTGTAGTCAGGCTATGGTAGAAAATGATAGAAATTTATCCACTCTTGAAGCTATAAATAATGGTGAAGAAAAAAGATGAAGAATTATTCTATTCTTCAAGCTACAAGTACTGATGAGGGAAGAAGATGGAGAGCTATTCTACTCTTCAAAGATTATTCTTACGACATTAAATCAAATTTCTTTCTAAAGAATCTCTTACAAAGATTAATATGTCTAAGTTAGTAAATTATTTTATAGATAATTTAATTAATTAAGTTATTAGGAATTAAAAATCTATACATTGATTATAATCCATGGTAATTTTTTATCACCTTATAGCAAATAAATGCCAACCATTGGTCCTTTGTATAAAAGGCATTAGTTGAAGCTCATGGGAGGTGTAGGTTGACTTTTTAATGACAATTTGTACTACTTGCATGGATTAGCTAATAGAAAGGCTCATAAATTAGTCTTTATTTATAAATTATTGATAATAGTAATTGTCAATAAATGGCTTGAGGGCTTTAATGTATAAAGTCCTCTTAAAGCCCTTTTCTCTCTCTCTCATCTTGAGATTTGAATCCTTGGTAAGAATGGACTATTGAGGCACTAAAGAGTTGTAGTATTTTTATTTGTTATAAACTTATGTTATAAGTTATTTGTTCCATATACTTGATGATCCTCTTAGAGCTCACTATTAGTGGAATTATTTTCTTATTTAGACATGCCCATTGTACAAAGAAGAGAAAATTAATAAGGTTAGGTGAAAGAATTATCAAATTTGAAATTGAAATGAAAAAGTTATGAGGATATGAAGTTAGGAGGTTTTTTTTTGTAGTTGTTATTTTGTCCTGGTGGTAGCTACTGCTGATATTCTATTCCTGTGCTATTTTTATCCAATAATACCTATTTTCATCCAACTACACCTATTTTCATCCTATTATGTGGTTTCCATTCCAATTGAGTCTATTTTCATCCAATTGTAATATTTTCATCCAAAAATGTTATTTCCATCTAGTAGTACATGTTTTTATCTAGTAGTGCCTGATAAAATAAATGTTAGATAAATAAATGATATTACCTAACATAAGTTACTAAGAGTTAAAGAGCAGCAAAAGCTAATAAGAAAGTTACCAAGGTGGCGGTGTCGTATTGCATGGTTTTCTATCTAAGAATACATTGGGTACCTAGCTATAGAGAGTTTAGTTTTAACTTATTGACCAAGCTCTAATAAATTATTTAACCTTAAAAATAGAAGACAAATAAATACTATAATATCAAAAAGATTTTGTATTAATAAATCCTTTTATATTTAAGAAGGTTTGTACATAAGGCTTTCTAAAATATCTAAAATATTTCTAACATTCTTGGCTATACCAAATCATAGCTAATCATTTGTTGGTAGATTAGGTCTTTAATAACTTCAATCTACTAGCAATCTCTTTCCAAAAAATTCATCTTTATACAAAAATTCAACCATAGCTCCATATATCCATCTTCAATATATATATATATATATATATGAAGTCTTGGCTTCAAAAATACTCCTTTATTTTGTATAAAATGCTCGAGTTATAATAAAATCTCTAAAAAATATAATATTTCTACAAAAGATTTCTTCTCTCTGAACTCTAGAAATTCATATCACTTAATCTAATCATTGAAATTTTTCCAAATTCATAAATATTATAGAATTCATCCTTAAGCTTTAGCTTACAAAAATTCAACTATAAATTCACTACTAATCGTCTCACATCTTAAAAATCCTAGCAGGTGCTCTAAAACCCTAATTCACAAGCACCTAAGTATTATTTTCTTCATATCTTACAAACCTAAATCCAAATGTCACAAAACTTATGAAAAGTTTTTGATTACATAAAAATAAACATTATTGGAAATTTTTTAGCCAAAATCTTGTCAAATTACCTAAGATATAGCTTGAAATACAACCACTAGCAATTCGGGTCACTTACTACCTTTAGATTTGCAAGCACTGACTTCAACTGCAAATATCTCTTTTATTTAAACATGAAATCCATCAAAAAATATATCAAAAGTGTAGCTGAAAAAGTATTTTCTCCAATCTTATTTGCTGATCCCCTATTGCTTTCTATACACATGCATTATATCCAAAAGAATGATAGTAGATACAAAATCAACACTCTAACTTTGAGCACCCATATCTCTTTCATATAAATTCCAAATGACTCAAAATTTGTACCAAAACCGTTGCCAAAATTCTAAAATTTCTGAATTTAGCCTCCAAAAAAATCAACCCTAATCTCTAATATGGCCTTGAGAAGTCTCCTCAAAGCCCATTGGTTATGATTTTTGACCAATAGGAATAGAAATTTTTATCATCCATCTCCATTCATCTATACAGATATCCTAAACTCTCTATTTGCTACCAAAATCCCTCTCCAACTCTTTTCTTTATAATATTTATTCAATATATGCTCTAAACACCAAATTTAAAGAACCAAAATAAGACTTCAAGGATTATCAATGTCTAATAAAGGTGATTCTAAATATTTAAAGTTACTACCAATAAAATCAATTTCAAAAGCCACTATCAAAAGAAAATAAAGTTATATAAATTTTAATAGTAATCCTTTTAAAGTAATAATTTAACTACACTCTAGAGCTAAGTAAAATCCAAAAACATGGCTTTCACTATGTTGTTAAGTAAATTATATATTAAATACATAATCACATTATTTTCACATAGTAGCCAAACCACAACATGACAGTGGTTAGGATTTATAGTAGCAGCTAAGTTAAGTAGTGGCAAGGATTTGGAGTATCAGCTAAGTTAAGTGGAATCTAAGATTTAGTTAAAAGAAAGATGAATGAGAATAAAGTTGAATCACAATGGATGTAAACTCTACATATAAATAAAAGGTGTTGGAAGTGAGAGGTATCTCATTCCACACTTCTCTTGTGTCTAACCTTTTTGATTTCTACTTACTTATGTCTTACTTATTGTGTTTCTTCAATAGGTTATGGACCCACAAAGACTTGATTGTACTTCTCAAGTAAGTTGAAATTATTTGCTAGTTGTTGCTCTTGTATGGAATAGATCTTATGGTGTTTACTAATGTTAGGATTTGTATAATCTAATCTTATATTTTCACTTTTGGAGGTTTTGATTTGGGCCTTATAGATCCCTAACATTTATTTGAAGGTTCTTAATTCCAATGATTGACTGATTAAGATGTTATACAAATATCTTGATAGTGTCTTTGGAATTGTCAAAGTTATAGTAAAAAAGTGAGTATTATGAGTTAAAAAACTTAATGGTGATGCTTATTGGAGTCCACATACTTGTTAGAGGCTTTGAAAATTGAATTAGGAGTATTTGGAGTGAAGAAACATTCATTTGTTCACAAGAAGGCATTCTGAGATTTTACTAGTGCAAAATTATTTTGGTGATTTTCCTTGATATTTTTTGGTAGATCTATTCTTAGATATGGCTTTTAGTGAGAGTGAAGGTTTGAGAGTAATTAAAAAGTTTAAAGGTGATAATTTCTACCATTGAAAGATAAAAATGGAACTTTTGTTAGCATCTTTGGACCTTTGGGATATTATAGATGAAAAAAGAGAGTCTCCAAGCATGCATGCTGATGCTAAGGAGAGGGACTTTATAAGACGTGAAAGAAGGCTTTTGATATGATTACCATCAATTTAAATAAAACCAATTTTTCTCACATCATCTCTTATAAAGAACTAGCAGAAGCATGGAAATCCTTTGCAACATATATGAAAGCAAGAACTTGCCTAATATCATCTCTACAATGAAGAAATTCTTCACTTGCAAGATAGAAGAAGGTAATGACGCCATGGCTCATGTCAATAAGATAAAGGCCCTTGCTAATCAAATTGCAATTATTGACAAGCCTTTAAAAGAGAGTGATATTGTCATGACCTTGCTTATAAGCCTTTTCGAGTCCTACAACTACCTCATTGTAGCATTGAAGTCTATCAAATTAAAAGAGCTGACAATGAATTATGTAATAGCAAGACTTGCTCATGAAGTGACTAAGAAGAAAGAAAAAGAGCCTCAAAGTGGAGATTTGGCTTTCTTTTGAAGATAAGGCAAGGGAAGTTATTTTAACCAATGTGGCAATTCAAGAACTTGCTTCATTTGTAAAAAATCAAGTCATTTTGCTAGAAATTTTTACAAGTCTAAGAAAGAAGCTAGTGAAAGTACAAACAATACTTGTGATAAATATGGAGGTTATGATTATGCATTCATGGAAAGTAAAGGTACTTCCATGGCTACCATGTCCTTTTGGATTGTTGATTCGGATACCACCAAGTATATGACTCCATACAAGTATTTATTTGACACTTATGAAGAAATTTCAACAACAAATATACTCATAGGAGATAATGGTTTAGTACAAGCTATTGGAATGGGCTCTATTATAGTAGAGATTGTTGTAAAAGGCTAAACTAAGAAGATCAGATTGAAGGACGTCTTATATGTGCCAAAGATGAAGAAAAACTTCTTCTTGGTGAGTAAACTTGTTTCATACGGTTGTAAAGTGTAATTTAATAAGAATGGATGTTTTGTGAAGACATTGGAAAGAGATCATATTGTAAAGGACTTTAGAAATAGCAATCTCTACTTCATCAAGTACAAAAAGGTGAATGGAGTTGAAGTGGTGGCATTTGTTGAATTTCCTCAAGATCAAGACAAGTTTGATATTTGGCATCAACGCCTTGGTCATTTGAATGCCAAGAGCATGAAGGAACTCCAATCCATAGTAAGTGGCTTAGATCTTGGTCATATAAGCCACAATACTATGACACTTGCTTGTGAAGGTTGTATTCAAGGCAAACAAGAAACGGCTATATTTCTAAGTGGAGTTGTAACACATACAACCAAGTTATTGGAAATAATCCATTCTGAAGTTTGTGGACCTATGAAGATGCCATCAATAGGAGGTGCAAGTTACTTTGTCACATTCATTGATGATTTTTCAAAGAAGGTGTGGATTTTCATCCTCAAAATAAAGAGTGAATATTTCACAAGGTTTAAGGAATTTAAAGTACTTGTAGAGAAGGAATGTGAGTGCAAAATCAAGATATTGCATACAAACAATGGAGGTGAATATTTATCAAATCAATTCAATGATTTCTTAAAAATACATAGTATTACAAGACAAACCTCCACTTCTTATACTCTATAACAAATACAGTTACTGAAAGAGCAAATCATACTATTGTGGAGATAGTAAGGAGTATGCTATATGAAAAAAACTTTGGATTTGAGTATTAGGGTGAAGCTATGGTAATAGTAGTGTATACAAGAAAAAAATGCCCTACAAGTATACTTATATCAAATACTCCCAAAGAAGCTTAGAGTGGGAGAAATCCTTGTATTTTACACATGAGGATTTTTAGAAAAATAGCATATATAAAGATAGTAGATTATATGATATCAAAATTTAATACAAAAAATACAAGGCTTATAGGCTCATATTTATGGAAACCAAAAACATCATCAAAAATTGTGATGTTGAGTTTTTAAAGCATAAAAGTGTTTGTGAGTACTTGTAGATATATTTAAGTGGGAGTAATATTATTTTTGTTGAAACATCTTGAAATTCAACAAAAAAAAAGAAGACAAAGACAATGATGGTTGTAAAAGTAGAAATGAAGATAAAGAGGCAAAGAAGGTAGACAACAAGGTCTTTAAAAATGCTAAGACTAGCAATAAAGAGCATGAAGATGTTGATAATTATGGTAATCAGGATTATCAACCTTCAAGTACAAAAAGACTATCTACAAAAGAAAAGAAGGTTGGAGGAGACTATAGAATACAACAAGTTGAATCTTCTTCAAATGAAAGGAGATATCCTTTGAGAGATAGAAAACAACATGGCAAATAGTGGAAGAACCACATCTTTCTCCAAGTAAGTGAAGAACATGTTAATGTTCCACTACTTGCTGATCCATTGAGTTTGTATGATGCAATAAAGTCCACATATGCTTTGAAGTAGGAAAAAGCCACGGAAGAAGAATATCATTTACTCATGGACAACGAAACATGGGAATTGACTAAACTTTCACTAAATCAAGCTTCAATTGATTGTAAGTGGGTATTTAGAATAAAGAGGGATGTAATGGGTAATGTTGTGAGATATAGGGCAAAATTGATTGCCAAAGGCTACTTACAAGTTGTTGGTGTTGATTTCAATGAAAATTTGAATCCATAGCCAAATTCACCACCATTAAAATCAATGTGGCAATTGGAGTAGCAATGGACTTGAAGATGCATCAAATGGATGTAAAGACAGCTTTCTTGAATGGAGAGTTGGAAGAAGACATCTACATAGATCAATTTCAAGGATTTGTTGACAAAGGCAAACAGCTCCTTGTTTGTAAGTTGACAAAATCTTTGTATGGACTCAAGCAATCATCAAGGACATGGTACCAATGCATCAACACATTCTTTGTAAATGAAAGATTTGTCAAAAGTGAAGCTAATCATTCCATGTATGTGATGCAATCAAAAGTCTTTTTGTTGATTGTTATTCTTTATGTTGATGATTTAATTATCTTGACCAACACCTTCAAAAAGATGGATTAGTTGAAGACAAAATTAGCAAAAGAATTTGAGATGAGTGATTTGGAAGAGCTCTATTATTGCTTAGGAGTGGAGTTTGTGAGTGATCGAGCTAAGAAGATCATTACATTGAGCCAAAAGAAGTATACTGAAGAAGTGTTGAAATGATTCAACATGGAGGAGTGCAAGCCTATTAAAACACCATTGGATGTCAATATGAAGTTAATAAAGCTTATGATGTCGGGATAGAGAGAATTTGCATCAAAAAAGCTCAAGGCTTTTGACTGCCTTTAAATGCTCCATTAAGTCTAAGATGTAAAATTATAAAGTTTATATATATTATATTTTTCTTTTTAGGACAATTAAATCAATACAAAAGTCCAAGTATCAAAAAAACCCAAATGTATGATAAAGTATCCCTTATGAATAATATTTTTTAAACTTCAACAATTCATATCTCACGATCGGACCATCCAAAAAAATCTTAAATTTGTCATGAAGTACTAATATACTTTTAAAAACTACCACAAAAAAATTCAATTGCAAATTCATTACGGATCTTGACATATCACCAAAATCCTAATAGTAGCTTTAATCCCTAGCTTATATACACCTGCATGCTATATCCTTCATATCTCACAAAATAAATAGTCAAATATAATGAAAATTTGATTTATAGCTTTTTAACCTAATAATTGAGATTTATGAAAATTTTGAGTCAAAAAATCATCCAAAAATTTAAGATATGGCTCCAACCATTACTATCAACAAAATGACTCACTTACTACCTTTGAATTACATGTGCTGTCTTCAATGTCCTATAACTCCTTCATCCATACCTGAAATTCATCAAATAATATATGTAAAATGTATCTAAGAAACTGTTCTCTCCAATTCTAGTTTTCGATCTTTTATTGCTCTTTGTACGCATATGTTATGCTTCAAAGAGTGACAGTAGGTACAAATTTGATACTTTAACTTTGAACACCTATATCTCCTTCACAAAAACTCAAAATCAGCCAAACTCTTCATCTAAATTATATCCAAATCCCTGAACTTGTTGATCATAGTCTCTAAAGCTTAAATTTCTTCAAAAATAAAAATCCTAATCCTTAATAAGGCCTCAAGTAGCCTCCTTGAAGCCCATTGGACATGGCCTTCGACGAATAGGAATGAAGATCCCCATTCTTTGCCTTCATCCAACCATACCTTACTTTCATCCTTTCTAATAAGCCTCCTAATAGTTTAAACTTTCACCTTTAAATTCCAACCTTTTCTTAAGCTTTATACTAAATATCTAAATCCTATATAATATAAATACTATAATCAAAATAGATAAATCTCCAAATAAGTTTTCTTATATCAATTCTCTTTAAATTTATTTATTAACCACTCTAATCTACATCAAGACTTATAAACATATTATACGTCTTAATTAATTTTTATATACTATAAGAAATTATAATATGACAACAGATGAAGATTTTGCTGAAGTTGAAGATGAAATGAAAGATAATCCAAACAGAGCAGCAGTATGCTCACTTATGTATGCAATGGTTGGCACAAGCATAGATCTTACATATGTTGTGAGTGTTGTGAATAATTACATGTCAAAGGTTAGATCAATCCATTGAGCAACCATTAAGTGGATCATGAGGTACTTAAAAGGCACTTTGAACTTCAAATTATGCCTTGGAGGTGATAATATTACATTATATGATTATTGTGATATGGATTGGACTCGAGATTCAAATAATAGAAGATCAACAATGGGATATATATTCTTTGTTGGAGTAGGAGCAATTTTATGGAATTGAAAGAGGCAACGAACAATTACAAGGTCTACAATAGACGCGGAGTACATAGTAGCAAGTCATGGTACAATAAAAAAATAATAAGAAAGTTACTAAGGTAGCAGTTAGGATTTATAGTGGCAGCTAGGTTAAGTGGCGGCTTGAATTTAGAATCGTGGCTAGGTTAAGTGGAATCTAGGATTTAGTTGGATGAAGTAAAGATAAATGAAAATAAAGTTGAGCCACAATAGATGTAAACTCTACCTATGAGTAAATCATGTTGGAAGTGAAAAGTATCTCATTCTACACTTCTCTTGTGTCTAATCTTGCTGATTTCTACTTACTTATGTCTTGCTTATTGTATTTTTTTCAATAGCACATATTTTCATCTAGCAGTGCTATTTCTATCCAATAGTGCTTGTTTTCATCCAACTACTTGTTCTATCCATTTTTTTTCCATCCTACTTCCATTTGCTAGTACTCTCTAATTTTTTTTTCTTAATTTATTTTTATCACTTATTCTAAATTAAATGATAACCATTGCTTGAAAGGTATTATTCAGATAATTATAAATTGATTGATTAATTAACCAACTATTAAAGTAAACTCACAATTAATTTTTATTACCTTCCAAACTTGTTGTGAAGTTATTTTATTTTTTAAAGTAAAGTAGGGGGATTTATAGCGCATACAATGTAATTTAAATTAATAACTCTAATAGTTAGTTATAATCACTTTTGTGATTTTTAAAATATTTTAACTAATTTTAATGCTAATATAATTAACTTATAGATCTAAATTATTTTTTTAGTTATTTATGACTTTATTTATAATTTTAGGTCGTTAATTAAGTAAATACTCTTAATTATTAGATTGAATTATTATTAAAAATTCAAAAAATAGTAAATTTAGAAGGTTTATGATTTTCTTTATTAATTTAGTTTTAATTTTTTTTTTAGTATTAAAATTAGAATTTTAGTAGAATTTTTTTTTTTAAGTCCTAGAAATTATATGTTGAATTAATCCCTAATCTTAGTTTTCATTGCCAAGGCTAATTTCTAATTTGACTATGGTTAAAAAATCCCTTAAGTCTAATTGTTTTATCTTCCTATTTAATTTTAAGATTTTTTAAGCATAAATTTTATGCCATAATTCAAATGGATTAAAAATAAAAATTTTAATTATTAAATTAATGATGATTTTTAAAAGATGGAGGTGAGCTAATTATTATCGTGGAATTTTCTCTTATAGTGATTTTAATCACTATTTGGAGTTGAAAATTGGTGAAAAAAAAAAAATCACACATGTATTAATTCAAGGCCAAATTACAATTGCATCTTGGATTTACTAAGAAGTTATATCTAAGGAAGTTTAAATTAAAGAAAGGTGATCATGATGGCTTTGATGGCAAGAATCTTTGATGATATCTAAGTAAACTGATTAAAATTAGAATTATAATTGAAACTTACAACTAAATTAGTAAATTAATTAGTTTTTATGATTTAAAACTCGAATTTGGATCTGTGAATAATCAACCTGGGGATAAAAATGTGTTTTTAGAAACATTGGTGACATTAGTTTTACCAAAAAGATATTATTTTTTGAATTATAGGCATTTACAACCTTAAAATTAGATTTAGGATTAGAGTGGTTATGGATCCTTGATCTTGGTTAGGAATTTTTTGATTTGGATGGTATAGATGTAGCCACCAGCTTTGGGCCTCTTTCCACTTGGTTAAGAAGGCTTGGGTGGCCGAGCTCCCTCTTTCTTCTCCGTTTTGTAAGGGAAAGCCCTGCCAAATATTTTTTAGGTTTTTAATGGAAGGATGTTTTTTCTACCTTGTTACTACCTCGGTATTTTTTTCTTTCTATCATTCAATTTTTTATGCTTTTAAGCAATATTTGATACTCATCTTTTTTTTAGCCATAAGTGATTTGAAGCTTGCACGGATTTTTGGCAAATTTCTAAGTAGTAGGGGGTCTATTGCCGTTAGTAATGTAAGAGCATCAACTTTAATAATTTGTAACTTGGTGACCTCTAACTCAAATTTATTGTGACTTACTAATATGAATGTAATTTGAAGTTTAGTTTAATATAAAAATTTTATTCTTTAACTTCCAAATTATAAAAAAAATTTGATGATATTTTGAGTGAGGATGGATTTGCTATCTCAGTAGTTTAGAACAATTAACTTTGGAAAAATGTAGCTTAATACCTACTAATGTTTTGTCATCTAATCTTTTTTGAAAAGAAACTTACTGTGTGTATTTTAGAAAAAAGTAGATTTATTAATTTTGAATCATTAATCAAGTCTTAGTGAACTTTTAAATAGAAGCGGTTTGCCACCAAGGTAGCCCTAATGGCTCTATTTAGAAAAATCATTTTTCAAGCATTTCAGATTGGATTGTCAAAAGAATTAGAAAGATAGAAGTAAAATAGAGTGAACCTTGATCACACAAAAATTTACATACATTGGTATCTTGAGGAATTTTTGGTGAATTTTTGAATGACAAGGGTGGTTGCTTACAACCTGACATACTTAAGCTATGTTATTGTTTTCTTCTCTAATCATCCTTTAATCATATTTTTTAGCACCTAATCTGCTATATTAATTTTAACTTGTCTCATTATCATTAATTAATAGTATTTAATAATTTTTAAGAACTTTTCTCTCATTCTAATAATTAATGGTAAAATTTCATCTTTTATCCATCTTTATCTTTAAAAGATAAAAGAAAATAAAAATCAACCTTATCTTTTTATTTTCACCTTTTACTTTTAATCATATCTTATAACTTTTACTTTTTATCTTTTATTTTTTATTATTTTTATTTTAAAACTTTTTACTCAACTTTTAATTATTAATTCTAATTTATTTTATTTTATTTTATTTTTATCTTTATTTATAATTTTCAAAGTTTAAGCTTGATCAAGTTAACCTTACAAGGTAATTAATTTATTAGACTAAAATATTTAAAAAATCATAAAAATTATATACTTAATTTATTATATTTGGTTGGATTAATTGTGAGTATTATATTATTTATTATTTTTTTATTATTTTTTTTATATATTTATGATTTAAATTCCCACCTTGGTTAATATTGAATTATTATTTAAGTTAAAATTGAATCAAATTGAACTTAAGTGAGGAGAAAAAAATTGCTAACATACAAGTAGTCCTATTAAAGCAATAAAGAAGCTATACCTTATCACCTATATTAAATTGTGGTTGTTCCTTGTGATAGGAATTTGCATTGATCTTTTGTTGTTCTTGAGCTTTCTTTAACTGGGCCGTCATTGTTGCATATAGCTCTAACAAATGATTTGCCAAATCTTTTGCCACAAGATTATTAACTTTTGAAAAATCAAAAATATCAAGTCATGGATGATAATCATAATTGGCAAAGAAAGTTATTTATTGAATAGAAGAATCTACCAAATTATTATTCACAAACTTTCCAATGTATAAAAAAATATTTAATTATCTTGATAATAGTTGATAGTACACTTCAAATATTGCTCCAAAACTTGATTCATTTATTTTATTTGCCTTTCAATTTAAAGTTAATAAGTCAAAGAGAACTTTATATCTATATTTAGAATCTTAAAAATATTTTCTAAAATTCTGATATAAATTAAATTCTTCTATTCAATATAATATCTTTTGACAATTTATGATAGCAATAGATATTGTCAAGAAAAGACTAAGCTGTTTCTTCACATATGATAGTTTTTGTACATGATACAAAATATACCATCTAGGTTAAAAAATCTGTTATCATAAATATAAAATCATACATACTTGAGATCACAAGATTTGTAATAAAATCCGTACAAACAAAAGACCATGGTTGTTTTAGAATAAGTAATGGTTGGAAAAGTCCATAAAATTGACCACAAAGAATTTTTGATTTTGAATAAATATTACATAATTTTACAAAGTCTTTAATTACTTTTAATATTTGAAACCACTAAAAATTCTTTAATATTAATTTCAAAATCTTATTATATCAAAAATAATATTATTCAAATAATCATCTTTTGAAATAGAATATATTATTTTTGGACTCAAATTTAGAAGTATTATAAAACTTAGAAGAATTATTCTTAATATTATAAAGAAGAAGATTAAAAGACATACTTGATTGAATTACTTGATAAAGATTGAATTAACTATTAAGTGGAGCTTGTCATGTGCTCTCATTTGTGATAAAATAATAGCTATTGCAAAGTCTGATGCATCTATTTCTATGAAGAATGCCTTCAACAAGCCAACATGATATAAGATTGGTATAAAAAAAAATATTGTCTTTGAAGCTTCAAATGATGCTTGAACTTCTTTGTTCTATTCAAGTTTATCTTACATGTCAAGCATATAAGAAGAGTTGCAACTTAAAAAAAAAATTAATAAAGATCCAATAATAATTAGCAAAAAACCTTATATTTCACACATAAGGATTTTTAGATGCATTGCCTATGCAAAGGTGCCAAATTGTTTGAAGTTCAAACTTGATGCAAAAGATACAAAATGTATGTTTGTTGGATATTGTAAAGGTACTAAGGAATATAGACTTATGTGTTTAGAAACCAAAAAGATCATTAAGAGTCATGATATAGAATTTTTGAAGCATAAAGTGCTTATATGTATTTAGAGATGTGTCTAAGTAGAATTAATGGTGTATTTATAAATACATCTTTAATTTCAACAAAGAAAGAAGAAAAAGAAGAAGAAAAAGAAGAAGAAGATAATAACATTGTTGATGGTGGAAACACAAATTAAGATGAAGAGTCAAAGAAGGTAGACCATAATGTGCCTATAATTACTAAAATCAGTAATGAAGACAATAATGATGTTGAAGATGATGATGATGATGATGATGAAAAGTACCAACCTTTGAATGTAAAGCAGTGAGTTTTAAGAGTGAAGAAGCTTACAAGAAACCTTAGAATGAAAAAAGGTGAGGCTTCATGAAATGAAAGGAGATATCCTTTAAGAGATAAAAAACAACTTTTTTTATAGTAGAAGAATCACATCTTTCCTCAAATAAGTGAAGAACATGTTAATGTTGTATTCTTTGCTGATCCATTGAGTTTGTGTAATGCAATAAAGTCCACAAATGGTATTAAGTGGGAGAATGCCATAGAAGAAGAGTACAAATCATTCATGCATAATGGAACATAAGAATTCACTCAACTTCTACAAAATTGATCTTCAATTGGTTATAAGTAGGTTTTTAGAATCAAAAGGGATGTAATAGATAATGTTGTGAGATATAACTCTAGATTGATTGCCAAAAGCTACTCACAAGTTGTTGGTGTAGCTTTCAATGACATATTTTTTTCTCATAGCCAAATTCACTATCATTAGAACCATTATTACAATTGCGATAGCAATGGACTTGGAGATGTATCAAATAGATGTGAAGATGACTTTCTTGAATGAAAACCTAAAAGAAAACATCTACATAAAGAAACCTCAAGGATTTGTAGAAGAAAAAAAACATCTTCTTTGTAAATTGAAGAAAGCTTTGTATGAGTTCAAGCAATCTCTAAAGGCATAATATTAATACATTGACATATTTTTTGTGAATAAAAGGACTTTAAAGAGTGAATTTGATTATTCCTTATATATGATGCAATCATGTGAGTTCATATTAATTGTCATTCTTTATGCTAATGATTTGATTATCTTAACCAATACTATAAATATGATAAATTGATTGAAGACAAAGTTTAAAAAGGAGTATGAGATGAGTGATTTGGAAAATCTTTACTTCTATTTGGGAGTAGAATTTGTGAGAGATTGTACTAAGAAGACCATTACAATGAGCCAAAGCAAGTATATTAAAGAAATATTGAAATAATTCAACAAAGAAGAGTGTAAGTCTATTGCAACACCTTTGGAAGCCAATTTGAAGTTGATGAAGCTCATGGATGAAGAATTTGGTGAAGTTGAAGGTAAAATGCAAGGTGTTCAATACCAAGGAGAAATAGGTTCACTTATACATGCAATGGTTGATATAAAGGGAGATCTTGCATATGTGGTGAGTATTGTAAGTTAATATATATCAAAGGCTAGACCATTCCATTGGACAACCATCAAAAGAATCATGAAGTATTTAAAAGGTATTTTGCATTTCAAATTGTACCTTGAAGATGGTAGTATTAATTTACATGGTTATTGTGATGTAGATTGGACTGGAGATGTAAATGATAGAAGATCAATAATGAGATAAGTGTTCTTTGTTGGAGTGGGAGCTATTTTATGGAATTGTAAGAGACAACCAACAATTACAAGATCAATAATGGAGGTAGAGTACATGACAGTAAGCTATGGTAGAATAGAGGCACTATGGCTAAGAAACTTTTGGAAGACATTGAAGTATTGTAAATGAAAGCAATTCCAATGGAATGTAACAATCAAAGATGTCTTGTATTTTCAAAGAATCCAAAGTATCATTCAAGGACCAAGTACATTGACATTCAATATCACTTCATAAGAGAGAAGATTGATATATGAATGATTAATATGAAATATTATGCAACAGAAGATATGCTTGCTAATTTGTTGACAAAGGTATTAATAAAGAATAGACATCACATATTAACAAAGGCATTAAGATTAAAAGTCTTTAACCAATAGCAAAATAGGAGTGTTAAAGTAAGTAAATAAAAGTGAAAGTAAAATAACTTATATTATAGAAGATATTATCTTAGATAAATTACTATTGGTTAAAGAATTGGCTCTTGGTATGTAAGAAGGTAAAGAGATAAAGTAGTTGAATGGATCAATGATCTTAAGAATATACAAAATATACTAAAAATATATTTTTATTGTAGATAAGATAATAATAGATAATCTTAATAGATTATTAGATGGATGTATTCATCAAAGAATGGAAGTTATCTATTAAGACAACACCCACCACCCATAAGTAATGGATGTTGGAAGTGAGACATATCTTACTCCATACTCTCTTTGTATACAACCTTGTTGATGTTAAGTGTTGTGACTTCATAGTGCTTATTCTTCAATAATAATAATATATATCTTAGAATCAAGTGACTCAATTATATTAATATCTTTACGTCCAAACATCCTAAATATATATATATATATATATATATATATTAAATAATATAAATTTAGAGGATGGTACTCTATAACTCCTCAAGCTTTTAGATGCCTCCAAAAAAAGAAATAATCTATTCTTTATTAAGAAGAATTAAGCTCTAGTATTAATAAGATGGTTGTCTCAACAAACTGTCATAGATACATTATATTAAATACCAAACAAGAAGTTGAATACAAGATTTTTAATAAAAAACCTAGTAAGAACTTGATTAAATCAAATGAGTACAAGATCAATACCAAGAGAGATGGATTAAAGCTGAAAAGATATATTGTCAAGATTGAGAATCTCTTTAACTTTGTTTCCAATACATACTAGATATTAATAAACTTTTTAAGAAGTTTTCATTTTGATTGAAGATGAATCAATCTTAAGAAGCTTCTTGAGAAGTTCTCATATTACTTAAAGATGAAGCAACCTTAGGAAGCTTCTTAGACAACTTTCTTAATCTTCTTTTAACTTTCTATAAAGTGTTGAATTATTTTAAGAACCTTCTACAAACTTTTAAAATATTCTAAAAATCTTTCTAAAATCTTCTACAAGAATATTTTTAAAATCTTCTATAATCTAATGTAATATTTTAAGAATATTTCTAAAAACTTCTTATTAGATATTTATAAGAATATATATAGATATATATAAAATAAAAAATATATAAGTATATAAAATATAGATATATATAAAAGTAAAATACATAGAAATATTTAAATTTTAAGATTATTTTTAGAATCATATAATATATAATATATAATATATAAAATTATGTTAAATATAATATAATTAATTTAATTAATTATATAAAATATCTAATTAATAAATGATATCTAATAAAATTATATTTTATATTAATAAGAATTAAATTATGTATATATAATTTATGTATCTTAGTTATTTTATATAAAATCTTTAATCTTCCATGCTTAAGTCTTCCATAGAAGTTTTATAGAAGACTTAAGTTGGCAATAATTGATTCAAGGTGGAACAATAGGTAAGGGGGCTTGGATCTCTTGTTGCATCAAGTAAAAGTGACCAAGTTATTCTTCCTCTTAAAACCAAAGAGGAATAATAACTTGTTATATTATTTGACTAAGTTATTATTCCTATATAATATTATACTAAGTTATTATTTCTTTTTTTGAGAGGTTCTAAAGAATGCAAATCCCTCCCTACATCTGGTAACTAGGGGGTTTGATTTCTATTGATGATACTTGATTTTTCTTCTGATAGAAGCAAGAAGGATGGTGGGAGATACAAGTCCATTCTAATACAAAAAGATGAATGTAGGTAGAAAATGTAGGAGGTCATAACCTCCCATTGATACAAAGAAGAATATGCAAATCTCTAAGGTGTTGTTGATAATGTTGTGCACCCAACATACTTTTTTATAAATAAATCCGAGTTCCTCCCTCCTTCAGCCTCTTAATCATTAGTAGTTGGAATTTATGTGATGCCCTAGCCACAAACGTGCATCATTGGTTGATATATTTCTGGAAAAAGAGACTGGACACATCACACAAGTATGATTAATAATGAAGTGATTCAAATTTTACATAGAAAACCATGGTCATGAAAGAATATAGAGGAAATGATGGAACAAAAGTGGAAAAGTGAACCATGATGTTGTTATAATGACCTCATACAATCTTTCTTCTACAATAATCAATAATATGGAAAAAGGAAAAGAAAAAGAAAAGAAAAGCTTAAAACATGATGATTTGAAAATTACCAAATGTGGTAGAAGACAATGGCTACACATTAATATTATAAGTGTAAAGTGTGTTCTATAATATCCTATTTAATTGTTTCATTAAGGAAAATTCTTGAATAGTATATACATATATGTATATATGCACTAAAGTCATTGTGTAGAAGCAATGTCATGTATGTGACCAGTTCATCTCAACATCCATTTTGAATTTTGAATTTTCTTTTAATTCCATAACTCTCCAGCTTTAGTGGGAAAAATCCTTATCAGACAGGTTTCTACTTTCCATCCACCATGTAATTGCATTTCTAAGGACATGGATGGGACTTTCAGTACTAAGTCGTACAGGAGAAAAGGGTAAATGCACTTTAGGATAGTAATAAGACAGGGCCTGAAAATGGGACTGGAGGGGGACTGGAGGGGGGACTGGGAAGCTAGCTAGGCCGCAACCTCCCTCCGTCCCTGCGCGGTGGCCGTTTCCAGTGCCGCAGATCTGGACAGAATTAGGTTGGATTCAGAGTGGCGGGCTTCCCATCCAGAAGAGGCTGCCCGTTGCGCTGGGGCTCAGGCGGACCCGGTGGGCCAGAGCTGGGGGGGGGGGGGAGCCACGTTTGTTTTGGGACATGAGCGACGCAGCAGAAGGGGCAAGACCGCAGAGGGAGGGAGTGAGAGAGAGGGAAGAAGAAGATCTGCTGCTGCATTGTTACCATCGCCGCTTTCATCACGTCGTGACAGAACGCAGATATCTAAATACATCGATTTATTTTTTTATTAATTAATTTATTCACCACATGGCCAGCGTCCATAGGTCACGTCGAGAAAGACACAGACCGTACGTCAGGTTTCCACTTTTGGTAGGCAGACGGTGCGGGGCTGTCATAATATTTGTCATGCCAATACTTGGAGTAACTTACAAACCTCATGAAAATATGACATCGAATGCCCGATTCTGACCAAGACCCGCCCCTCCCCCTCCCTGTCCCCTCCTCCCCACTCGGCGTAAATATGCAGTTCCTGTCTGTTGGGTCGTCTCTCTATCATTGCCTTAGGTAGGAGACAGGCGCTGCGAGTCCAGGAGGTTGACCCGGGGCGGAGCCAGGAGAGCTCTTGGGGCGAATAGCGATGTCGTCCAGAAGGGGCATGATCTCGATGGATCAAGCCAGTAAGATTGCTGACAATCCTTCTGCGGTATCGCTACGCAGCGCGGAGGACGATGGCAAGCTGGCTGCAATCTCCGTGAAGCATCAGCATAATAGGGATGATGAGGAGTTCGATGCGTCGACGCGGCCGCCGTTCAGTCTTGGTCAGATACGGGCCGCCATTCCCAAGCTCTGCTGGGAAAGAAGCATTGTGAGGTCGTTCAGCTACGTCGGCAGGGATGTTACCATTGTAGTGGCGCTGGCGTGTGTGACGGCGTATCTTGATAGCTGGTTTCTGTGGCCGTTCTATTGGATTGCACAGGGGACGATGTTCTGGGCGATCTTCGTTCTTGGCCACGACTGCGGGCATGGCAGCTTCTCCAACAGTAAAAGATTGAACAACCTAGTTGGCCACATCATGCACTCGTTCATTCTTGTGCCGTATCATGGGTGGCGCATCAGCCATAGGACGCATCACGCCAATCACGGGCATGTCGAAAACGATGAGTCCTGGTACCCGATGACAGAGGCGGTGTTCAAGACACTGAATTTCTGGGCTAAATGTGGGCGTCTCAAGTTTCCAACTACTCTGTTTGCCTATCCAGTGTACTTGTGGACGAGGAGTCCAGGGAAGGATGGTTCCCATTTCAATCCCTCCAGCGACTTATTTGATCAGAGTGAGTGGAGCGAGGTGACGATGTCGACCGCGTGCTGGTTGGCAATGGGGGCTATCTTAACGGCAGCAGTGTCACAGTTCGGGTTCCTCTGGATGCTTAAGCTCTACTTCGTCCCGTATATCATTAATGTGATGTGGTTGGATGCCGTGACATACCTTCACCACCATGGGTACGATAAAAAGATTCCCTGGTACCGAGGTAAGGAGTGGAACTATTTGCGGGGAGGACTGTCCACCGTCGATCGTGACTACGGTTTTTTCAACAAGATCCACCACGACATTGGCACGCACGTCGTGCATCACCTGTTTCCTCAGATCCCGCATTATCATTTATGTGAGGCAACCGCGGCTGTCAAGTCTTTGCTTGGAAATTTCTACCGAGAACCAGAGAAGTCAGGTCCCATTCCTCTTCATCTCATCCCTGTCATTATGAAGAGTTTCTCTGAGGATCACTTCGTGGCCGACGAGGGTGACATTGTCTTTTACCAAAAAGATCCAAAACAGTGCAATTGCAGATAAATCTCTTCCAGGTTACTTGCTCTCTTCCCCTTCCATTGTAGCATAAGTCGCGGATTAGGAAGCTGTGGATGATACACTCGACTCACTGTCTAAGGAAGCTGGATTTTGACGCCCCTCCCTGTCTAGTCGTCATTGGCAGCCATTGATGATCGAGCGATTAAGTAGGAAGGAACCATCCACAGACAGATAGAAATGCAACAGGAAAACAAGTAGAGATCGGCTCTCATTCTCCAGTAAGAGAGGCGCGTGAGCACGCACAGGGGATCATCTGGTGTCCAAGACGGTGTGACGTGGATCTATTCGCTATTTTTGTTCATTGCGAAAGAATTTCTTCACTTGCATCGTGTTTTCATCGAGCTTTTGGAAATGGCATTGCTTATTTTTTCGCTGCAAATATCCAAACATTAGCAGCTGTTTTTGTTGGTGCACATGAGCCATCGGGAGTGTGTATCTTTCTCCTCTGCTGGCTTGCAGTTGCAGCTTGGTTCGTGAACTTTTAAAGTCGATGATTAGGTTTCTGCTTGATATTTGCAGCTGTGTTGTGATCGATTGTTCCGAGTGGAATATGGATTTGAGTATTCATGACCTGTTTAGGAAATCACCAATTTTTATTCCCGATTACTGCAATCGGTCCTTTCTTTATAAATCATATCTTTGACATTGTGACATAGTCATTGATCTTCTAATCATCTCTCATACAATCCCCGTCAACCAGAGCAGGCTTTTCAAGGTGTCTGAGAAGGATCGTGAACATGGGCGTGCCTGCCTACCATATGATCCGCCACAAACATGTCTTGCCCATTTGATGCTATTTGAGATTCTCTCATACTTTGATTCATAACTACATATTTTTAATTGTTATATAGAGTTGTGACCCTCCCCCACTTTGGAGTAAAGATATTCTCATCTATTTAGTCATTTTTATTTGCCTCTCTTAACTTTTATCAAAAAATCACTTAAGTGATTTTAATTTGTTTTCTTCTACTCTTTGGTTTTGTATAGTCACATACTTTCTTATTAAAAGCCGTGATTAATCCTTGTACATATCTCAAGTTTCTTTTATTTATCCATTACAATTCATGTGGAGGGTAATCTTTGAAAATATACAAGTATTGAATTCCCTTCATATTTGTATGTTTTTTTTATTAAATATTACTTCTACTTGATCCATAATTTGATTCCACACCTCTTTTTAAGGTGAAATCTTTGCCTTCTTTTTGTAGAAGCCACTCACATCTTCTACAAATTTCTTCCTAAGAACACTTACATAAAAAATCGAATGCCTCATCAATCTCTTCAATATGTCTAAGATATATATATTCTTGTATAATATGTTTGCAACTTCATAAGGACCTGCCTACTATTAGATCCATTTGAAAGTGAGATGTATTAGGCAAGTGAGGTCACTTGTATTCAATCTTATTTTGTCCCCTTTTATATAGTGCAGATCTTTTCTATGTTTATCAACTTGTTTCTTATATCTTTTTTGGGCTAACTCAAGCTTAGCTTTGGTAATTTTTATTATAGCATTTCTTTTGGCCATCTACCTTACTTCTTTTGTTGAATAGAAGCCAGAAGTTGTTTCATTATTATGCCTAACTTCTATCAAATTAATTGGCCCAAGTGCATTGAAATTATGAGCTACTTAAAAAGGCCTATTTTCTAAGGATTTACTTTGAGTAGTACTATAATTAAATTCTGCTATGAACAATCATTTGATCCAATCCTTATAGTCACTTGCCTTATATTGCCTTAGGTACATTGAAAAAACTCTATTGAGCCTTTTCAATTTGGCCATTTTTTTGTGGATGCTATGTAGTTGTTAGTGTTATTTTTGAACTTAATTTTTTCATAATATGTTGCTAAAATTGAGTTATAAATCCCACATTTCTATTAGTCACAATTGAAATTAGCACTTTATATAAAGAGATCCAATAATCAAAGAAGATACCTCTTATCATCCTTGAGACAGTTTCCAATTCTTCTTTTGAATCCTTTGAAAATGTTGTCATTGATATAAACCTAGTAGTCTTGCTATATCTATCAACAACCATCAATATAGAATTAGCTTCACAATATTTTAATAAGCTAGCTATGAAATCTATTGAAATATCTCTTTATGATAGACATAGAATTGACAATGGTTCCAAAAGTCCTACCTTTGATTGTACATAGTGTTTATTTCTTTGACACACCAAACAACTTCTTACATATTAGTCAACATCTTCTCTTATAGAAGGCCAATAATAAGATTTTGTTCGATTCTTAAGTGTGGTCTTTACACCTCTATGTCTTTAATACAGAAAATCATAAATTAGTTTTATATATATATATATATATATATTTAGTATATAGAATATGCTTTATTTAAATAAAATAATTCCATTTCTTATAGAAGAGATTTCTATAAGTCTTTTCTATTCTTTTACAGTTTTAATTTGAGCAAATGTTTTTATTTTATTTTATTTTATTTTCATTGCATCTTCATTTTATTCATAAACTTCTTTAATACTTTTTATAAGTAAGGAATCATTATAATATACTATTATCTTTAGTGTCATGGAGCTTTTCTTCCATGAATTCTTTTCTTCTACTCAATGCATCTAGTATCAAGTTATCTTTGCCTCGTTTTTGAATAAGTTTAACATCTATTGAAACTATTATATTATACAACCATAATTCTTTAAAAGAGATCTATGCTTTCAAAGTAAAATATTTAAGAGAATTATTATCAATATATACTTTGGTTTTTCTACCTTCCAAGTAGTGTTTCTAAGCCTTCAAACAATGTACTACTACAAAAAATTTCTTTTCATGTATTGGCCACCTCAATTGGCTTCCATTTAACTTCTTATTTTTAAAAGCCACAAGTCTTCTTTCTTGCATTAAAACTCTCCTAATTACAAAATCACTTGTATTTGTATGGATTTCAAATTCTATACCAAACTTAAGATAGAATAAGATAGTACTTGACACTAAAGAATTTCTATCTCTTGAAAGGATTCTTTATATTCTATTTTTTATTTTATGGTTTTTTTATCTTTTTTCAAGAAACTTGTAAAAGAGTTAGAAATTTTTGAGGAGTTCTTTATGATTTTTCTAAAATAATTTTCTAGTCACAAGAAAGACCTTATTTCTTTTTGAATTTTTTTGGTATCTCTTAGCTTTTAATTGCTTCTATCTTCTTTGAATATGATATTAGTTCTTCTCCATTAATAAAATGTTTTAAGAATTCCAATTCTTCTAAGAAGAAAACACTTAACTCTAAGTGAAGAAAGACTTGGTTATCTCTTAATTTCTTCAAGACTACTTCCAAATGTAACTTGTATTTTTCTTCATTCTTAGAAAAGATTAGAATGTCATCTATACAAACTCATCACTTTTTATATAAAATATAGATTTCATCATAGTGATAAAGATAGAAAGAGCATTATACAACCTAAAAGATATTATTACAAACTCATAGGATCTATACTTGATTTTATGAGCAGTTTTTTTTATTCTTTCTTTAACAATTTTTATTTGATAGTAACCACTCTTAAGATCAATCCTACTAAAATATTAACTACCATTCAATCTATTCAATAAGTCATCAATTCTTAGAAATAGGTAGTTGTTTTTAATAGTGATTTTATTATAGACTCTATAATCAATGCACATCCTTATTTTGCCATCTTTTTTGCTCATAAAAAAGGCTAGCGCTCTAAATGGAGATTTTCTTTGCTTAATATATCATTTTTCAAGCAACTCATTGAATAGCTTCTTGAATTTACTTAATTTTAGTTGATTCAATCTATGAAGTACTTTACTTAGTGGTTGTATACTTGGAATTAATTCTATGTTATGATCTACCAATCTATTAGGTGGAAGTTTTTTTGGCAGTTCATTTGTTAATATATCTCGAATCTTCCTTATAAGATTTTTAACAAGTTTTACAAAGTATGAAGTTATCTTCAAGAACTTATTTTTATTATAAAAAAAATCATTAATATATTCAAAATCAAAATCATTACTTCTTAAATATAAGAGATATTGCTCTCTTTTTAATTTACTTTAAGAAAATATAGAGATTCTAAATTGATATAATATAAAAATATTTGTGAATGATAAGTCTATTACTTTTTTATTCTCTCTAACCATGACTATTCTTATTGTAGGCTTCCATTAGATTTTTATTTCATAAAAAATATTCTCTAATACTACATCTATTTTATTAAGATTGTATATTATAAAGTCTTTTTGAAACCTTATATTTTTATATTTAAATTTTAAATCTTTAACAACTAAATTGGTTGTCTCTCTACCTCAAGCAAAAGACACCTTCACCTTTTTGATTGGTTCTTGAGTCAATTTCAACTTCTTAGTACAAATTGGATTCATGAATAAGTTGGTTGGTCTTATGTCAATCAATATAGAAATTTTAATATTTTCAATTTTAAAACTTAAATAAATGAATTTCTTATACAAGCTTGTTAAAGTGAGTTTTTCTTCAAAACGTCTTTTTCTTAATAAATATATTCTTAATTCAACATATACATACATTCATTGCAAAATTATAAGCTTTTGGTTGAATTCTTTAATATTTTGTTAAATAAATAATTTACAAGAATTTGTACAGTCTTTATTTATTTTTCCTTTAAAGATTTGTTATACTATCTAAAATATATACTTTAAAAAAATTAACTTTAAAAACTACTATTAATCTAAATGATAGAATTATAAAAAAAAGAATTTATTTAATATTTCAAAAAAATAAATAAATGAATAAAGAAGTTTATAGAAATATTTAGATTAATAAAAATATTTTTAATAAAAAAGAAAATGTTAGACATATAGGGAAGCAATGTGGCTATTAAAAGTTTTTAAGATTTTTTTTCCTATCAAGGAAATTAAAAAAAAAAAAAAAAAAACAAAACAAAATCAAATAAAAAAAAATGATTCTAATGCATCAATTTACAATTACAATCAATCAACCATGATAGAGAATATTTTTTCAACAATTATGTAAGTTCAAATAACTACTCTATTTACACTATTTTATAAAATTATAATTCTATCTTTAAAAGAATTCAAAGTTGATCTTTTAGATAAACTTAAGAAAAATATAATAAATTTTAGTAAAATTCTTAATTAAATATAACTTATTATTAAGTTCCTACCAAAAAATATTCCAACTCAAGCATCTCAAGTTAAGTTTATTATAGCAGTACTATATAAAATAATTCAATTTTTATTTTTACTAGTTTTGTAGTGAATAAATTTAGTATAAATAAATTTAAATAGATTTTTAGTTTTCCGAATTCTATATAAAAAAATAAGATACAATTTTATGCAATAATCTATAAGATTTGGATTTATCAATGCTATAAAAAATTATATACGTACATATTTTAAAAGTTTAATGATTACAATTAGAATTATAATTTTATAATAATATTTATTAATTTTATAGTTTTTTAGTAAAAATAATTTTTTAAAACATACAATTTTGAGTTTAAAACATGAAATTTGATGTTGTATAATTTGAGTCTTTCATATCTTGTAAAGATCTTGTATTGTTATTTGAACATACTTGTTTTTTAAAAGTTTTTATACGATTTAAAAGATGTGTGTTTATTTAATAAAGTAAATAAAAATAATAAGTAAATACTTAATTATTTACTTTTTAGAGAATTTTATCATATTTGGTGGTTAGTGGTGAAAAGATAATATGTAATAACAGAAAATACATTTAATTGTGCTTGAGATTTGTGATTAGGATGGAATTTGTGGTTTTTTGTAGTTTAAAAAGATTAATCTAATATTATTAGGTTATTTGAAAATTCATATCAAAATAAAAATATTATAATTAATTATTAGTAAATAATATTAAAAAATTACTTATTTATTCTATATTTTTTTAATTTTTACTTATCAATGATTTAATTTATGATGTTTATTTTATTGTTAATTTCTTCAATAGGTTTTAGATCCATATATATATCTATCTTTAGAAGGTCACTCAAAGACCAAGTACATTGATGTTCAACATCATTTCATACAAGAGAAGATTGAAGATGGTTAATAAGTATGAAGTATTGTACTACAAATGACATGCTTGTTGATGTACTTACCAAAGCATTAATGAAGGATAGACATCATGACTTGATTAAGAGATTAGGATTAAAAGCCTTTTGACTATTAGCAAAGTGGGAGTATTGAAGATCAACAAGTACTTGCTTAGTTATAACCACATAGAGATTAAGCATAGTTTGTTTGCTAATAGTAAAAAGATAGCAAAGAGTTAAAATAAGTTATTGTGGTGGCATCAAGGATTTAGTTGGATGAGGTAGAAATGGATGTAATATCAAAAGGATGGAAGTTGCCTCATTGATGAACAAACCACCAGCTATAAGTAAAGAGTTTTGGAAGTAAGAATAATCTTTCTCCATACTTTGCTTAGACTACAATCCTTGCTGATGCTAAGTATTTGTAGCTTTTAGACTTATTTTCTTCAATTAGGATCACACTGAAAAATGTCCTTCATGTACCTAAGATGAATCAAAACCTACTTTCGGTGAGTAAACTTGTAATGGAAGGTTTTAAAGTTTAATTTGACATGGATGGATGTTTTTTAAGATCATTGAGTGTGAAGGCTTCTTCACTCTTGTCAACTCCTTTCTTGCTTCTAGTCTAGTTTCAAGGGTCTTTAATTTTCTTGTCTTTTGGCAATAGCCATTCCACTTTATCTTTTAATATATATACTTGTTTATATATATTTTGTTACCTCTCTTTGAGTGAAGGCTCACTTGTCTGAATTATTTTTTCATCAAGTTCTTGTCCTTGACAGATTGACAAGAGTACACCTACAATATTAGAGCTTTGTTTAATCTTGATTAAGAGTGGATTATCCCTTTTTCTTGGTAAGATATAAGCGTATTAGAAGTTGCGGATTACCCTCTTCTAAACTGATATTGTCCTTAGTATTTTCTTTGTCCGCAAGTCCTCTCTTCTATTTGTCTTGATCGATATTAGACATCTTCTCTCTTCTAAGTGTTATCATGACAGAACTTCTTGAAATGTAGAGTGCAATGGCACAAATGCAAGAGCAATTGAGGGAGTTAATGCTTACAATGCATCAACTCAATTTACCACCACAAGGAGCAACAAGATTGGGAGGAAGTGAAGATATAGAAATTGTTGGAGTTGCTTCAACATCTGCACCAAACCATGTCTTTTTTCCTATGGTGGAACGCCCTTCAAATGTTAGAGAACCAAGAATTGCCCTATCCGAGAAGTTTGATGGCACCAGATCCAAGTTTCGAGGATTTATCAATCTAGTGCAACTTGTGATTGAACTTCGACCTCAAAGCTATCCAACTCCAGGATCACAAGTTAGATTCATTGGTATGCTTCTTTCAGGTTCGGCACTATCGTGGTTTTCATCTTTTTTTGAACGATGAGATCCAATATTGGATAATCTAGAGGCTTTTTTGGCAGAGTTTTGATCCATGTATGGAGAACGTGATGCCATTCGTGTTGCAACCAATAAGATTCGTATTTTACGATAAGGTAATCGATCAATAACGTTATATGCTTCACAATTTTGACAACTTGCAACTGATATCAAGTGGGATGATGCTGCACTTATTAGCCAATTTTTCTACGGATTACAATATGAGGTAAAAAAATTAATGCTCAACTTACCTGATCCTCAAACATTAAATCAAGCAATTGACTTTGCTGTGAAGTGCGACAATCGTCTTTTTAAATTTTGATCTGAGAACCGTACAAGTGGACCTCAACATTACTATAATTCAATGGCAACACCAACACCTCTTCAACACATATATTCGGAAAGGATATGCAAATTGATGCAGTACGTTTCAAACCTCTTATTGAGCAAGAAAAGACTCGTCGTCGTCAAGAAGGATTATGTTTATATTGTGGAGAACCAAAGCACATTGCTCAACATTGTCCAAAGAAACGACGCAATCACAAAATGAGGAGTATGACTGTAAAAGAAGATAATATGTCGAAAAACGAGTTTGTCGAGCTACAATAGGGACCGTGCGGCTGGAACCTTGCACAACTTCTAATAAAGGTCCTATTCTCTCCTCAGAGCCCTCTCCTTGTTTTACATTAAATGTTATTTTAGGACCTAAATATTACAAAGTCTCTGCCTTGTTAGATTTAGAGCCTCAGCGTATTTTTTAGATGAAGAATTTACTAAAAGACATAACATATCTTTAGTAAAGAAAACTAAACCTGTTCATGTAGAAGTCATAGATAGTTGTCCATTGTCTTCTAGAGATATTACTCACAAAACCCTTCGTATAAAAGTAATAATCAATGGTCATAATAGTTTTGTAGTATTTAATATCATTAGATCTCCATCTAATCCAATCATTTTAGGTTTATCGTGGTTAGAAAAATACAACCCTCAAATAGACTGGATTTTCTGAACTCTCACTTTCTCTAAAAGTATAACTAACAGTGTAGTTAAGCAAGTAGAGAGTCATAAGTCCAGTTCAATTAAACTCGTATTTATAGGTGCAAAAGCTTTCTTGCATGCTGCTATGAAAGAATCACCATACATTATTTATGCTACACCCGTTCCTACTAGTGAAAAGACTTCAAGTGGCATTCCAAGCCAATATCGAGAATTTCAAGATGTATTTGAAAAAAAAAATGCAGATACACTCCCGAAACATCGTCCCTATGATTGCTCAATTGACCTTCAAGAAGGAGCACAACCGCCATTCCGACCAATCTATAGTTTATCACAAAATGAGTTGGCTAAATTCAAGGAGTATATTGAAGAAAATCTAGCCAAGAATTTCATACGCTATTCTAAATCTCCGGCAGGAGCTCCAATTCTATTTGTGAAGAAAAAAGATGGATCATTGTGGATGTGTGTTGATTATCAAGGGCTCAATAAGATTACCATCAAAAACAGGTATCTGCCACCTTTAATATCCGGACTTCTTGATCAGCTGAATCAAGCTAAGATCTATACAAAAATAGATCTTCGGGGAGCATACAATCTAGTACGCATTAAAGAAAGAGATAAATGGAAGACTACGTTTCGAACTAGGTATGGATATTTTGAATACAACGTCATGCCTTTTGGACTTACAAATATACCAATAGCTTTTCAACATCTAATGAATGATGTTTTTCAAGAGTTTTTGGACGATTTTGTGGTATGTTATCTAGACGACATCTTGATCTATTCTAAGAATCCAGAAGAACATGAACTTCATGTTCATCATATGTTACTAAAATTAAGAGATGCAAGACTCTATGCCAAGATAGAAAAGTGTATATTTCACACTACTCAAGTCGATTTCTTAGTTTACATCATTTCAAATGATAGACTTATGATGGATCCTAAGAAAGTTCAAACTATTATAGACTGGAAGATCTCAAAAACGGTAAGAGATGTCCAATGTTTTTTGGGATTTGCCAACTACTATCGGATCTTCATCAAAGACTTCTCTCGAGTTGCAGCTCCACTTACACGTTTGACTTGTAAAGACAAACTCCAATGGAATCAAGAAGACGAGGTTGCTTTTGAATCTTTGAAGACAGTGTTTGTTTCTGCACCAATCTTGTATCGTGTTGATTTTTCCAAAGCATTCTTTATGGAAACAGATGCATCAGACTTTGCTCTGGGTGCAGTTTTATCACAAATGGGAACAGATGATAAACTTCATCCAGTAGCCTTTCATTCAAGAAAATTCTCAGTAGCAGAAATCAATTATGAGATCCACGACAAAGAACTTCTTGCAATTGTGGATTCTTTTCAAGAATGGCATCATTATCTAGAAGGTGCTTCTAATTCAATCACCGTGTATACGGATCATAAAAACCTTGAGTATTTTATGTCAGCACACTTATTAAATCATCACCAAGCTCGTTGGAGCATGTCTTTATCAAGATTCGAGTTCATCATCACTTATTGATCAAAAAAACATCAAGGTTTATCTGATGTCTTGTCTAGACATTCTTATCTTGTACCAAAAGAAAGAGATGCAGCTTTTGAGCAACAAAGAACGGTTCTCTTGAAGCCGAAACAATTTCATCTCCGAGCAATAAAATCAACATTGACTGTTGATTTAACTTTCCTTAAGCAAGTCCAGTTAAGTATGTCTTCAGACCCTCTTGTTCATGATATCAAGAACAATTCTTCTAAATCTCATGATCCATCTAAATTTGAATTCTAGAACAACCTACTCTATTTCGAAGGACGCCTATATGTTCTAGAAGGAGAAGCACATTTACGTGTTCTTTAAGGTCGTCACGACTTCCTAGCAGCAGGACATTTTGGATATAATAAGACTTTGGAGCTGATATCTAGGGATTTCTGGTGGCCTCAAATGTGGAAGGCAGTTAAAGATTTTGTACAATCATGTGATATTTGCTCAAGATCAAAAACTCCTCGTCATCGACCTTTTGGACTTCTTCAGCCATTATCCATTCCAGAACAACCATGGTCTTCTGTTTCTATGGACTTCATTATGGATCTTCCAATCTCAGGTTCTTATGACTCTATATTCATGATAGTAGATCGTTTTATCAAGATGGCACATTTTGTACCATGTACAAAAACTATCATAGGTGAAGAAACAGCTAAGCTCTTTCTTGACAATATCTATCGCTATCATGGATTATCCAAGGATATTACATCAGATTGGGGAACTCAATTTGTATCAAGATTTTGGCGTACTCTTTTCAAGATGCTTAAAGTGGATATAAAACTATGGCATTCCATCCTCAAACTGATGGACAAATGGAGTGTGTTAATCAAGTTTTGGAGCAATATTTAAGATGCACCATTAATTACCAACAAGATGTTTGGAAAACTCTTTTGTCATTGGCAGAGTTTGCTTACAATAACACGATACACTCTTCTACAAAATAAACACCTTTCTTTGCTAATTATGGTTATCATCCACGACTTGATACTTTTGACTTTTCAAAAGTTGATAATCCTGCTGCGAAAGATTTGGCAATTCATTTATCAAAGCTACATACAACGATGAAGGCGTAGTTAAAAGAGGCTCAAAAACAACAAAAGGCCAATGCGGTTGTCTATTGAAAGGAACAACCATCATTTATTTTGGGTGATAAGGTATGGCTACTTCGTCGCAATATCAAGACCACTCGTCCTTGTGACAAGTTGAACTATTGAAGGCTTGGACCATTTTCTATTTTTGCACAAATCAATCTAGTTGCATATCGTTTACATCTACCGGAGTCAATGAAAATTCATCCAGTATTCCATTTGTCTCTTCTTGAACCATACAAGATAGTGGATATACCAAGAAGATGACAAGCTCTACCTCCTCCTGTAGAAGTGGACAATAATGAAGATTTTGAAGTAGAAGAAGTCTTAGATTCAAGGGGATGCTGAAATAAATTAGAATATCTTGTCCTTTGGCGCGGATATGGTATTAGTGAACGCACATGGGAGCTAATAAAGAATCTTGCAAATGCAGCAAAGGCGGTAGAGGCTTTTCATCGACGACATCCATCAAAATCAAGATGAAAACTTTTTTTATAAAAGAAACAACATCTAGGCAAGATAACATTCTACTTTCAATTCTTGTTCGTAGCTTCGTTGTAGTAGTGGTGCTCAAGAGATGGAGAACCAACAACGAATGAATTCAACTCAAGAGCCTTCATTTGTTGACCTGTCGGACGAGACATTACGATTGTCACAACCTTCAAGACGACGCAATCGAGATGAAGATCTTCAAGAACGACATGTTCTTCCTCAAATAGATGGTGAGATACAATGCATTTGGTATCACGATTTGAGAAGGGACTCCGGATGTTTGGTGATTTTACTAGAGGTAGGAACAACTCCTGATGGTGTTCCAAATATTCTATTCGAAGGAAGTTACGAAGGCCTCAACAATGATCAAATAACTGGGTGGTCTTTCCGCCCTGGTATGGGACACTACCGATGGTTGAAAGGCCCTATAAATCATCTTCGAAGAGAACAGAGATCAAAGTATGTGGCGAATATAATTTGTCGCATTATAGATTTCCTCAACATATGATGACCGCTCCTCGTGGAACTCGTCCCTAGAAGGGAGGTACTGTCACGGCCATAATCATGTAAGCTAATAATTACATATAGAGATAGATAGAAGTAAGTAAAAATAGGTAAAAATAAGTTAATTTTATAATATTTAATATGAAAGCTCTCTAGAAACTTCCTAGATGCTGCTTTGACTTCATAGGTGTCTTTAATTGACTTTTTGGATTAGAAACATGGTCAATAAGTTGGCCATGTGCCACACATGTTGTTAGCTTCAAGATCAAGCTAACTATGTGGCCCACACGTAGAAAAACTTGCCTTGTAAGTGAAGGCATGTGCCCTACAAAGTCAACACATATTGGAGGTCCTATAGAACGTCGCCACGTAGCCCCTAGTTAGAGAGTATATATAGAGACAAGAGTGAAGGCTTCTTCACTCTTGTCAACTCCTTTCTTGCTTCTAGTCTAATTTCAAGGGTCTTTAATTTTCTTGTCTTTTGGCAATAGCCATTCCACTTTTTCTTTCAATATATATACTTGTTTATATATATTTTGTTACCTCTCTTTGAGTGAAGACTCACTTGTCTGAATTATTTTTTCATCGAGTTCTTGTCCTTGACAACCAGCGTCAAACTTCTGTACTTGGAGAAAAAACTTTGCCTCACGTTCGACAAGCATCGCTGGTTCTACAACATAAGGAGTCCCGAGTTAGCCTTCCGGACAAGTTCGATAGTACGCGTTCCAAGTTTCAAGGATTCGTCAACTAAATCAGGTTGATAACAGTTTTACAGCCCGAATGCTATCCAACGGAGGAGTCACTTGTTGGGCTTGTTGGAACCTTACTTATAGGGCAAGCTCTATCATAGTTTGGTCCTTTGTTTGAGAAACGATCATCCATACTAAACAACTTTGAAACCTTTTTGGAGGCATTTGTGAAAGTATTTGGTGAATATGACAAGGTTCGATGGGCTATAACAAAGATCCGATCACTACGACAAGGGATGCGCTCTACATCAGTCTATGCATCGGACTTCAGGCAATTAGCATGCGACATCAATTGGGATGAAGAAGCATTGATGAGTCAATTTTATTGGGATTTAAGGGACGATGTAAAGGATTTGCTATTAACTCTTCCTGATCCACAAACGCTCAATGAAGCTATTAGCCAAGATCTGAAGTGCGATAACTGCCTATTCCAATGCTATCAAGACTAACGTTGAAGACAACATACGGTTTATCATGCCCCTATTATGTCGGCAAGCAGCGTGAATTCACATTCAGAGGTAGAAGACATGCAAATTGATGTGGTACGTGTCAAATCCCTTACTCTAGAAGAAAAAAAGCGGCGTATGGAGGAAGGTCTATGCTTGTATTGGGGTGAAGAAGGCCACAAAGTTGAAAACTGCCCCAAGTAGCAAAATCGACGTATTGTCAGGACTAGGGGCGCATTTGTTCAGAAAAATGAGGATGCTTAGCCACAATAGGAACCGTGCGGCTAGACAGTGAAATATCACAACAACAACCAGGTTCCTTTCTTTTCGCTCAACTTGTCCTTTGCTTTATAATCCCTTTGCTTATTGGCCCTCAAAAATTGAGAACCTTAGCATTATTAGATTCAGAAGCATCTGCTTGTTTTTTAGACGAAGAATTTGTGAAGCGTCATAAGATCCCTTTAGTACAAAAATCCAAACTTGTTCACATTGAGGTCATAGATGGGCGACTTTTATTGTCTGGTAGAGTCACCTATGAATCAAAACCTATAGAAGTGACTTTTAAGGGCCATAGTAGTCATATTATTTTCAATATTATTAGAACCACATCAAATCATATTATTCTTGGTCTTTCCTGGTTGAAAAAGCATAATCCATTGGAGGTTGCGGAAGATGGCCTTTCCCAAAAAACTACTCAAGAGCAAGCCTAGTAGAAAATCCCGAATAGAGAAATCCTTATTCATTGGAGCAAGAGCGTTTATAAGATCGTCCAAGGAAGGCACACTGTTTGTCATTTATGCGGCTTCAACTACTGAGGAGAAGATCTCGACAGCAAGTATACCTGAGCAATATAAGGATTTTAAAGACGTATTTCAAAAGAAGAATGCCGACATGCTATCAGAACACCGACCATATGATTGCGCCATAGACTTGCAGGAAGGAGCATAACCGCCTTTTGGCCCAATCTACAATCTATCACAAACGGAGTTGGCAGAGTTGTGGAAGTACATCGATGAGAATCTAGCCAAGAACTTCATCCGTCATTCAAAATCGTCAGCTAGAGCACCCATCTTATTTGTGAAGAAGAAAGATGGCTCGTTGCGGATGTGCGTGGACTATCGAGGCCTCAACAAGGTAACAAAGAAGAATCGTTACCCGTTACCCTTGATTTCTGATCTCTTAGAATAACTTGAACATGCAAGGATCTTTACAAAAATTGATCTAAGGAGAGCTTACAACCTCGTACGAATTAAGGAAGGAGATGAGTAGAAGACAGCGTTTCGTACAAGGTATGGCCATTTTGAGTATAATATCATGCCCTTTGGTCTTATCAATGCTCCAGCGGTCTTTCAACATATAATGAATGATATTTTTCGAGAGCACCTTGACGATTTTGTTGTCATCTATTTGGATGACATTTGATATTCTCCAAAGACAAAGAAGAGCATGAAAAGCATGTTTGTTTGGTCTTAGAGAAACTACGCGAGCGAGGACTATATACCAAGTTAGAGAAGTGTTTATTTCACTAAATAGAGATGGAGTTTTTGGGGTTCGTTGTGACTATGGAAGGCTTGAAGATGGACCCCAAGAAGGTGGAAGAAATCGTGTCTTGGGAGGTTCCAAAGACGGTTAGAGATGTACAATGTTTTTTTGGTTTTGCCAACTTCTATCAGATCTTCATCAAGAATTATTCTCAAGTTGCTGCTCCTCTCACTCGATTCACATTCAAAGATAAGCTGGAATGGGGACCTCTAGCGGAGAAGGCATTTCAAGACCTGGAGACCGCATTTACTACGGTTCCAATCTTGGTACATCCAAACTTTACAAAGGCCTTTTATTTAGAAACTGATGCTTCTGATTTTATTTTGGGAGCTCTACTTTCACAAATGGGAGAAGAAAGAAGCTCCATCTGGTTGCATTCTATTCTCGAAAGTTCTCTGCTGCTGAAATCAATTATGAGATCTACGATAAGGAACTTCTTGCTATAGTGGATTCTTTCCAAGAATGGCGTCACTTTCTTGAAGGAGCTGCATACCCAGTGACCATATACACAGATCACAAGAATTTGGAGTATTTTATGTCGACTCGAGTTCTAAATCGACGTCAAGCTCAATAGAATATGTTGCTATCTAGGTTTGATTTTGTTATCACTTATCGACCTAGAAAGCAGCAAGGACTATCTGATGCCTTATCAAAGAGATCGTATCTTGTGTCAAAGGCTGGAGAAGCAGCGTTTGATCAACAATGTACGACGTTATTGAAGCTAGAATAATTTCAGCTTTGCATTACTATTGTGCCAATTCATGCTAACTTCCTGAATCAGGTACGTGCCGTGACTATTGAAGATTCAATAGCCATTGATATTAAGCAGCGTGCCAATGACGACAAGTTCAAGGTGGAGGGAGATCTTTTATACTTTGAGGAGCGGTTATATATTCCAAAAAGACTAGCACGACTCCGAGTTCTTCAATCTCGCCACGATTTTCCAGCTGCGAGATATTTTGGATTCAATAAGACCTTGGAGCTTATTTCTCGAGATTTTTGGTGATCCCAAATGTAGAAGGATTTGAAATATTTTGTCCTCTCCTGCGACATCTGTTTAAAATCCAAGAATCCTCTGCATCGTCTTTATGGACTCCTACAGCCATTGCCGATTCCACGTCGACCATGGTCTTCAATTTCCATGGACTTCATCATGGACCTGCCATCATCAAACTCACTTGATAGCATCTTTGTCGTGGTAGATCAGCTTACAAAGATGGCGCACTTTGTCCCTTGCAAGAAGACATCGTCTAATGAAGTCATAGCAAGGCTCTTTCTCGATAATGTGTATCGATATCATGGACTACCAGATGATATCATATCAGATCGAGGAACCCACTTCGTATCAAAGTTTTGGAGATCTCTCTTTGAGATATTGAAGGTGGATATCAAGCTTTCTTCAGCTTTTCATCTTCAAACTGACAGCCAAACGGAATGGGTGAACTAAGTCTTGGAACAATATTTACAATGCAGCATCAACTATCAGCAAGACGATTGGACCACATATCTACTGCTAGCCAAGTTTGCATATAACAACACCCTCCATGCGTCGACTCAACACACACCATTCTTTTCCAACTATGGGTATCATCCGAAGCTTGATTTATTGAGTCCGTCAACAAATAACAATCCAACAGCTGAAGGATTTGCGAAACAACTATCAGAGCTTCAAAATACGTTGAAGCTTCAATTACAATAAGCTCAAGAATCCTACAAGGCGTCTGCAGATAGATTTCGGAATCAAGCACCTACTTTCAAAATTGGAGATAAAGCATGGCTTCTTTGACAAAATATCAAGACCAAGCGACCATGTGATAAGTTGGACTATTGAAGATTAGAACCATTTATCATCCAGAAGCAAGTCAATCCAGTGGCATACCGTCTGGAATTATCAGCTTCTATGAATGTACATCCAGTCTTTCATGTTTCTCTGTTGGAGCCTTATCGAAAGTCGTCTTTTCCTAGAAGAATGCAATGTCTGCCACCTAGTATTGAGATAGAGAACCACGAGGAATATGAGGTTAAAAAGATGCTGGATTCACGGCGAAGGTGGGACAAGTTGGAGTATCTTGTTCATTGGTGTGGCTACAACATTAATGAGCGAACATGGGAGCCAGCTGAAAATCTCGCCAATGCGTCACAAAAGGTACTGGAGTTTCATCAACAACATCCTCATAAACTTAAGTCGGTTCGATGATAGCTTCTTTCTGAAGCTTGCTCACCCAAGAATATAAGAAAGGGAGAAAGCACCACCAAAATTTGTAATTGATGTAGTTATTTTTTCCAAGATAAAATAGAATTTTTTCAGTAACCATAGTTTGGTTTTCTGATATGGATAGCCAAGAGATAGATACTATGCCAGTCAGATTATCTCAACCGACTAGCTCACGAAGGCGACCTCAAGATGAAGAACTACCTACACCATGACAATGACGGAGGATACCGAGTAATCGATCACTGGTGATTGTATTTGAGTCTGACCCTGCTTATGATGGTCAACCAGAAGGCGTGTTTGCAGGACAATTTTACAATGAGGATACGGAAGTTCATGCTTGGTCAGAAGTTGAAAGAGTGGGCCACTATTGTTGGCTTCAAGGGCCGATGAATCACTTACCTCGTGAACAACAGTTAGAGTTCATAGCAGACATTATGCAACAGATCTTCATTTTCTTGCATTGGTACTGATTAATAACAACATTGCTTCTCAGAGACCTCGAAGCTAAAGGAGGGGGTGATGTTAGGGACATAGTCCTTAGAACCTTCTAGAGACAAGTTTCTAGAACCTTCTAAAAGTAAGTTTCTGGAACCTTCTAGAAGCTTCTTAGTTGGTAGAAGTTGCTTGAGAAGCTTCCTAAATAGGAGTATATATTGTAATCGAGGCTGAAGAGTTTTTCAGTCTTGACAACACATCTCTTGGAACTCTAGCTCACCTCTTTGGTGTTGTTCTTGTATTCATCCGATTAATCTAGTTCTTGTCAGTTCTTCTTAAACTTCTTGTTAGATCTCGAGCCTGTATTTCTATGTCCGTGAAAATTAACTATTTGCTAAACTTAAATGTAGAAATTTCTCCATGTGAATACTTACCATGATTATAAAGATCTTAAAAGTTTCAATATCTCAAGTTGGCCCACAACTTGTTACTTCTATATAGTTTAGAACAATGTCTAAAAATATCTATCTACAGATACAAGAAGTGAGTTGAAACAAAGATTAGATCCAAATTAGTTTAAGATTAAAACCTTGTGAGTTTTTAGATTGGTACTATCATGATTAGGAATTAGAAAGTATATAGGAAAAAAAGCTATAAAATACATGTAGTAGGATCCCTCAATGTGGTTGTACTTAGATTAACTTATATGACTTTTAATATATCTTTATTTAAATTTATACAAATATAAGCTAATATTAATATTTTAATTCATCAAATTCTAATTTATCTTAAAACTCTATTATTTTTTAGTCCAAATTCACTCCAATGAAGACAAAAGGCAAGTTTGTAATGTTTTTTGGTTATAGATTCAAATAAGTTCTATCCAAGTAGAATGGAATTTTTTCTACATTTTTATTGATAGGTCCAAAGAACTCTAACTTGGATGGAAAATTCTAAATCTAATTCTCTTCTTATTTGCAACTATAAACGGAATTCCTAAAACCATGAGGCCTAATAGATAAGGCAACTAACACTTCTATTAGCATGAAATACTAAGTTCTTCTTCTATTCTAGTCATCCCAAATGGTCGCTATATGTGAGTATAACTAATAGCTTCAACGGTTAGTTATAATCACATCATAATTTTTAACATATTTTAGTACTAATATGATTAATTTATGGATCCAAATTATCTTTTTTAGTTAATTATGACTTTATTTGTACTTTTAGGTTTTTAATTTGGTAGATACTTCTAATTATTAAATTGAGTGATTATTAAAAATTCTAAAAATAATAAATTTAGAAGGTTTATGATTTTTTTTCTTGAACTAGTTTAAATTCTTTTTTAGTACTAAAATTAGAATTTTAGTAAAATTTCTATTCTAAATTCTTAAAATTATATCTTGAATTAATCCATAATCTTATTCTTCAATCCCAAGGCTAATTCCTAATTTGACTATGGTTGAAAAATCCCTTAAGTCTAATTGTTCTATCTTCCTATTAAAATTTTAAGATTTTTGAAGACTTAAATTTTATGCCACAATTTAAATGGATTAAAAATATAAATTCTAACTATTAAATTAATAATAATTTTTAAAATATGGAGGTGAGCTAATTGTTATAGTAGAATTTCCTCTCATAGTGATTTTAATCACTTTTTGGAGTTAAAAATTGGAAAAAAAGAAAAAAATCACAAGTATATTAATTCAAGGCCAAATTATAATTGGATCTTGGGTTTGCTAAAATTTCATATTTAAGGGAGTTTAAATTGAAGAATGGTGATCATGATGGCTTTGATGGCATAAATCCTTGCTAATCTCTAAGTAGACTGATTCAAATTAGAATTATAAGCATTTTCAACCTTAAAATCAGATTTAAGCTTAGAAAGATTGTGGATCTTTGATCTTGGTTAGGAATTTTTTGATTTGGATGGTGGAGATGTGGTTGCTACCTTTGGGCCTCTTCCTACCTAGTTAAGAGGCCTTGGGTGGCCGAACTTCCTCTCTTTTTTCCCTTTTGTAAGCCTAAGCCCTGCCAAATTATTTCTAGACTTTTAATTGAAGTAATTTTCTCCCACCTTGTCACCACCTCGGTATTTCCTTTCTCAATCACTCAATTTTTTATACTTTTGAGTAATATTTGGTACTCATCTTTTTTTAATCACCAGATTTTTATAGATATAAGCCACAAGCAATTTGAAGCTTAGATGGATTTTTGGTGAATTTCCAAGTGGCAAGGGATCTATTGCCATTGGCAACATAGAAGCATCAATTTCAAAACTTTGTAACTTGGTGACTTCTAACTCAACTTTAATGTGACTTACTATTGTGAATACAATTTGAAGTCTTATTTATTAAAAAATTTGAGTCTTTAACTTCTAAGTTATAACAAATTTTTGATGATTTTTAAAGTGAAGATGGATCTGTTGCCTCTATAATTTAGAAAAATTAACTTTAGAAAAAAATAGCTTAATACCTATTAATGTTTTTTCATTAAATTTTTTTAGAAAAAAACCGTACAAAGTGTTGTTCTAGGAAAAATTAGAGTGAATTTTTAAGTAGAAGGGATCTATTGTCAAAGCAACCCAAGTGGCTCTACTTGGAAATAACCTTATCTCAAGCATTTTGAGTCGGATTGTCACAAGATTTAGAGAGGTAGAAGCATACTAGAGTTAACCTTAATCATATAAAATTTCATATGTATTGGAGTCTAGGAAATTTTTGGTGAATTTTTGAGTGGCAAGGGTAGTTGCTTACAACTTGACATAATCAAGGTATGTTATTATTTCTTCTCTAATCATCTTCTAATCACATTCTTTTAGCACTTAATCTACTATATTAGTTCTTACTTATCTTATTATCAATAATTAATATTATTTAATAACTTTTAAGAACTTTTCATCCATCTTTATTTTTAAAAGATTAACAATTTTTTTTTAAAAAAAACCTTATCTTTCCATTTTTGCCTTTTATTTTTAACCTTAGTTTATAACTTTTATTTTTTACCTTCAATTTTTATTGTGATTATTTTTAAACTCTTTATTTAACTTTTAGTGGTTTTATATGCATAGATCTTAAGTGGTAAATGATGGTCATTGGGTTTTAAGTCATAGGTGATTGTGGTAGATAACTCCCTCGACCTCCCAAATACCCCAAGGATTTAAGAGCCTCGGATTTTCCTCAATCAATCATTCAAATTTTTGAATTTGAATGTGAAATATTTTTTTAGTTATAGCTTTTGGTATTAGATTTCTAACAAGGTAAGGATTGCTTGATTTGGAGTAAGGACAAAATTTTAGAAGAATACTAAGTGCACAGAGGTTGGTTGCCTTGGTAGTTTATATCACCCATCTTTGAAAAGGACTTTTTAGTGCCTCCTAATTGGATTATTGTAAAATTTTGGAATTAAGTGTATTTTCAAGCTGAGCTTTTAATGGGTTGAATTTTACTACATTTGAAGACGAATTGAAGTTTTGGTTAATTTTCAAGTGGAAAGAGGTTGCCTGCTACGACACTCTTGGTCACTCAACTTTGAAGGAGAATTTCTTATAGCTTAAAATTTATTAAAACAGTATTGCATTCAAGTTAACTTTTCAACTAGCTAAAAATCATTCATTTTTGAATTAATCAAAAGTTTTGAAAAATTTTGGAGTAGAAAGAGTTTACTGCCCTCAGTTTTTGGATGTTATCAAGGTACCTTTGCTTTTATCTCTCTATTGTCTCACTTTCACTTTTAATTTTATAGTAATTTATAACTTTTATTTTTCAAATTTTAGATTTTAATTTTGAACTTTTAACCTTGAATCTTTTCTCTTTTATATTTAATTTTTACTTTTAATCTTTACTTTTAATTCAACCTTTAAGATTTTTTAACTTTTATTATAGATTAATGGTAATAATTTGATCAATTACTTTACTATCAGCTATTTAAGGAGTAATAATTTATAATTTTTAACTAATTATTTATTTAATCTAATTAATTAAACTTTGGTAATCACATAAAAATCAGTAATTAAAGATTATATAAATGATCTTCAATAAAGTATTAAAATTTAAGTCGAAATCATGCAAATAATCTTAAAGACCATAGGAATTTCATTAAATCTTTTTTTTTTATTAATATTGATATCCATTACTTGGAAGTCTTAAATTTAATTGAACAATTAATATTAAGGTTTGAATCAATATTAAGGTTTAAAAATCACAAAAGTGGTTATATTTAACCATTATAACTATTAATAGTGCTCACTTTGCCATCTTATTTGTGAAGAAAAAAGACAAATCTTTGCAAATATGTCTGGACTATCAAGGATTGAACAAGATCACCATCAAATAAGGTATCTTTTATCTTTGATTTCAAGACTTTTTGATCAACTCAATTAAGAAAAGATCTATACAAAAATTGATCTATAACAAGCATATAATCTCATATTTATTTTAAAAAGAGATAAATAAAAAACTATATTTCAAACCAATTATAGGCATTTTGAATATAATGTCATACCTTTTGGACTCAAAAATGTACCAATTGATTTTCAACATCTAATAAATAATATCTTTTGTGAGTTTCTTGATGATTTTATTGTCCGCTAATTAGACAATATCTCAATCTACTCTAAAAACACAAAATAACATGAAGTTCTTGTTATGTATTACAAAAACTCAAATATACAAGATCATATGCCAAGCTAGAAAAGTGTGTATTCTACACTACTCAAGTTGACTTCTTAGGATATATCATTTCCAACAAAAGACTAATGATGGATCCAAAAAAGGTCTAGACTTTCATAGATTAGAAGATTTTAAGAATAGTAAGAAATATGCAATGGTTTTTGAGCTTTGTCAATTATTATCAAATCTTCATTAAAAAAAATTCTCAAGTTGGAGCTCTACTTATATGTTTGAATTGTAAAGGTAAACTTGAGTGGAATAAAGAACTAGAAGTATAGTTAGTGCTTTAAAAAAGAAATTTATTTTTGCATTAATTTTATATCATGTTAACTTCTCCGAGGCATTTTTCATGAAAACAAAAATATCAAACTTTGTCTTAGATATAATATTATTACAAATAGGAGCAAATAAGAAACTCTATTCAGTAGCTTTTCATTCCTAAAGAATTTCAATAGCCAAGATTAATTATGAAATCTCCAAAAAAAAAATTTCTTACAATTGTGGATTTATTTTAAGAATGATATTATTATTTAGAAAGTGCCTTGAATCCAGTCATGGTATATATAAATCATACGAATCTTAAGTACTTCATGTCGATACATGTTTTGAATTATTGCCAAGCTCGTTGGAGTATGTCTTTATTAAGATTTGATTTCAAGTTCACTTATTAAACCAAAAAACAACAAAATTTGTCAAATGCCATTTTTTGATGTTTTTATCTTGTACCAAAAGAAAGAGATGTGTTTTTTGATCAACAATGAATATTTTTGTTGAAGCCAAAGTATTTTCACTTTTGAGTAATAAAATCAACATTGACTATTGATTCAACTTTTATAAAAAATATTTAATCAATTATATCTTCTAATTTTCTTATCCATGATATCAAGAATAATTCTTCTAAATCTCATAATACTTTTAATTTTGATTTTTAAAAAAATCTATTCTATTTTAAAGGAAAATTATAAATTTCAAAAGATAGGATACAATTACATATTCTTTAAGCTTGTTATGACTTTTAAGTAGCCAAATATTTTGGATACAACAAGACTTTGGAGCTAACATCAAGAGATTTTTAGTGGCTTCAAATGTCAAATATAGTTAAAGACTTTGCATAATCATGTGATATTTGTTCAAGATTCAAATCTCCTTGCCATCTATCTTATGGACTTTTTTAACCATTATCTATTTTCATATAACCATGGTCTTTCATTTTTATGGATTTTATGGTAGATCTTCTAATCTTAAGTTTGAATGATTCTATATTTATGATAGTAGATTGTTTTATCAATATGACAAATTTTGTATCATATAAAAAATCTATCATATGTGAAGAAATGGCTAAGCATTTTTTTGACAATATCTATCACTATCATGGATTATTGAAGAATATTATATCAAATAGGGAAATTCAATTTATATCAAGATTATGAAGAACTCTTTTTAAGATTCTAAAGGTAGATATAAAGCTTTCTGTAGCTTTTTATCTTCAAATAATAGGCAAATAGAATGGATGAATTAAGTTCTAGAGTAAAATTTAAGGTATACTATCAATTATCATCAAAATGATTGAACAATTCTTTTGCCATTCATAGAATTTGTATACAATAATTCAAATACACTCTTCTATTGAATAAATATTCTTTTTTATCAATTATGGTTATCATCAATAACTTGATACTTTTGACTTTTTAAAAATTGATAATCCTATGGTAGAAGATTTAACAAATTATTTGTCAAAATTACAAGCAACAATGAAGGCGTAGGTAAAAGGAGCTCAAAAACAACAAAAGATCAATGTAGATGCTTATTGTAAGGAACAACTACAATACAACGTGGGTGATAAGGTATGGTTACTTTGTCGTAATATAAAGACTACTTGTTCTTGTGACAAGTTAGACTACTGCAGGCTTAAACTTTTATTTATTTATAAATAAGTCAATCATATTACTTATCAATTGTATCTATCTGAATCTATGAAGATCTATCAGAATCTACCTGAATCTATGAAGAACAACTCTTGATGATATTTCAAATTTTTTATTTGAAAGAAGTTATAAAGGCCTTCAAATAAAAGAATGGTCTTCTTGCTCTAATATAGGACATTATTGATGGCTGAGAGGACCTATTGTAAGTCATCAAATTGACTCACTAGTTGTTTTAGAAAAAAAGAATGCATGTAGAGTACCAAAATTATAATTATTATATGAAGATGTGTTTAGAAGATATTAAATGAAGGAGAATAGTATTATTAGAGAAGAAATGGAATCTTTGTAAGTCTTGGAGGCAATTATTTTAGTTGATTTAGAATTTTTACTTATTGTTGTGTAGTGAAGATTAGTTTCTAAGATCAATATTTATATTTGCCTTCTATCAATACATATTATTTATAAGAAAAATCATAAATATTAGTTAGTAGTTAGAAGAAGCAATAAAAAGAATCTCATGTCTTTTTAATTAGTCATATAGAAAGTAGGATTTATAATAGATTTAAATTGATTTTATTACTATAAAAATTATCAAGATAGGAAATTATAGCCTTTAACTGATATTATTATTATAGAGCCATTATAAAAATTTTAGAATTTATTTAAAATTTATTTAAAAAAATTTAGGAAATTTTAGAGCAATTACCAAGACTTGAATAAAAATAAATTTCACTACTTTGGGAGCCATTGTGAAGAAATGGAGTAAGATTTGAAGACCATTATAAGCTCCTTAGCTAATTGGATGTTATTAAAGACCATAGTATAGTCAAAAATATAAAATTATGGAGTTACTAGTAGAAAATAGGAGGACCAGCAACTCGTGTAGTCTTTATAAGAAGGGAGGTGCACAAGTCACATATTGGTTGTAGCACCTTTAAGGTAGTTAGGAAGATAAGTCTAAGGCCTTGTGGCCTCTCTTAGCAATCTATATATACTATTTGTGAGCCTTGGTGAGGCTCAAATTCGTGATCTCTAAAGTAAATTATCCTTGAGGTAAAATTTATTTATTTATCTTTTTATTTATTTACTTATTATTTTCAAACCTTCCTAACTTATTTATAGTAACTAGGATTTATATGTTTCTTATACTATTGAAAATATTAAAAAAATAAATTTCTAAAAATATATTTTTTATTATTATTTTTTACTTTTTACTAGGTAAAAACTCAGTGAACAAACTGTGACTAGTTATGTATTGCACTTGTTCTACTTGTTTTGTATTCTGCTACTTTTATTCTTGTTCTTGCTACTTTCACTTCACACTACCCATTACAAGCAACTCTTAATTGAAGTCATCTTATAATTAGATAAAGGAATGAATTTAAAGATCCTATAGGACATTGTCACATAATTCTTAATTAAGAGTATATATGGAAGCAAGAGTAATGTCTTCTTTAATCATGTCAATACCTTTCTAGTCTTTAGTCTTCCTTTAAAACTATTTAGTTTTTTTTTCTTTGATAATAGCCATTTATAATTTAATACCATATCAACTTTGACTGACTTTTTAGTTTTTTTGAGTCACACAAGAGTATATTAAGGATTTCTTTCTTCAAGAATTATATTTTTAACAATATGTATGAATGTGAAGTTTGCTTATTTTTATTGATCTTGCTCGTTTTATTTGAATGAGTAATTCAAGTAACTCTTTGTTATTAATAAATGTTCTATATCTCTTTCTAATTAGTATAAGGAAAGCATTTTTATTTCTCAATTTAGAAGATAATCACAAATTTTATTGTTGAATTGGATGTTGAATTGCTCTTGGATTTTTATCAATCTATTTTTAAATATTGCATCTTTTAAGTTGAGACTTTTAAAAGTTATATATCTTAATATTAGTTTTTTAAAAGGCTATCATATGTTTCAATTGGAGTTTATTTGAATTTTTAGTCAGCTTTAGTTTAGAAGGAGATTCACTGTCTTAGCAATTTCATATATTCCATGTTTGAAAAGGTATTTTATGGTGCCTGATGATAATTTAATAGTAATTTTTTTTGAATCCAAGCACTTTAAAATTAAGTTATAGTAGTATAAATTTCAATACTATTGAATTTTAATTGAATTTTTGTCGATTTTTAGAATGGAAATAGGTTGCTACCTTAAGTGGAATACAATTGAGATTAGTGATTTCTATCTCTTCAATCATTTATATTTTTTATTTTAAATTATATTTTTTATTTTTTATTTAAATTTTAAATTTTTAAAATATATTAAATTTTAATAAATAAAATAAAATAAAATAAATTAAAAATTAAAAATTAAAAGTAAAATAGAAATATAAATAATAATATTAAATTAATATCATAATCATAATATATAATAAAAACTAAAATAAATTAATGGTTTTAATTTTTAAAAAAAAATTTGAAATTTTTTTGAAATCTTTTGAATTTTTTTTACTTTTTCTTTTTTTAAATTTTTAATTTAATTTTTTAATTTAATTTTTATTCTTACTTTTATTTAATAATTTTAATATTATTTTATATGCATGATAAATTTTATGTATTGAAATAAATTTCATCTATTATTTATTTATTTATGAATTAATTTTTTCTGTAATATTGTTATTTTTAATCTTGAGTTATATTTGAATAGTTTAATATTAATGTTAGCATTAGTTGGTGGTTCTATTTAGGTTCGTCGTCACTTCCAAAACATAAAGAACAAAACTTGTCTTCAAGGTTTCATCACTCCCCTCTTTGTAATTTTCCGGTTGATGGCCTTTCTTAAGTGATAGAGGGATTTAATCACTCCCTTCACCCATCATATCATTTCTTTTTATCTTTGTGAATTTTTTTGTTGAAGGCTTTTCTATAGTGGTTGGAAGATTTAATCACTCTATCCACCTCTTATATTCCTTTTATTCACAAGAAGTAGTGTAGAAAGAGCTTAACAAGAACATTAAGAGAATGCTTCATCAATAAAAAATAAAATAAAATAAAATAAAAAATTAAGAAGAAGAAGAAATAGGTAGAAAAGTTAGATAGAAGGAACTTGGAAGAAAAAAAAAACAAACAAACAAACAAACCCAATAAGTTTAAATCATAATCTAAGATGAATATTTTTTTTAAAAAATTCATTGAATTTAAAATTTATTTTTTTAACATAGATTGTGGTTTGAAGAGATAAAACATAAGAAAAAAGAAAGAAAGTATTAATAGCTTGCAAAAAAGTAAGTCCTTAAAATTTTTTTAATTATTTTCTTTTTTGAAATTTTAGCAAATCACTTAAATATAAGAAATAGGAGTTAGGAATTTGAGGGTAGAATTTAGAAAGAAAAAGCAAGAAAGATAAGTCTTCATCTCTCTTGTAGATATGAATAGGACGAAGATTATAGAACCTTTAATCTTTTATTCTTAAATATTAAATCCCTATTTGGAATATTTAGTTTGAAATTGGTTAGAGGAATAGTCATGCATTTTGGAAGTTTTTTTGACAAGTTTCAAGTTGACTAGAGATGCAATTAAGTGAGTTTCTCTTCAATGTGGTATAAATTATTTGTAAAAAATTATTTTTGTAATTTAATCTTTGTTGTTAATTATAATAGTAAGTAATTTTTTAATTATCTTATTGTGAAAAGGGAGGAAAAAAAGAGAGCTTAGGCTTCCTATTGTCTTGATACAAAATTCTTTTTTATGACTAAGATTGCTTAGAATCACTCCTACACAATGAAATTTTTGAATAATAATCAAAGACCAAAAAAAAAAAACTTTCTTGGAGTAATATTCAAACAAGAATTATTTTTTTTGGTTGTTTTTTTTTTTCAATTCTCTTCCTTGTCAAAAAATACTTTGAGTAGATTGTAGGTAGAGGAGCTAAAACCTAAATTGCTTGAAGTTTGATAGATTAAATTATATTAAGTCAAATGGTACGTTGATAGTTATATAGATGTATCATTCCACTAGATTTAAGCAACTCAATCTATCTTTATTCATAGAAAATCTTGAAGTAGTTGTCAAAAAAATTAAATCAAAGTCTAAACAAATAAAAATCCAACAGTTGGATAAAATGTCCTCACTTTTAATTATAAAAGATATTTTTGTGCTAGATCCATTTGAATTTAATCTAGATGAAAAAAATAAGAGAAGAATGATTAGAACCTAAATTTCCTAATTCAATTATAGAAGTAAATTAGAAAAAAGAAAGATTGACACTTCTTATTCTTTCAATGGAGCATGAAAGAAAATCTACTCATACTTTTCTATCCATTAATTCTTTAATTTAGCCAAAAAAATTACTATTTATAATTTCTAAGGATTTACAAGTACTCTCAATGTCTTAAAATCTTCTTATATTTAAAAGAATTAGAAATAATGATCCATTGACATACGTAAAGAGGTTCATGGAACTTTTTACAATATGATTAATAATCCACCGAGGTTATTATTTAATATGGTTTTCAAGTACTCTAAAAGATGGGGCTTATAAATAGTATAGAAATTTATAAGGGTAATATTCACCCTTCAATTCAAATTACAAGATGGCCTCAATTAAGAATTTCTTATAATTGGTGGTGTGAAGTGGAAGTAGCAAGAAGAAAGAAAAAAAGAAGAAGAACACAAAACAAGTGAAACAAGTGCAATCAAGCAATTGTACACTATAAACTAGTCTCAATTGTTTTACTAGATTTTCATCTTATAAAATATAAAAATAGAAAGTAAAAAATACATTTTTAAATAGATATTTTTTTTATCTTCCAAATGACATAAAAAATATATAAATCAAAGTTATTATTAGTAAGTTATGATAGATTAAAGATAGAAGATAAATAATAAATAAGCTAAGTAAATAATTTTTATCTCAAAGATAACTTGCTTAAGAGATCAAGAGTTTGAGCCTTACTATGGCTTATAAGTAGTTTATATGGTGTGTCTAAAGAGACCTTGAGACCTTATTCTTATCTTCCTCCCTATACCCAAGGTACTACAATTCATATAGGACTTGTACACTTCCCTTCCTACAAGGATTAGACTAGCTGTTGGTCCTTCTATTTTCTACTAATAAAATTTATTTTATTGCATTTTTAACTTCACTATGGTATTTAAAAACATCCTATTAGCCTAAGAACCTTGTATGGCCTTCGAATCTTGCTTCATTTCTTCATAATGGCTCCCAAGGTGGTAAAACTCAATTTTATCAAGGTCTTGAAATCTTCTATAAAAATTCCTAAAAATTCTAAATAAATTCTAAATAAATTCTAAAAAATCAGATAATATTTTTTTAATAATAATATATATTTAAGGCTATATTTTTCTATCTTTTTATTTTTTATAGTAATAAAATCAATTTACATCCACTAAAAATCCTATTTTCTAAAGAATTACTAAAAGACATGAAGTTCTCTTCATTCTTCTTCTAACTACTAACTAATCGTTGATAGGATTTTTATAAGTAAAAAATATATATAGGAGGCCAAAAAAGACATTGGTTTCAATAACTAATCCTTAATACTTAACAATAATTAAAAATACTAAATTAACTAAAATAATTGGCTCCAAGACTTACTAAGATTCTATTTTTATAAATTCTATTTTAATAAGACTTTTATAACTTATAAATACTTCTAAGTTCTAATAAATAATTAAATAGTCAAATAGACTCTCTTATCTTAATATTTATATAATTAAATAATTTAAAACTATATTTTTAATTAATCCACCAATTAAGATAGATTGGTAGGACTCACAAAATCACCTTCTTGTAAACCTCTTAAAAATGGGACATGCTCATGAGAACTTTCTTAGAATATTCAATTCCAAAATAGAGCAAAATAATTCTTTTTTGGCCCTTTCTTCTTTGAAATAAAGAAAAGAAGAAAATATCATCAAATATATTTGGCAATTTGAACTTATAGTAACTTGATTTGTAAAAACTCCTTTTCATGGATGATATCTTCATCTACTTTTTTATTCAAGGATTTAATAGTGAAGAAAAAATTTAAGACATCCTTAAAAGAAAGTCAACTAATTTAGAAAAGATTAGATTACCTTCCAATCTTTCTAAATTGATATGCCTAGAGGATAGTATTAGAGGGCCATAATTGTATGTTCCACTTCATAGAAACCAAAATATGGTGGGTTCTAATTTCTAATTCCAATCTCAAAAAAATTCTATCCAAGGCTTTAGCAATCAGTAATGACAACAACAAGAGGTTTACTACCTTTGTGAAGAAAGCCATCTATCAGATAGTTATTGGATAGAAAATAGATTAATATGTAAAAATTGTGAAAGAAACCATCCAATAGACATGTATAGATACCTTCATAAGATAATCTTCTTAAAATTTCTATAAAAAAATTATCAATAACAAGCCCAAGACCATTTGAAAGAGGCAAGAACCTCAAATTCATATAATAGCTTGAGACCTTTTAATCTATTTTATAATTATAATAATAATCATTAAATCCAAAATCCTTCTTGAAGTTTAAATAGAAAAAGAAGATTTATTCTATTAAATGATGGCTAACCTTAATATGGCTAATAAAACAAAAGACATAATTTACAAGATATAAGATATTTAAAAATATCATGCAAAGAAGAAGATTCTTAGGCCACTAAAGACAAGCCATCATATTTTCAAAAAAATTACACTTCTTATGAAGAAGTTTCTACTAAGGATAAAAAACTTCCTAATATGTAAATTATAACAAGGTCTAAATATACTAATCCTTCTCTTTCTATCTCAATATATAGTGAAAATAGCTCAAAGGATTCTACTGACTTCTTTGATTTAAATAAAGTGATACAAAAGGCAATAGACAATGTAAAGAACTCAAAAATATTTCTTTCAAATTTTGAAATTAAATCCCCTTGAAAATCCAAAATAATAAACAAAAAATCTATATAGATAGATTTCTATTTATAAAAGAATAAGAAGGGCCAAGAAATCCATATCTTCAATATAATACTTTATATTCATTTAAATAAAAAAACAAAGTAAGATTGTATAATTTATGAAAGGACTTTAAGAAAATTAAGATAGACATTAAAATTACTTTGTTATTGGAGGTTTCTTCTATTATGAAAAAGATCTTTAAAAAAAGCCTTTTCATTAAGAGATGCCAAAGGTATAAAGCAAAAATCTAAGTTTATATTCGAACAATTTAAGTAGTATAAGAAGTGAGGGCAATCAAATTAGAAGTATTTATAATAAATAAAATCATACCTTACACTATTATAGATGGAGATAATAGACTATATATTATGCTAATAAGAATGATGAAAAAGTTAGGACTCAGTATTACTAGATCTTCTTTTTTAGGAATCAATATAGCTAATTAAAGCTAAGATACACCTTTGGAATAAATTAGTGGTTATAAGATGCTAATAAAAAGTAAAGAATATTCTTTTACTTTTCATATGATTTATATACATTTTAACAAAAATCTATATCTATTGCTTCTAAATAGACCATGGTTAAGGGCAACAAAATTTATTGAAATAGTAAAAAGTTCCATATCATTTATGGTCCACCAAAAAACATCACAAAAATCTTCATTCAATCTCAAAGATTATTATTGAAAAAAACTTCAGCTAATTTTATAGAAGAAAAAGATCAAATTCTACAACTTAAAGAAGAATTCAAAAAAAAAGTAAAGTTTATTAATTTAGGAAAAAAAGAATATACTCATTCTAGTATGGTCCAAATTACTCCATTAAGTTGTATTGGTCGAAGACTTTATGATTAGAAGGATGATAGAGAATTCACTCAATAGTTGGCAAGTCATCTTATATCTAACATAAATAAAGAGATTCATGTAATAAATATTAACTTAACTACCTTAGCAAAAAATATCAAATTAGAAGATTTTATTAGAATAAACTTTAATGATATTAAAATTGATAAGTTAAATGACTTAATAGAAGAAAGAAATCTTATTATACCATTATAATTTAAACAAACTTCTAGTGGTCTTATAATTAAAAATGATGTGGTTATCTATCCACAAATATCAAATGATTGGTACAGAAAATCTATAGAGCAACTTCATATATATAACTTTAATTATAAATTGATAGATGTGACTTTGAAAAATGAGGATTCAAAATTCATTAAGATGGAATTCCAATTAATCAAGGATATACAAAGATAAAAGAAATTTTCTTTTAACAAGTAATACAAGGTTAGAATCCTTTGGCTTGTCATGTTGGTCTTTCTATAAGATATTAGAAGACTAGATTTTTCAAGCAAATTTGATGCCATATAATTAGAACCATATTTGGTTAAAGAAGTTTATCTAAACAATTTACTTTAGTTGCAAATTCTCAACAAAGAAGATTTTCCTATTAAAACTTTGAAAAATAGATGTAAAGAATATAGAGTGTAATTTTTATCATACACATGATTAATCGGCTCATCTTTATATTTACTCTTATTTAATTTTTTAAGTAACAAATCATCAAAATAAGGTAAAATTTTAAAAAATAAAATTCTATAATTTAAGATTAATAATTGATATATTCATTTTTCTCATCTTCTATTCAATTTAATTCTTTACAAAAACATCCCATATATTCTTAATAAACCAAAATAATTCTTAATTAAATTTTAAAAATAAAATTAAAAAAATTAAAAAAATTAAATTTATAGGTATTAGAAAGTGGTGGTTAAGACTTATTCAACCATCTAAGAATTATTGAATTATTGATTAAATAAATAATTATTAATAAAGTATCTCGAATTTAAATCCAATTGGGAAAGAAAAAAAATACCATTCTAATGAGCTAGTATTAGTACAAAAAAGACCAATAATAAACATCCAAGGGATGTGTAAGCTTGATAAGGCTTAATATCATGCTCTTCTTAGGTAATAAAGATTTTAGAATATTAAATTTTTTAATTTTTTAGTATTTTTTATTCTTTAAAATTTTTATCAAAAGATAGATTTTAATTTTTTTTATGTTCCTAAGATAGTGCTCTAGAACAATCCAACTTACTTGAAATATTAAGTGGCAATAGCTCACTCATGTAGGTTATAGAAAATTGGTAGCTTCTAAAGCCACTTTCTTCTTGAGTAATAGATTACATACAATCAATTCTAAGCTTTTTTCTTTTCAAAGTTGTCTCAGATGGTCACCATGTGTGAATCATCAAATGAACTCACTAGTTTTTTTAGAAAAAAAATATGCATTTAAAATGTTTAAAATTTCAATATATAGTGGATAGTATAGAAATACTTAGATCAATTTAAAAGTAGAATGTTAGTTATAAAATAGAATCTAAATAAGTCTTAGAGATAATTATCTTATTTGGTTTAATATTTTGATTTATCATTAAGTAATAAGAATTATTTATTAAGATCAAATTTATATTGGCCTTCTATTTATATATATTATTTATAAAATATTATAAATATCAGTTAGTAGTGAGAAGAAGCATGTAAAAGAATCTCATATCTTTTTAATTAGTTACATAAAAAATATGATTTATAGTAGATTTAAATTGATTTAATTATTATAAAAATATTAAAAGAATTTTTAAATTTTATTTAAAACTTTTAAAAATATTTTTAGGAATTTTTAGAGCCATTTATAGACTTTGGTAAAAATAAGTTTTATCACTTTGGAAGCCATTATGAAGAAAAAGAGCAAGATTTGAAGGCTACATAAGGTTAATAGGCTAATTATATGTGTGAGTGTGAATTTCTACCCTTCAACCCAAATTACAAGATGGCCTCAATTAAGAGTTGCTTGTAATGGGTGGTGTGAAGTGGAAGTAACAAACAACAAGATCTAAAGAAGAATAACACAAAACAAGTGAAACAAGTGCAATCAAGCAATTGTACACTACAAAACGAGTCACAGTTTGTTCACTGAATTTTCATCCAATAAAAAGTAAAAAGTAAAAGTAAAAATTATATTTTTAGAAAGGTAATTTTTTTATCTTTTCACTGATGTAAAAAACATGTAAATCCGAGTTACTATGAGTAAGTTATGAAGGATTGAAAATAATAAGTAACAAATGGAAAGTTAAGTGAAAAATATTTTACCTCAAGGGTAACTTGTTAATAGATCAAGGGTTCGAACCTCACCAAGGCTCACATGTAGTATATATGGGTTGTCTAAAGAGGCCTTGAGGCCTTAGTCTTATCTTCTTACCTACATCCAAGGTGCTACAACCCATATGGGACTTGTGCACCTCCTCTCTTAAAAGGACTATACTAGTTGCTGGTCCTCCTATTTTCTACTAGTAGAATTGATATTTTTGCATTTTTGACTTCACCATGGTGTTTAAGAACAGTGTATTAGCCTTGAAACATTGTGTGGCCTTCAAACCTTGCTCCATTTCTTCATAATGGCTTCCCAAGTGATAAAACTCAATTTTACCAAGGTCTTGAAAATTATCCTAAAAATTCATAGAAAATTCTAAATAAATTATAAATAAATTCTAAAAATTCTTATAATATTTCTATAATTCTAATATCCATTTAAAGATATAATTCCATATATTAATGATTTTTTATAGTTATAAAAATTAATTTAAATCTACTAAAAATTCTAAATAATTTCTAAATAAATTTTAAAAATTCCTATAATGTTCCTATAATGCTAATAGAAATTTAAGGATATAATTTCCTATATTATTGATTTTTTATAGTAATGGAATTAATTTAAATCTACTATAAATTCTACTTTCTATATAAATAACTAAAAAGATATGAGGTTCTTTCTCATGCTTCTTTTAATTACTAACTAACATTTATAGTTTTGGATAAGTAATATATATAGATATAAGATCAATATAAATATTGATTTTAGTAACTAATCCTTACTCCTCAATAATAAGTAAAAATAATAAATCAACTAAAATAATTGCCTCTAAGACTTACTAAGACTCCATTTCTTCTCTACTAATACTATTTTTCTTTCTTTAACATCTTCTAAGCACATCTTTACCTAATAATTATAATTTTGGCACTCTTCATGCATTCTTTTGTCTTAAAACAACTAGTGAGTCAATTTGATGACTCACACATAGCGACCATCTTGGACGACTTGCAAAGGAGAAGAACCTAGAACTGACTTCTCAAAATGCTATTGAATAAGAAGAGGATTTGTCTATAGAAGGTTTCAATAGCTATCCAAGTCAAGAATGAGTGAATTGCTACTAGTCTATAGAGACTATAATAGATTTTATTCTATAGAATTATATAAGAAAATAGAAGAAAATTTAATTTAATCTTAAAAATAATGATTCTAGAACAAGATGGACAAGACTAAGGCTAAAAAGGTGGTATCTCTACTCCCTTCTTTTGACATGAGAGGATTTTGATATAAAGCCGTAATGGCCTACATATCCATAGAGGGTACAATGTTGGTCTTTTCCTGCATTAATACTAACTCATTGGGATAGTCCATTTTTTTCATTTGGATTTGAACCTGGGACACTTACTTGACAACCTCTCACATGACCAACACTTCTATATCCTTTGGATATTTACTAAGATACATTTTCTCCCATACTAATGATTTATTTTTATTTTTATTTATTATTTTTATTTTTTATGAAAGAACTATGTTAAAAGAAGAACAAGTTGATTGAATATAATAATAACTTTTTTTAACCTCTAATATTTAGCTTTCTATTTTTTTTTCTAATTTTGATGATTTTTCATTTAAGGGATTGGAAAGGACAAATACAAAGATGAAATCTTTGATTATGGATGTGATGAAATCACACTTGATATTCCTTGCATCGATTGCCGGCACGTCTAGTACAAAAGTCTTCTCCATTAAGAGTTTGCAACAAAATTGAATTATTTGAAAAGACTTCTTTTATCAAGTAAGGACCCAACCACTTTGCATCAAATTTTCTTGGGAAATCTAATCGCCTAGCATCTGATAAGAGGATTAACATGTCAGGCTTAAGGGTTCTAATCTTCTGTCATTTGTCAAAGGCAATTTTTCTTCTTCTTTGAATTACCTCTGTATGTTGAGTACTTTCCCTTCTGGCCTCATTTAGACCTTTTAATCATTCTAGCCTATCAATTAAAGATTTTTTAGTTGACAATCTTATTATCAAGGCAATTTGAAGTGAAGAAATTTCAAACTCAATTGGTAAAATGGCTTCTATGCCATAAACTAAGGAAAATGGGGTTGCTTAGGTTGTCACTTTAAATGTCGTTCTATAAGCCCACAAGGCTCAAGGGAAACTTTGTATCCCAATCTCTTTTAGATGTTGTGACAATTTTCTAAGGATATTGAGTAAGGTTTGATTTATCCTTTCTGTATGCCCATTTATTTGAGGGTGATAAGGAGTAGTTTTTTTATGGTCAATTTTTTTAATTAAATCCTCCAAATTTTGACTTTGAATGCCATCAAAGTTCACCCCAAAGACATCTTCAATTTTAATGTCATCTACCAAGGTTGCTAAATCTACTTCCACTTCATTATCTTGCCAAGTAGCAAAACCATCTATGAAGTTAACATTCATTACTTCATCTGCACTTGAAGTAGGGTGTTTTGCTAACCATTGGGTGAATTCTCCATCGTCTTTCCAATTGTATAATCCTAGGCCCATGCAACTTATATATTGTCTATGTTGAAGGTATCGCTATGGACCTCGATAAAGTTACTCGTATATTAGGTTTATCAAAGCCAGATACGATGTCGACCGTACGCGGTTACATTGGCCATGTCAGCTACTATTGATATTTTTTTGAATCCTTTGTAGTTATCTGTCAACCGTTAATCCACTTATTAAAGAAACCTCCATCGGACGGATCTAGCCCAATATGGATTGAAGACTGTACTTTTGCATTTCACGAATTGAAACAAAAATTGGTATCTGCCCCAATTCTTGTAACACCTTGTTGGACAAAACCGTTTTATGTCTATGTGGACGCGTCCAATATTACTATTAGATCCGTTTTCAGTCAAAAGGATGAAAAAGGATTAGATCATCCCATATATTATGTGAGCCGACAATTCGTTGCTGTAGAACAAAATTATAATACTATCGAGCGAGAGGTCCTCGGAATGATCTACTATGTACAGAAATTCTGCCACTATCTACTTGGATACCCATTTGTGTTCCACGTTGATCATGATGCGCTTAAGTACATGATAAATAAATCTCAATTGAGTGGACAAATTGCTCGATGGGTGTTACTTCTCCAAGAATTTAACTTTACGATTAACGTTTGACCCGACAAGAAACATGCCAATGCGGATCACTTATCCCATTTATCTAATATATTGGATAATGAGCCAATAAACGATGCTCTTTTGGACGCACAACTATTCGTTGTGGATGTCATTATATCCAAATATGGTGAATTGATTCAATATCTAATGTTTCAAACTTTTCTCATTTCTTATAATAAAAAATTAAAGAAACATCTAATTTTAAAAAGTGTGCCATATACCATGATTGGAGATACCTAGTACAAATAAGGGTGGGATGGAATTTTACGCTATTGCATCTTTCAAAGTGAAGTTTGTATAATTTTGGAAGGATGTCATTTAGATAGTTGTGGAGGACATTTTGCGGGTGATAGCACCGCACGTAAGGCTTCAATGGCTGGATATTCGTGGCCCACAATGTTTTCTGATGCACACCAATTTATTCGTCATTGTGATCCCTATCAACGAATTGGTCAACCCACAGGTACTTCAGCAATGCCGTTAGTACCAATCTTGGCACAGGCACCATTTGAGAAATGAAGAATTGATTTTGTTGGACCCATTACACCAGCATCGAGACATGGACAAAAGCGGTATATTTTAGTAGCCACAAATTATGTCACCAAATGGGCGAAGGCCATGGCAACAAAAATAGATACTGCCAATATCGTAGCAACATTTTTACATGAAAACATTATCATTCATTTTGGCTGTCCGAAAGATTTGATTAGTGATCGCAGTGTCGTACTGTAAATGCTTATAGTATGTAAAAATTAGTTAAAATATATTATATGTTAATAAATCTAAATGTGTGTTAAAGTGATTAATAGATTAAATTAAAACGAGTTGATAAAAAAAAACAAAAAAAACAAAAAACTTTATTTTGTTTTCCTTACTTAGTTTGATTATAGTATATAAAAGTTATAGAACCTTAATGTTAAGTATGAAGCCTTGAGAGGAGATAGGGGCCTAAAGATGAATATTTAAACTAATAGGAGGTTAATTGGCAGGGATGAAACCAAGGCATGGTTGGATGAAGGTAGAAATAAGGATCTTCATCCCCATTGGTCGAAATCCATATCCAATGGACTTTTAGGAGGCTGCCCGCGACCTTGATAAGGGTTTCGGCGACTTCAAAGAAGCCATTAGGAAATCAGAGGCAAGGATTGTAAAGTTTAGGGTTTTGGCTACAATTTTTGTGCAAATTTTATAGGATTTGGAGTTAGGGTGAATAAGTTATAGCCGTTTGAAGTTAAGGTGTCAATTTGAGACCTACTGTTACTCTTTTGAGTTTAAGAGGAGTCTTACGGAAGCTTTTGGAGATCGGAAGATGCGGCTGGAAGAGCAACTTCAAGACATACATCTTTTGCGAAGGAAATTTTGCATTTGGAGTTTATGTGAAGGAGTTATAGGGAGTTAAAGACAGCGCATTCAAATCAAAGGCAGTAAGTGAGCGGTTTTGTTCAAAGTAGTGTTAGGAGCCATAACTTGGGTTTTCGAATGAAATTTTGGCTCAAACTTTGGGAGAATGTAAAAATTTGTGTTAAAAAGCTATCTATATAAGTTTCGTGGCATTTGGACTTATGGTTTGTGAGATGAAGAAAATTGCGCGCAAGTATATAAAGACTAGGGTTTGAAGCGACTGTTAGGATTTTGAAGATATCTCAAGATCCGCGACGAATTTGCGGTTGAAATTTGTTGTACAAATTAACAACAACATATCAGTACTTCATGTAAAGTTTGATCTTGTTTGGACGGTTGGATCAAGAATTATGAGGTGTTGAGGTTCGGGAGAATTTCCACACAAGGATATACAAGGTTTTAGAGTACTTCTACCATATTTTGGGTGTTGTTGGTTATTTAAGACTTAAGTATTTGGTGTAATTGTCCCAAAAGGAGAACTTATATATATAAAATTAGGGTTTCTTTATTTTAAGCTTGATTGAGCAATTAATGGCAGTCAGAAGCCTAGCGCTTTCTTGAGGCAAAACCTCTCTACCCCGACAGTGGGTACCAATTGGGAGACCAAACTCTTTATGGCTTTGTGGGCATATCGCACCGCATATAAAGTAGCTTCCAACTCTATTTTATTTTAACTCATTTATGGGTAAGATGCCATTTTATCCATCGAGTTGGAGGTTCAAAGTTTATGAATTGCCTTGGATGAAAGACTTAGTGACAAAGAGTCATTACAATCTCGATTGGTGAAATTAGAGGAATTAGATGAAATACAAGCTACAACTGTGTTCAACATGGAAGCAACTCAAAAACGGAGGAAGAGTTACTATGATAGTAAACTATGTTTGAAGAGTTTTGTAGAATAGATATTTGTTCATTTTTGTAAGATATTGGTAAAATAGATTAATAGTCCATAGAATAGTCAGTTCAAGAGGATGGATGGTTGATTTAGTTATTAAAAGCAGTTATTATAGGATTACGGTTAGGATCTAGAAATCAGTAGTAATTATATAGGAGTTGTAGAAGTTTGTTGGGGGGCTAGACTGTGATAGTCATGAGCCGGGGTTAAGCTTGGTGCTTCCTCTTTGTTTCTTTTATTTTCTTTGTTGTTGAAGAATAATGGATATTTTTTGAATACTGAGAAGTATGTCTATGGAATAAATTAGAGATTGATTTATGAGTTATTGATTATGTAATTGGAATACTGAGTGATTGAATTATATGAGAAGTTATTAGAAGATTGATTATGGATGGAAGATTATGATTGTTGTTTATTAAGAGTTGTGTATGTGTGTTTCGATAGAGGAAGTCTGTGATTACAGGAATTCTGTGAATTTAGATTGGTTGGAGTGAAGTCTTTTATTTCTTGTGTTGGATAGAATTTATTGAGTTTTGAGCGGTCTTTGGAGAGTGCACAGTTGCACATTGTGGTTATCAGTTGATAGAGGAGTATTGTTACTGGGAGGAAGCATTGTAGTATTTTTTAATATTTTAGTGGTTTGGAATACAGTTAATTGTGTGACCTTAACAAATAAAACTCATGTGCTTAGTCTTTCCTTGTATTTAAATTCTCCTATACAGATTTATTCTAGAAAGAATTGTAGAATAAGTAAAACGACAGACATATTTTTGGCACCGCTGTCGAGGATTGACAATAGCATTGAGTGTTAGGAATTAACTGCTAGATGAATAGATAGAAAATAGGAAGCAAATTTAGTAGTATATAAGAAAAGATTATAGTTATTAAGAATGAGAATATTACAGTAAAGAAACACGCAAGTCAAAAGAAAAATAAGAGAGAGCACAAGCAAGAGAATCATTGTAAAATAAGCAAGAACGTAAATTAAAAATGAAGCATCGACAAAGTTGGATTAAGCTATGGTTGCATGCCTGTCGATATATCTGAGCATACTCAGAAGCTGACCGTTATCTAATATTTCAAACATATATACCATTAAGAAAATTACCAAGAATACTCATAAATTTTTTTGTCAACAGTCTAGTATATCTCTTGAGCTCGTTAACTGCAAGTGGAGGAAACACAAAAGAATTGGGTACTCCGTTGGGTAGCTTTTCAATAGTAGAAACTACCAATTCTGTAAAAATTGATTTCGTAGAATAGTATAAATTGCTTGCCAATAAGAGCCAATTTAGCATATTTCAAAATCCATCATTTTTACCTCCAATTCAACCAATAAACTCCTTATTTTCTGTATCAACAACAAGCATTAACTGCGGCAGAGTTACCAATAATACCAACCCACAAAAGATTTCAATGAAGCCTTGTTGTTGAACATGATGAAGAAAATGGAGGAAATGGCCATCAATATGGCCAAGGATAAGGAGAAGAGGCAAAAGTCCATCAATACTAGAACCAATGTTTGGTATAGTAATCGTAAGGACCACGGTCATTTGGTAACAAAATGTCCTTCACCCTCACAAATGATGGGTCAATGTATATTTTGTAGAGGAAAGCATTTAACAGCTAATTGCTGGAATTTGCAAAGGCAACAACAATTCAGTAATCAGACCATGATCCCACCAACTCATTGGAACGTCAATCAAGTTCAATTAGAAAATACATTTGGATGGAATGGAAATTGATCTAATCGACAAAATTGAGCATTCAATAACTTTCAAAGTTTGAATTTTAATCAGAGGTTGTATCAAATTCCCAGAATTACGAGAAGGAGCAGTAGAGGTATCAGCAATATGTTCCACCAGTACCATCGAATCAAGTTCCCTCCGTTCCAACCATGATCATTTTCTACCCCTACATGGAACAAGCCTAGTAGATATATATTGATGGAGACACCCAATATGCCTAATGGGGGTACAAGAAGACCACTTCGTTGTTTTTGTTGTAGACAGGTTGGCCATTATGCTAGTGAATGTCGCAATCCCAGAGCCAGTGATGATTATACACTAGTTTGTGGGAATTGCAAGCAGTTGGGGCATACTTATCAACAATGTAATGCTTTGTTCATTTTCAATACTCGGGATCAGTAGATCCAAAACCAAAGAAAAATAGAGGAGATAAATCAAGGGCCTCATGATTCTCCGATAAATCGGATGGAATGTGTCCAAGTTGTTCTTATTAAGAATCAGCAAAAAGAAAAATGATCAATTCAACATTTGGATGATCCTCAAGCAAAGGGCCAATTTGATCCAATTATGAGGACATCCAATCTAGGTTCAGTTATGGGCCTTTTACCCAGTATGAGACCTGACTTAGTTAGGCTACCCAATGAGGTACCGATTACGGAGGCTTTGGTTCTATTTCAAGTTGTTCTGTTGTTGTATTGTAAATGCTTACAGTATGTAAAAATTAGCTAAAACATATTATATGTTGATAAATCTAGATGTGTGTTAGAATGGCTAGTAGATTAAATTAAAAGGAGTTGGTATAAGAAACTTTACTTTGTTTCTTGACTTCTTTTGATTTTGACATTAAAATATATATATATATATATAAATATAGGACCTAAATATTTAGTATGAAGCCTTGGGAGAAGGTGGAAACCTAAGGATGAAAATCTAAACTAATAAGAGGCTAATTAGGAGGGATGAAAGCAAAGCATGGTTGAATGAAGGCAAGGAATGGGAAACTTCATCCCTATTGGTCGAATACCATGCCCAATGGACTTCAAGGAGGCTGCCTGAGGCCTTATTAGGGATTACGGTTCCTCTTTCGAGAGCATTCGGAGATTACAAGCTAGGATTGTAAATTTTAGGATTTGGAGTACAATTTGTGTACAAAAATTAGAGGATTTGGAATTAAGGTGAAAAAGTTATAGACGTTTGAAGTTAAGGTGTTTATTTAAGACATACTATTACTCTTTTGAGAGAACGAGGAGTTTTATAGTAGCTTTTGAAGATCGGAAGGTGCAACTGGAACAGCGATTTTAAGGCCTACATCTTTCATGAAAGACTTATTACTTTTAGAGTTCATATAAAGGAGTTGTAAGGAGTTGAAGGTGGTGCTTCCAAATCAAAGGTAGTAAGTAAGCGGTTTTATTTGTGGTAATGGTTGGAGCCATTACTTGAGTATTCGGATGAATTTTTAGCTCAAACTTTTGGAGAATGTAAATTTTTGTATTAAAAAGCTATATATACAAATTTCGTAGCATTTGAGATTATATTTTGTGAGATATGAAGAAAATTGCACGTAGATGTATAAAGACAAGGGTTTGAAGTGACTATTAGGGTTTTCAAGATATCTCAAGATCTGCAACGAATTTGCAGTTGAAATTTGTTGTAGAATTTAATAAGAATACATCAGTACCTCATTTAAAATTTGAGTTTGTTTGGATGGTCGGATTAGGAGATATAAGGTGTTGAAGTTTGGAAAAATCTCCACATAAGAATAAACAAGGTTTTAGAAGTTTTTATTATATTTTAGAAGTTGTAGGTTACTTGAGGATTGTATAATTGGTGTAATTATTCAAAAGGGAAAAATTATATATAAACTTAGGACTTCTCTTATTTTCAAGCTTGATTGAATAATTAGTGACAACCAGAAGCCCAACGTTCTCTAGAGGCAAACTCTCTCTATCCCGACACCGTTCTATATGCCGTTCTGAAAAATGTCCTTTCTGTGGAAAGATCCTCTCAATTAGGTCAGGGTTCAAACTGACTTCACAAACTTCCTTATTAAGTTGTCTATACCGTATTAACGATGAATTCAATATAGAATGATACTCTGGTACAACTGCTAGAAGTTGCTTTATAGAAATAGAAGGCCGAATAGCATCTAGATCCTTCAATATGTCATAAGATTCTCTATTTAGTGTAATATCCAATGCCCTCTTTCTTTTCATTGATTGGAGTTTAACTCCTTGAGGTAAGATATTCTTCTTCCCTGGACTCGGAATTGGAACAACAGACAGAGCATCTTTGAATATTTAAACTAATAGGAGGTTAATTGGCAGGGATGAAACCAAGGCATAGTTGGATGAAGGTAGAAATAAGGATCTTCATCCCCATTGGTCGAAATCCATATCCAATGGACTTTTAGGAGGCTGCCCGCGACCTTGATAAGGGTTTCGGCGACTTCAAAGAAGCCATTAGGAAATCAGAGGCAAGGATTGTAAAGTTTAGGGTTTTGGCTACAATTTTTGTGCAAATTTTATAGGATTTGGAGTTAGGGTGAATAAGTTATAGCCGTTTGAAGTTAAGGTGTCAATTTGAGACCTACTGTTACTCTTTTGAGTTTAAGAGGAGTCTTACGGAAGCTTTTGGAGATCGGAAGATGCGGCTGGAAGAGCAACTTCAAGACATACATCTTTTGCGAAGGAAATTTTGCATTTGGAGTTTATGTGAAGGAGTTATAGGGAGTTAAAGACAGCGCATTCAAATCAAAGGCAGTAAGTGAGCGGTTTTGTTCAAAGTAGTGTTAGGAGCCATAACTTGGGTTTTCGAATGAAATTTTGGCTCAAACTTTGGGAGAATGTAAAAATTTGTGTTAAAAAGCTATCTATATAAGTTTCGTGGCATTTGGACTTATGGTTTGTGAGATGAAGAAAATTGCGCGCAAGTATATAAAGACTAGGGTTTGAAGCGACTGTTAGGATTTTGAAGATATCTCAAGATCCGCGACGAATTTGCGGTTGAAATTTGTTGTACAAATTAACAACAACATATCAGTACTTCATGTAAAGTTTGATCTTGTTTGGACGGTTGGATCAAGAATTATGAGGTGTTGAGGTTCGGGAGAATTTCCACACAAGGATATACAAGGTTTTAGAGTACTTCTACCATATTTTGGGTGTTGTTGGTTATTTAAGACTTAAGTATTTGGTGTAATTGTCCCAAAAGGAGAACTTATATATATAAAATTAGGGTTTCTTTATTTTAAGCTTGATTGAGCAATTAATGGCAGTCAGAAGCCTAGCGCTTTCTTGAGGCAAAACCTCTCTACCCCGACATAGAGTGTTCAGGTGGATGGTGGTTCCAGTGTCAATTTAATCAACGCTGATACAATAGATGCTTTAGATTTGGAACACTTAGTATCCACGACATTGGTATTACGGATGGCAAATCCTAGTCAGGTTAAACCAATGGATATTTTATGGAGTGTTCAAACTATAATTGCTTGTATTACATATGCAATTGACTATATCATCTTTCAGCTACAACATTTGACTTTATCATATCCAATTTTATTGACACAATCTTGGCTTTATCAGGTGAAGGCCAAAAATGATTGGGATCGAGATACTTTGACAATTGGCAACGATGGCAACAAAATGATAATACAAATGTACCCAGTATGCTATCATGGGAAGTCTCAATTGCTAACATCTGAATTGACATTGAACGATGAGCTTAGCTTTGATGATGATGCAATCACACTGATTATGGAGGCATCCATGGAGGCAGCGCAACACCTTGAGTGGTGTACCAATGTGGAGGTCTGAGGGAGTACTTGATATATCCAATGGATTTAGAAAATTCTCAGTATGTTAGTATTGATTGGATGACCAAGTATGATGTGCACTATATTAGTGCCCTGGATACAAGATTCAGTACTTCGCACATGTCGGACTTATCGACTGATTTTCAACCAGGGTAGGGATTGAAATAGAACATTGTTGTTACACCTTTATGTCAAATTATTAACTTGGCGACCATAGCAGTGCCACGGACAATTAAGGTCTATGAAGATATTAAGGACCAAGAGTTGACCTGTTGGACCGAATTTTTCTTGCATCATAAGTTCGCTTTTGCTTAGACTTATGCTGATTTAAAGAGTATTCTCGCTGATCTCTGTGAGCATCGTATCATTTTAGAGGAGAACGCTAAATTGATACGATAAAGGCAACATCGCCTTAATCCTTAATATTCCCTCATGATGGAAGAAGAATTAGATAAGCTTCTTGCAATTGGTTTCATTTACTCAATGCCAAATAGTGAGTGGATTTCTCCAATCGTCATGGTGCCAAAAAAGAATGAAAAAATCCACATTTGTCAGGATTTTTGGAAACTTAATGCGGCCACTAAGAAGGATTACTTTCCATTGCCTTTCATAGATAGTATATTGGATGCCGTAGCCGATCACGAATGTTATTCGTTCCTCGATGGATTTTCTACATATAATCAAGTTCAAATTGCAACGGAAGAGCAACTTAAGACCACCTTTATTACGGATTGGAGCACATTTGCTTATCGCGTGATGCCTTTTGGGTTATATAACGTCCCAGCCACGTTTCAGAGAGTGATGACTTAGGCCTTCTTAGACTATCTCTGGCTGTTTATGGAGATCTTTTTAGATGAATTTTGTGCATTCAGTACAAAATAAGATCATCTTAATTATCTGGGCAAATGTTTGGCTTGATGCGTTAAGTTTGGAATATCGTTGAACTCGGAGAAGTATCAATTTGGTATTTTGTCTAGTAAATTATTGGGACATATCATCTCCAGTCATGGTATTGCTACGGATCCTAACAAAGTGTAGCATATAATGAATTTGCCCCACCCAGAGACAATCTCTGGTGTTTGTGGATTTGTGGGCCATGTCAGTTATTATCGAAGTTTAATTTCTCCATTCGCAGTTATTTGTCAACCTTTAATGAACTTATTGAAGAAACCTCTATTAGATGGGACTTGTTTCATTTGGACTATGGAGTGTATCGTGGCCTTTGAAGCGTTAAAGTCAAAATTGGTCTCTTCACCAATATTCGTGGCTCCTCGTTGGATGGTGCCCTTTCATATGTACGTTGATGCATCCAATGTGGCTATTGGATTGGTGTTAAGTCAGAATGATGACAAGGATTTGGATCATCCTATCTATTATGCCAGTCGGCAATTGGTGGTTGCCGAACGCAATTACACTACTATTGAATGAAAAGCGTTAGATATGATATACTCGGTTCAAAAATTTTGGCAGTATTTGCTTGGATATCTGTTTGTTTTTTATGTGGATCATGATACCCTCAAATACATGATTAATAAGCCTAAATTGAGTAGGCTCATTGTCCGATGGATCTTACTCTTACAAGAGTTTAATTTTATGATTGTCATATGACTTGGGAAGAAACATAGGAATGTTGATCATTTATCCTGATTGTCTAATATTCTCGGCAACAAGCCTATCCCGGATGCTCTTCTCGATACCGAATTATTTGTAGTAGATGTGATTTCCCTCGAGTATAGTGAAATCATTCAGTTTCTAACCTTCCATACCTTTCTATCGACTTTTATCTAGAAACTTAAGAAGCGACTCATTCTGAAGAGTGCCCCACATACAATGATTCGCGATACTTTGTATAAAAAAGGCAAAGATGGTATTTTATGCCACTATATCTTTGTAAGTGAAGTATAGTCGATCCTCAAAGGTTGCAATTTGGATACTTGTAGTGGTCATTTTGCGGGAGATAGTACTACTTGCAAGGCTTTAATGGCCGGATATTGATGGCCCACAATGTTTTTTGATGTGCACCAATTTATTCATTGTTGTAATCTCTGTCAACAAATTGGTCAACCTACAAGCACTTCCGCCATGTCGTTAGTTCCAATCTTGGCATAGGCACCATTCGAAAAATGGGATATTGATTTTGTTGGTCCCATCGCACCAGTGTCAAAACTTGGCCAAAAGCGATATATTTTAGTCACCATGGACTATGTAACAAAATGGACAAAGGCTATTGCTACTCGCCATGATAATACTAGTACGATGGCTACTTTTCTATATGAGAATGTTATAAGGCACTAGTTAGAGGTCATTCTGTGTTATCGTTCTTAGTTATTTTTTGAGATTGCTATTTCTTGTGTTTTTTACGTTTTCGAGCGTAGTAGTTCCAGTTAAGAGTTTGAAAGAGGGAGCGTTATGGCAATTGAAAGTGCAAAGCGAGCTACAGACAAAGAAGATAGTGGCCGAAATGTGAGAGCTAGATGCGCATCAAAACCACCTTTTGTGATAATCGTTACCAATATGGAACTAATGAAGTTGGATATCTATTGGACACCAAAAAGAATAAAAGACTTTTGGAATGTATAGTTGTTCCAATTTTTGCACCTGTCAGATCACCTACCATCAATTAATGTGTCATTAGTGGAAGGATATATCACGAATTAAGACCCGAAGGATGGATCAAGTATGGTACAAGGGAAAAATAATCGGGATTGATGGAACAATTCTGGAAAAGGTGTTGTATCTTCTCATTGGAAAAATTGAGGTAGGAGTTGATGACTCAAGCAGCTTCAATCTAGGAAGATATTTCAAGGGAGATATGTGGGCCTTTGAGAAGAGCCAAGGTTGGCGGATTGCTGAGGTAATTTTACCACAATTCGTGGAATGGTTCCGTTTTGTGGTGAGGCGGTTAGGATTGTACTGACACCCCACATATATATCCAAACAGTTATTGTATGTAGTAGTAGGGGTGCTAAAAGGGATGGTGTTCAACTGGGCAGTGTACATAGCCACTCGTATTCATGTGGAGATAGGAGCCGAGTGGAAATTTGAAAAATTTACTTATTTGCTTTGTTATAATTATGTGTATGCTGTGATTGTACAAACATTACGTCAAACAATGCCAATAGAAGAAAGTCCTATACCAATGCCAATGCCTCCATTAAGAGAACGAAATTTGTTGGCACAAAATATCAATACAGCGGATATAATATATGAAATCGGGGAGTCAAGTCGTACAGTGGCACAAGGGGTCGTTCCAGTTATTGAATCAAAATGGGTTCTAATTTGTTTAGCTGTAGAGGAGGAGAATGAAACCCCAATTTTGATGGATATTAATCAGTTGGCATTTCCATAAGGTCGATTGCCCGAAAGAATACCTCTTAAGAATGCTTTATTGAAGCACATTTCATAAATACATTGTATGGTGTAAATATTGGATATAGAGGGCAGTAGCAAAGGAGATTTAGAGGACAGTAAGAAAATGATATTAGAGCAAAATCGAAGAATTGAAGAGCAAAAATAGATGATAAATAAAATTGGAGAATCCAAGTTGGTATTGGAGCAGAAATGGATTCACCAATATGAGTCTTGGATGAAAGAAAAAGAACACATCTTACGGATTGTAGAAGGACAAGTGGACAAATTGATCCAGAATCGCAAGGCATGGGGTTTGGAATGGGAGAAACTCAAATACTAGTTGCAGGCAAAAAGATATAAGGCTGAGTTATTGATAAAATAGAAAGAAGCATTAAGTAACCAATCTAGATGTGAAACGAAGAAGTTGAGGTCCAAAATAGAAGTTTTACAAGTTGAGGTGACAAAATTGACGAAAGAGTTAACAGTGAGAAGCCAATCTCAAGTGTCAATTGAAGATGTTCCAGAATAGATGAGTTAGTAGCAGCATCAGTTGGAACTCCAGAATGCCTAGATCTTGAAACTAGAGGCTCAAGTCTGTGAATTGGATGAGTATGATGAAGATCTATCAAACCAGTTGAGAAAGGAGCTGATAGATGGATTAGAGGACGAGGAAAATTTGAATTTAGAACCAGAATCGGTGGAACCTACATTCGATAATGCAGCAAATGATTAATTGAGTGGGCCAGAGGAATTAGTAATTTTATAGAGTTTTGTCAAGCAGTTTTTAGATAGGAATCAATTGTGTGTTTACGAGGATGCTACACAGATAGGAGTTGGGCTATATAGAATAGATATTAATTTGTTTGTATAAGATATTAGTAAAATAAACTAATAGTCTATAGAATAGTCAGTTTAGGAGGACGGATGATTGATTCAATTATTAAAAGCGGTTATTATAGGATTATAGTTAGAATCTAGAAATCAGTAGCAATTATATAGGAGTTGTAGAAGTTTGTTGGGGAGCCGGACTGTAATAGTCATGAGCCGGGGTTAAGCTTGGTTCTTCCTCTTTGTTTCTTTTATTTTCTTTGTTGTTGAAGAATAATGGATAGTTTTTGAATACTGAGAAGTGTGTCTATGGAATAAATCAGAGATTGATTTATGAATTATTGATTATGTAATTGAAATACTGAGTGATTAAATTATATGAGAAGTTATTGGAAGATTGATTATGGATGGAAGATTATGATTGTTGTTTATTGAGAGTTGTCTGTATGTATTTCAACAGAGGAAGTTTGTGATTATAGGAATTCTGTGAATTCAGATTGGTTGGAGTGAAGTTTATTATTCTTAGTATTAGATGGAATTTATTGAATTTTGAGTGGTCTTTTGAGAGTGCAGGGTTGCACATTGTGGTTATCAGTTGATGGAAGAGTATTATTACTGAGAGGAAGCATTGTAGTATTTCTTAGTATTTTAGTGATTCAGAATACAGTTAATTGTATGATCCTAACAAGTGAAACTCATGCGCTTAGTCTCTCCTTGTGTTCAAATTCTCCTATACAAGTTTATTCTGGAAGGAATTGTAGAATAAGTAAAACAACAATCACAAGGATAAAATAGGATTTTATTTGAAGATCAAAGATTAGAATTTGAGAGCTAGCTTGGAGTTTTTTTCATAGACATAAGGTTGGTTTTTGTAGGCTTTGTATTGGCAACTTGGAATTTATATCATATAATTAAGGTTAGGACTCTTGGCTTGTTTGTGAAATTGATATCTTATCTATAGTTTAAAATTTGATATTTCTTGATTAATTGATTGTATTTAATGTATATGCAAATTTGTGAAAATCTAATGGTGCAATTGAAAGATACTTAGGTTTTGATACAAGAAGATATCAGAAGTTGGCAATTTGAGGTTGAATAGGATTTCTATGGTCTCTAAAGATCTAGTAGTCAAATCAAGGTGAAATTTGGCATAGTTTTAGAAGACTTGAAAACCAAGCTACTTGTTGATTTTGCATTGAAGTTAATACTTGAAGAAGGAGGAATCACTACTGAAACATTTGTATTAACTTTTAAGTTGGTAGCCAAGTAACATCAATGTGGTTTTTGGACATTTTTTCATGATTTGTAAGTTAGATTGGAGTGTATTCTTTTTGAATGTATAGAAGATTCATAGTGGCATTTGTATGAAAATTTTTATTTTAAGTAGACAATTAGATTAAGAACTATAGTTTGCTAAAGCTTAATAATTAGGATTAAGATTTGAAAGAAAATTCAAAATTGCTTAGTTATCAAAGTAACAAAGTATGTTGTTGCCTTTGCTTATAGTCAAGCTGAATATAAAAAAGCTACAACTCTTTTTTCTAATAATGATGTTGTGATTTCATATTTTCAAATGCAAATCGTATAGCAAGGATTGATGGTTAATCCAAATAACCAATGTTTTTTTGAATAAATAGTATCGCCATAGATTTATGGCATGTACAATTACTAATTGTTCTTGATCATGTGCAAAGTAATTACGCTTTATCCTTTTGAGCTTGTATGATTCATATACCATATGTTGAAGGCCTTTATCAAAGATTTATTGAAAGACAGTTCCAATAGCAAAGTCAAAAGCATCAATGTCAAATATACAAGGAAGATTAAGATCATACAATTATAATATTAGAATAGTAATGAATACTTCTTTCAACCTATCAAAGGTATTTTGTTGTTCCAATTTCTATTCAAATGAAACATCCTTCTTCAATAGGTTTATTAATGAGAATATAATATTTACAAATCATCAAATAAAATGATAATAATATCTAACAATGTCTAAAAATAAGTGGACTTTAGAAACGTCTTTAGAGGTTTGCCTATCTTCCATTACTTTCACCTTATCTTATTCCATGCACATGCCTTTTGAGGACACTACATGTCTTAAAAATGTAACTTTTAACTTTCAAAATTCACATTTTGTTTACTTGCAATAGAAGCAACTATCTTGTAGCTAGCACAACACTTCTCATAGGTGTAGTTCATACTCCTAAAGGATTTTATTATATACAAAGATATCATCAATGAAGACAACTATATACTTATCTAAAAGGTCTCGAAATAATTTGTTCATGTGACCTGTAAAAGACGCTGGAGTATTGGTGAGGCTAAAAGGTGAAACAAGCCATTCAAAATATCTATAGCATGTATAAAATGCCAACTTTTTAATATTTTTTCTTATAATAGATATTTACTAATATCCACTTTAAAGATCTAATTTACTAAAGATAGCCATATCTTGAAGTTGATTAAGAAGATTATGCATATATAAAAGTGGATATGTATTTTTAATAATTTTTTTGTTAAAGCTTTGATAGTTGATGCAAAGTCAAAGTCAACCATCTTTTTTAGGTACAAAGAATATAAGTGCTCCCTACGATAATGTTCTTTTTCAAATGAGGCCTTTTTTGAAGAGTTTGTCCAATATTTTTTATAGCTCTTTAAGTTCATTTGGTATTAGGTAATAAATTGGCCGACTTGCTCATTTGGCTCCTAAAAATAGTTCTATTTGAAAGAGAGCACCTAGATCAAGAGGCACGCTACTAAGTAGGTCAATTAGAAAAACATCTTGATATTCTTGTATAAGTTGCTATATCCATTCTACTACTTTGGACATCTTTTCTACTATTGATATAAAATTTGGAACCACTATATATATCAATTTTTTATACTATATTTTTATTTATTTATAAAGATCATCTCTATGAATAAATTTGTAATTTCAATTTTTTTTTCTTCACTTGATGCGGAGGTATAAAGAGTCACCTTGCATCAACCATCTTTAAAGAAGATTGTCCTTACTATCTAATCAACTTACTTATTTTCCACCTTCAGCCATGGCATACCAAGGATAACATCATATCTTAACTTTGTTATCTTGAATCTCTCTCTTAAGACATATGTGTTAGATAATCTTAAGATTTCTTCTTCATATGTTTTACTTAATATATTCTTTCAATTATTCGTAAGGTATATACTTTCTTCTTTAATTACTTTAATTTTAATCCAAAGTCGGTCAGAATTTTTAGTCAAGATGTAATTTTTTGTAGAGCCACAATCTATAAGTACTCGACATGGTTGTATTCTTAATAATCTTGTTAGATGCTCCAATTAACTATTTTTATAGTTATCCAAGGCTATACCATTTGTCTTTGAAAGATAGTAGCTATTTCCAATACTAGCTCTTAGTGCCTTTACTAGGAAGCCTTGTTTTCCTACTCTATCTCATTATTGACTTTATGGATCTTGATATTATAAATCTGCTTTGTTTTGTTGATGATTGAATTTTGATGTTTTAAACAGCCTCTAATTTGATGGCTTGGCTCTTGAAAATAAAAATACAATCCCTTTTGTACCAATATTTGTCATCTTTTTTGTATCAATAATCGTTGTAGGACATTAATCTCCATTGGTATTGATTGTTGTGCCATAGTATTAGATAGGGGCATAAAAATTTGTGCTACAAATTGTGCTCCAAAATTTTTAAAACCTATAGCATCTTTCTTCTTTTCAATCTTAATTACATCTTCAAACATTTTTTGATCCCTTAGTTCCACTTCTTATTGGATCTCAAGTTTCAAACCTCGTAAAAATTAATTCATCATCTTTGCCTCTAAAATATTATTAATTTAGAAACATAAAAACTTGAATTGAGAGATAATCTTATATTGATTTAAATTATATAAGATTTGCCAAATGATCATGTGCTAACTTTTCCTCTTTGATGGACCAAAATAAATTCCTAAACTTGGTCTCAAACTCCTTCCAATCACAAAATCTACCTTGAGTTCTATAGTTTTGAATCCAATGTCACTACCAAATGGCTGCCCCATCTGTCAAATAGCATATTCTTCCAATTGGTATTTACCTCAGATAGTTAGAGATATTGTCACATGTTAGAGAGCAATTGACATACATCTTCTTATCTTGAGGTCCTAGAATATTGTAGAATGGGTAGGATTTTCTATTTTATAATACATAGTATATAGGATTAAGAGAAGCTTATAAACTAATGAATGGATAATTTAGCAAGCTGTAGAATATGTAAGTAAATTTTGTAGTAAGTTACTGGTTGGTTATTGACAACCTTGAGAATTAGACCTATGGTTAGGCAGTTTAGTTGGTAACAGTAGGTTGTTAGTGGAACAAATGGTTAAGAATTTAAAGGTTCATAACCTTTGGAATCTACTGGCCGATGGTCCATCCGTTGATAGGATAAAGAGGTTGAAAAAAGAGAAATCAAGGCCAGACTGTGAGAGTCGTAAGCCAGAATAAGCTTGGTGCTACCTCTTTGTTTTCTTTGCTTTTATTATTTGCTTATGAAGAATTGTGATTGAGAGAAGTATTGTTGAAATTGTGATTAGAATATTGTAGAATATAACTTTGAACTGACTATTTTAGAGAAAATCTGTGACCTTGAGAATTGAGATTATTGAATTGTGTTGTGTTAAGTGAAGATATTGAATTTTGTATAATGAATTGAGAAACTGAATATAATAAGTAAGCTGGAGATCAGTAATTAAATATATATAAACTGCAAAGAAAGTAAGTGGAAGATGAACTGATAAGAATATGGAAGTATTATTGAATTGATATTCATAGAATGGATTATGTGTTGAATTAAGACGGAAGTAGTAAGCCGTGGTATTTTCTAGTTTGATAATTGATTTCAGATAGCTAGAGTACAGTCAATTGTGATACTAACAGATCCAATTTATATAATCAGTCTTTCCATGTATTTAAATCCACTTCTATTAGTTCAATTGCTTTGGTATATTGAAGCATGAACATAACGAGAACAACACAAGCAAAATGGATGGTGTAATCAAAAAAAGACATTATCATCAGTTCTGTAGTAATTGGGATTTTGAAATAAACATAAGTAAGTTAAAAAAGAAGTAGAAAGGACTAGACTGAGATAGTCATGAGCTAGGATAAGCTTAGTGCTACATCTTTGTTTCTTTGTTTTCTTTGTAGAATAAGAATAATGGATAGTTTTTTAATATTGTAAAGTAAAATTTTGGAATGAAAGAAAGATTTGATATAGATGATATCAAATAAAAAAATAAATTTATTGTGTGCTGAATTATAAGTCAAGGATTGGAAAGTTGATAATAGAAGATATTTATGAAGTATGGATATAAGTGGGAGAATTATAATACATTGAATATTGAAATTCAAAAAAAAGTATATGGAGTCTAGAATTGTATGAAGCAGATTAATGGGAATGACAATTAGTTTGAAAAATTTTATTGATTGGATTATAGAATATTTTATGCAATCTTTTAAGATAGTACAGTATAACCTATTGTTGTTATAAGTTTGGAGAAGAGAAGAGATAGTTGATACATAAGATAGAATTATCAATTGCAATATTTTCTTTGATAGAATACAAAAGACATATAACATTCTTGGATGTTTTAGTTGATCAAGAGACAATTAATTGTATGACCTTAACGTGAAAATTCATGCAAATAGTCTTTTCTCATATTCAAATCTTCCTATATATGTTTATTTTGATTAGATTAGTCTAAAATAAGACAACAATCACATTTTGGCATTGTTGCTGGAAAATTGACAATAGTATTGATTGTTAGGAATTAATTGCCAAACATGTCATTGTGGTGTCGCACGATATAGTTACAAAATTGATGTTGGTTCAAAAGTGAAGCTTTATGTGCAGTTAGATTGGAGATAAAAAGAAATTTCAGTATTATGATGAAAGACTATGGTTAATAAGAATGAAAATATTACACTAAGAAAAATATGCCAATTGAAAGGAAGATAAAAAAGAGTGTTGTTGTATTTTGATATGATTATATGGTAAAAATATGACTAAAAATAATTTTTTTATTAATATTCTATTATATAGTTCAATAAAAATTTAAAATATTTTAATAAGGCTTTTATAAAAGCCTCTTAGCTTATTTTTTTGTCTTAATAGCAAGTAGATAAAAGTTAGTTAATATTTTTACCTTCTAGGATATAGAAACTTTTTTATTACCTTAGAAAGGCCATAAATTGTTAAATATTAGGATAGAAGAGGTAAATGATTAGTATGGTTGATACTAGGATCAAATTGAAGGTGGAATTGGGCTAAAAATCCTTATGATAGATTAGTACCCGAGGATCGACCGTTTGTGAGATGGGATCGAAAACATATCTTTGGTCACTAAAATGACTATTTAGGAAAAATTAGGGTTTCATTCTAAGATCGGAGGTTAGGATTTGAGAGTTAGCTTAAAGTTCTTTTCAGAGGCATAAGGATTGTTTTTGTACAAATTTTGAGGACTTTGAAATTGTTGTTGAAAGTCAAGGTTTGCATTGGTGATTTGGGTTTTATATAATATAATTAGAGCTAGCAATTTTATCTAGTTCATGTAATTGGTGTAGCATCTATAGTTTAAAATTTAATATTATTTGGATTATTAGGTGTGCTAAATATATACAAAATTTTGTGATAATCTAATAGTGTGGTTTAGAGATATTTGATTTTTAGCACTTTTGAATTGAAATTTGGATTATATTCTTCTTATATGAGTGAAATCTATTATGATTTCTTAGATACTTCTAAAACACAACCTCATCTTCTACAGCTAAGTGTCCGGTGCATTCTTAAATAAGACAACTTGTAATATAATAGCACAAGCAAGAAATTTGTCACAAGATGAGCAAGAACATAATCTAAAAAAGAAGCATCTACAAAGTTGGATTAATCCATGGTTGCATGTCTATCGGCATATTCGAGCATACCAAGAATATGACAAATCATTAATATTTTAGTCATATATATTGTTAAGAAAATTACCAAGAATACTTACAAAAGTTTTTGTTAATAATCCAACATATCTCTTGAGCTAATTAATTGAAATTAAAGGAGGCATAGAAGGATTAGGCAATGTTTATTTTAAATAATGATTAAGTGGAATGTTGTCATCTTTAATGGTGATGGGAGGCCAAGCAATTCCAATTGTGGTTCAAATGGATGCAGAGGGCAATCACACAACTAGTGTAGCTTCATTATTTACTTTTAGAGGCTTATCAAGTATAGATCTATATCAACATTTGTCTCAATTTTTGACTACATGTGTAGCTAATAATGGTAGAACTAAAGATATTTGATTGAGATGGCTACCAATGACCTTAAAAGGCAGAATATTTGAATGATATAATTGCTAGTCTATGGACTAGGTATTAGTTGGGAGGTATTGAAAAATATATTTTTAATCCATTTTTGACGAATTGGATTTAAAAAACATCTCAAAGAAAGATTAATGAATAGTAAAATATTATTAGAAGAAGCGATATAGTCATATTATGGCCAAAAAGTAAATATCCTTTATAAATGGTTAAATAATCAAATATTGGATTCAATTATTTTTTCTATATTGATTAATAGACTATATCCACCAGAATTAAAGATGTTAGTAAAGATGGTCCAATTGGCTACTATTGCTTTCTCGCTTGATCGAGCTAAGGTATGGAAAGAATATCATTATGACCAATTTCTAACAATAAGAGCCACAATGATTCTATCTCAAGGAGATTATCAAATGCTAGCTTAGAATGAAGCAATAGACAATTATTCAAAAATGATTGATTACAATGCAAATCATAATCCATAGAAAATAATTAATACTGTTTTATTGCATGCTGTACCACCAACAACAAAAGTATATTATTTGCCACACCTCCTATATTAAAAACTATTGCCTACAAAAGAGTTATTTAATGAATTAATATTAAAGGATCCAAATGAGGCCTTGTTGTTAACTTTGATAAAAAAGATGGATGAATTGGCTATTAATCTCCTAAAGGATAAGAAGAAGAGGCATAAACCAACCAATATGCATCTTAATATTTGGTATAGTTATTGTAAAGGATAAAGCCATATAATAACAAAATGTTCTTCACTACCCCAAATGATTGTACAATGTATATTTTGTGGAAATAAGCATGCCACCACCAATTATTGGAATTTACAAAAGCAACAATAATTTGATAAACAGTTCATAATTCAATCGACTTTGTGGAATGTTAATCAAGTCGAGACAAAAAATAGGTTTGGCTGAAGTACGAATCATTTGAATAAAAAAAATAGGAATTTTTCTAATTTTCAAAATTCTAAGTATAACCAAGAATGTGGATCCAATTCTCAATGTATTGAATAAAATCAGCAAGGATATCTCCAATATCCACCCATTTCGAAACCAATTTCAAATTCTACAGTACCAACTAGATAGCTGAGATTAATTACCAATCCAACTTGAAATAGGCCCAGTTGATATATACCAATAAAAACACCCAATATTCTTGATGGAGTTGGAAGAAGACCACTTTAATCTTATTGTTGTAGGCAAATAGGACATAATGCTAGTAAATATTCCAATTCAAGGGCGAGTGATGAATATGCTTCAATATGTGATAATTATAAGTAGTTGGGACATATATATCAGCAGTACAATGCTCCGTTTAATTTTAATACATGAGACTAGTAAATCCAGTTGTATAATAAGAGAGAGGAAAATAATCGAGGGCCACAAGATTTTCTTGTAAATCAGGTAGAATGCATTCATACAATACTTACTAGAGGCCAACAAAAAGAGAAAGATCCAATTTTACAATTGAATGCACCAATTGCAAAGGACCATTTCAATCCAATTATAAGAACTTTAGATCCAATACTTATACTGGAAATATTATCAATGTTAGAACTTGGTCTATTTATATAATCCAATAATGTGCTTAGGTCAGAGGTATTGATTTAACTTAAACTAATACCATTATTGAAAAAGTTTTAAGAGCTATCTTATACATTAAAGGATCTTCTCATAGACAAACATTTTGACAAAGTTCATTTAGCTATTCTACATTCGAATTCTATAAAGAAAGATATATTATCTCAAGGGATTGAAATGTTGTTCTACATTGAATTCCTCATTAATAAGACATTGGAGTAGAAAGAATTTGCTTCAAGAAAGCAGTGGACTCTTGGCTGCCACTAATTGCTCAATAAAGTCTTGAAATAAGAAAAATCAAGTTTGTATATATAAATATAACACTTTTAGGTACAATTATATCAAATATATAAGTCTTAAATTCTCAAAAATACCCAAAATATGATAAAAAAAGTCTAAATCCTTATATATCTTCATAGAGAATTATTCTTAAACTTCAAAAACTTACATCTTTCAATTAGACAATTCAAACACACTCAAATTTTACATAAAGTAGTAATGTACTTTTAACAACTACCACAACAAATTTCAACTACAAATTCAATGCGGATCTTAAGATATCACCAAAATCCTAACAATAGCTTCAATCCCCAATTCTTATACATCCACATGCAAATTTCTTCATATTTCATAAATTAAATACTAAAATGCTACAAAAATTTTATATATAGCTTTTTAACACAATAGTCTACCTTCTCCAAAAGTTTTGATCAAAAAATTCTTTTAGAAACTCAAGATATGGCTCCAACTATTACCATGAATAAAATCACTTACTGCCTTTGATTTAGATGCACTTACTTCAACCCTCTATAACTTCTTTATTCAAACTCCAAATTCATCAAATAATATATGAAAAGTATAGTTAAAGAAGTACACTCTGCAATCTTAGTCGCCAATCCTTTGTTGCTCTCCATAAACATATATTATGCCCCAAAAAGTAACAATAGATATGAAATTGATACCTTGAGTCCCAATAACTCTTTTATAAAAACTCCAAATTACACAAAATTTGCATCCAATCCATATTTAAAAATCTAAAATTGATGATCTTAGCCTCTAAAGCTCAAATGACTTCAAAAAAAAAAACCCTAATCCCAAATAAGGCCTCAGGCATCCTCCTTGAAGCCCATTAAACATGGCCTTTGACCAATAGGGATGATGATCTCCATTCCTTGCCTTCATCCAACCATGCCTTGCTTTATCCCACTCAATGAGCCTCCTTGTAGTTAAAAATTTCTTCTTTAGGCTTTTATCTCTTCTCAAGGCTTCATACTAAATATTTAGGTCTTATAATTGTTTTTAAAATACTATAATTAAAAAAGATAAAATTCAAATCAAATTTTCTTAGATCCACTTTTTTTAAATTAATCTATTAACCATTCTAATATACACTAAGACTTATAAACATATTATATGTTCTAATTAATTTTTACATATTATAAGCTATTCCAGTATGACAATGTAGATCTCGTAATAGAGAAACTTGTGAAATTAGTTTAAATCCCGATTCGGGAGCACCAACTATTGATTTATTTATCGATAGTAATTTCATTTCTAATATTTAAGTGGATGGTGGCTCTAGTGTGAATCTAATGAATATCAATACAATGGAGGACTTTGACTTAAAATAATCATTATCCATGACATTGATATTAAGAATGACAAATCATAATCATATGAAATCAATGGATATTCTACGTAGTATTATTGCTGTAACTACTAGAATCTTATACAAGATTGATTATGCTATTTTTTTATTACAAAATTCTACATTATCCTATCTAATCTTATTTGGTAGATCATGACTATATCAAGCCAAAGTTAGGATTGATTGGGGCCGTAGAACATTGACTATTACAAAAGAAAAATATAAGATTATGTTATAAATGTATTCAATTCAATATCATAGAGAGTCTCAAATTCTAGATTTAGAGGCAATATTTGATGATGAAGGTCAATCTAATGTAGAATATGATGAAGTTATTAATCCAATGCAAGTTGATGATGACCCATTTCACTTGCAAAAGCTAGACGTGTTATACTAATGTGGAGGACCTAAAGAATACTTAGGATATGTGGAAGATATAATAAACTTTGATCATGCTATTGCCAATTGGATGAATAATTTCATAGTTAATGAAGTTAATACCTTGGAATTTGAATTAGGTAGTTTCAATTTATCAGATTATATCAGAGATTGCGAGCCAAAGAGGAATATCAAACCAGATGTTGTCAAGGAACCTGTGTGCCAATCCATCAACTTAGGTACTAATGAAATACCAAAGGTTATCAAAGAATACAATGGAATCATAGATATGAAGTTGAAAAATTAGAGGGCTTTCTTTCTACATTATAAATCTTCATTTGTATGGTCATATGTAGATTTGAAAGGCATTCTTGCTAAATTTTGTAAACATCAAAATATTTTGTAGGAGCATGCTATATTAGTTTGTCAAAGACAACATCGATTCAATCCAAAATATTCTCTTATGATGAAAGAAGAATTATAAAAACTTCTTGATGTGGATTTTATTTATCCAGTTCTGTATAGTGAATGGATTTCACCAATTGTAATGGTGCCAAAGAAGATTGAAAAAATCCAAATCTATCAAGTTTTGTATAAATTAAACATGGCTATCAAGAAGGATTATTTTCCTTTACCTTTTACAAATAGTATCTTGGATGTACTAGCTGAATATGAATATTATTCTTTTTTGGATGGATTTTTGAATTATAATTAAGTTAAAATTATAAAAGAAGAATAGTTAAAGACTACTTTCACTACAGACTTGAGGACATTTATTTATAAAGTTATGCCATTAGGGTTATGTAATGTTCCAGTCACGTTTTAGAAGATAATGATGTAAGTTTTTCAAGATCATTTATAACATTCAATAAAGATATTTTTAGATAATTTTTATACATTCAGTATAAAGGCCGATTATTTGGAATATCTTAGTAAGTATTTGGAATGCTGTGGTAATTATGAAATATCATTGAATTTGAAGAAATGTTAATTTGAGATACCATTTGGTAAATTATTAGAAAACATAGTTTCACTGGCTCATATTATTATTCACTTGGTTAAAGTTACTCGTATATTGGCTTTATCAAAGCTTAAAATAGTATCACATGTTCGTGATTTTGTTGGCCATGTCAATTATTATCGAGGATTTATTCATTCATTTTTGATCATAGGTCAACCTTTAACTAATCTCTTAAAAAAAATCCACGTCAAATAGATCTAGTCCAATTTAGACTGAAGAATGTATAATTACATTCAACGAATTGAAACAAAAATTGGTGTTTGCACCAATATTGGTTGCATCTTGTTGGACAAAACTTTTTTATGTTTATGTTGATGCATCCAATATTGCTATAGGATCTATGTTGAGTCATCCAATATATTATGCTAGTCAATAATTGGTTGCAGTTGAACAAAATTATACTACGGCTGAATGGAAAGCTTTGGAAATGATTTATTTTATTAAAAAAATTAGACATTATTTGCTTGATTATGACTTCATGTTTCATGTCGATCATGGTGCTCTTAAGTATATGATTAATAAACCTCAAATGAGTGGATGCATTGCTCAATGGATGTTATTACTTCAAGAATTTAACTTTATTATCAATATCAAACTAAAAAAGAAACATACCAATGCGGACCATATGTCCCATTTATCCAATATATTGAATAATAAGCCTATCAATAATGGCCTACCTGATGCAAAATTATTGTCCATCAATGTGATTAAACCCAAATATAGTGAATTGATTTAGTATTTGATATTTCAAACATTTCTACCTACTTATAGTGAAAAACTTAAGAAATGCTTAATTTTAAAAAGTGCACCATATATGATGATTGGCAATGTCTTGTATGAGTAAAAGTAAGATGGAATTTTACATTGCTATATCTTTCAAAGTGAAGTGTGTAACTTTGTGATTGCTCGTTTTACTTATTCCGGAAGAAACCTCCCAACATAAACCCGTATAGGGAGATTCGAATACGGGGAATGACTAGTTGCTTAAATGTTTACATTAGGATCACACAATCAATTACCTCCTGAATGTATCGTCTCTATTTTCAATATCTCAACATACAAGGAAACTATAATCTCCTCCTTCACCTTATCGGTCTCTTCTTTACAGCAATTCAGTCATACCAATAACTACTATTTCCACCAATATATTCACCGTTATAATCTCCAACTGTAATACTGCACCCTCATAGCTTTCAGCACACAATTACCCTCGTTCCAATCAATGGAATTCTTCACACAGAATTGCCATTTACATTACAATGTTTCACACAAACACAGACTCACTCTCTCTGTTGAACTACAATCAGATTTCAGCATTCAATCTTTTTTCTTTTCAAATAATACCAATCACATTTCCATTCCATAATTCACTTCACAATATTCAGAAACTCTCAATCTTCTTATTCAAAGAAAATAAAAAACAAAAGAAAAGAGATAGCACCAAGCTTATCCCGGCTCACACTATCACAGCGATGGCCCTCGGCTCATGATTATCACAGTCTTGCGCTCAGCTTACAACTCTCACAATCTGGCACCCTAATTAACTTCTACAACTCCTATATACTTTCTCCTGATTCTCCAAATTTTAACCGTAATTCTATAATTAACTACTTTTAATAACTAAATCACTCATCCGTCTTTTTGATTTTCCTATTATATGGACTATTAATATATTTTACCAATATCTTTCAAAAATGAATTAATATCTATTCTACAAACTTATTGGAAGGATGCCATTTGGATAGTTGTGGTGGATATTTTGTCAATGATTGTATTGCTTGTAAAGTTTTAATGGTTGGTTATTGGTAGACTACAATGTTTTTGGATACACACCAATATATCCAACGTTGTAATTCTTGTCAATGAATTGGTTGACTTACTGAAATTTTTGCCATGCTATGAATACCAATTTTAGCATAAACACCATTTAAAAAATGACACATTGATTTTGTAGGACCAATTGCTCCAACCTCACATAATGGAGAGAAAAGATATATTTTGATAGCGATTAATTATGTAACAAAATGGGTTGAAGACATGGCAATGAAAATTAATAATGTCAATATAGTAGCCACATTTTTATATAAAAACATTATCACTCGATTTGAGTATCTCCAAGAATTGGTTAGTGATCAAGGCATCCATTTTATTAATTCTATAATTACTACCTTGACGGATAAATATGAGATCAAACATCAAAAAATGATTCCATATCATTCTTGGGCCAATGGGCAAACTGAAAAGACCAATAGTATTCTGTAAAAAATTTTAATTAAGACAGTGTCTGGTGCAAGAATGGATTGAGATAGTAAGTTGTTTGCTACATTGTAGGCATATCATACTGCATATAAAGTGACTACCAATTCCACACCATTTCAATTGGTGTACGGATAAGAAACAATAGTACTAATTAAATTGGAAGTATAGAGTTTGAAAATTTGATTGAATGAATGTCTTGGCAACAAAAAATCCCTCTAATTTTAGTTCATAGATTTGAAAAAATTAGATGAAGTTAGGGCTACCGCTATTTTGACTATGAAAGCTATACAACATAGATATAAGAGTTATTATGTTAGTAAATTATATTTCAAAGTATTTCTACTTAATGATCTAATATTTCTTTATAATAGCCGATTAAACAATTTTTTGGAGAAATTTCAAGTCTGTTGGCATAGACCATTGTCAAGATAGAGAGAATTTGCCTCAAGAAAGTACTAAGCTCTTAGCTGTCACTAATTGCTCAATCAAGCTTCAAAATAAAAGAAGCCCTGAGTTTATATATTAAATTTCTCTTTTGAAGCAATTACACCAAATATATAAGCCTCAAGTAATCAACAACATCCAAAATATGATAAAATCATCCAAATCCTTGTATACCCTTATGTGGAAATTTTCCTGAACTTCAATACCTCATAACTCTTGATCCGACTGTCTAAACTTACTCAAATTTTACATGAGGTACTAATGTATTCTCATCAACTTCTATAATAAATTTTTTATTGCAAATTCATCGTGAAACTTGAGATATCTTAAAAATCCTAACAGTCACTTCAAACCCTTGTCTTTATATACTTGTGTGCAATTTTCTTTATATCTCAAAAAATAAATGCTAAAATGCCACGAAATTTGTATGTATAGCCTTAAAATTATCATTTAAGCTACAACTTTTAATCTTAAAAAAATATTGTATAATTCCTCATATTTACAAAGGAGTAATAATATGTCTTAAATTAATACCTTAACTTCAAATTTCTATAACTTCTTCACCCTAATTCCAAATCCTCTAATTTTTTTATACAAATTATAGTCCAAATCTTAAACCTTACAACGATTTCTTTTAATTTTCAAATGCCTTCTTTGAAATCACCGAAATCCTTGTTAAGGATGTAAGCAGCCTCTTCAAAGCCCATTGAGTATGGTATTCGACCAATAGGGATGAAGTTCTCAATTCCTTGCCTTCATCTGACCATGCCTTGATTTCATCCCTGCCAATTAGCCTCGAACTAGTTAGGATTTTTTTTCTTAGGCTTCTACTTCTTTCAAGGCTTCATAATAAATATTTACATCCTATATATATATTTTATGCCAAAATCAAAAGAAGTAAAAAAAAATTCTACACAATATATCCATAATCAAGTTTTTTTTGCTAGTAATATGTATTAAAACAAGATTCAATGTTCTTATGTAGGCTATCTATCTTAACATGGCAATATGTGGAGTAGTATAATTAATTATCATTTTAAGTAATGACAAATAATTTTATTTCTAAAATCATATTTTTTTCAATCAAATAATTTCTCTTTGTCTTTAGAGCAATGAGAGCTCCTCAAAGCTCCCTTTTAACTTGGAGATAAGTTCCTTGCTGCTTTGTAAGAACCTTGGTCCTAAACCTTATAACAAAACTTCTTCCTTCTACATCATCTTATCCAATAGTCCATCTAATTGCTATAGAGCTTGTATCCACTATTACATCCACTGGTCTTCTACATTGATAATCCACTTGTCTAAGTACAAGTGGTAAACTCAAAATCTTTTTCAAATTTTTCATAGCTTTTTCTTGTTCTTCTTTCCAAAAAAATGTCTTATCCTTTCTCAATAACTTGTACAGAGGCTCAGAGATATGGACAAAGTAAGGCATCCAAATGTGATAGAAAACACATGCTCTTAAAAACTGTAGAATGTATAAATGACTTTTCTGGTTTGTTATCAGTTAAATAGTAGTAATGTTGGAATTTAGATAAATGGTTAGTTCGATTAGTTGTTAATAGTAGGAAGTTAGGAACACATGCAGTTAAGAAGCCAAAGTTTCACAATGTGTGGAATCTACTGAATGACGATTCATATTTAGGTAGGATAAAGAGGTTGAGGAAGAAGGAATGGGGGCCAGACTGTGATAGTCGTGAGCCAGGGTAAAGCTTGGAGCTACCCTTTTGTTTTCTTTGCTTTTGTGTTTTTCTTTAGTATTGGATTTAAGAAAAGGGTTGCTGAAACTGTGATTGAGATATTAAAAATTATAAATTCGAATTAATTAATTTGAAGAAAGAAAGTGTGATTGTGATAATAGAGATTATTGCATTGTGTTAGTAGCACTGGAAGATTGAGTAAAAGTAAAAGAATTGAGAATTGAAGTACTGTGGAAAGAGATTAAGCATACTGTAGATGTCAGGAATGTCAGTGATATTTAATAGCTGCAGGGCAGTGAACGATTGTAGAGATTGTGAAGTGATTGAATTGAGATGAGGAAGAGAACTTTGGAAGTTTTAGATAATTAATACATAATCAATTGTGACATAACATATCCAATTCATACAACAAGTCTTTTCCCGAGATCGAACCCACCTATACTGATCAAATATCTTAGTGTTTTGAGTGCGAGTCAAACGATGATTACAAAAACCTTCTGAGTTCTATGATATTTCTACAAGCTTTCATCATAGATATAGCATCAACTTTATCAAGGTTTGATTTTCTACCATACCTTCCACTTATATATCCCATCATTAGAATCTCATCAATTCCAAAGCTTGATTTTTCCAAAGACAACGTGAGATTAACTGACTCCAATTTCTCTAATATCCAAGCTACATCTTCATTATGCCTCTAGATAAACTTTCTACAATCTTCAACCTCCATAGTCTCATCCTTGTCTTCTTTTTTATCTCTTTGTATAGGTATATCATTCAAAAATAGAATAATTTTTTTAAATACAAATTCTTTCAATATTTAGTTTATAGCATTTTACATATGAGCCATTGAATTAATTACACCTTAAGGTAAGCTATACATCCTCATTAAAGTCAAAAGAATCTTCATGATAGTTAAATCCTTACTTTCTTTAACCAATTGAAATTGGTCATATCTTGAATATAAGTCTCCAATAGAATAGATGGTATGATTTGTAAATTACTCAGCCACTTCATCTACTATTGGACGTGATTCCATGTTCTGAATAATTATTCTATTTTCAAGTTGCATAACTTGAATAAACCTTAATGTCCATGACTTCTTGGGTACTGTGAACCATGTATTGGAATAGAGAGTAATTGAAGATTCTAAAATATCCATCTTCACCTTTTCCTTTAATAGTTCTATCAATTTTGGAAGCAAAGCTCTGGGCACAAGTATAGGCTTTAAATCCCATAGAACATGCGACATAGTAAAGATTACCATAGGTACTACAACATTAAAATCTACACATCCAATTTTATCAAGAGTTTTGGCCAATGCCTTATCATGCCTAATAAGTATTTTTTGAAATATATTTTTCTTTGTTGATGTCAAGAAATCACCTCCTTCAATCCTCAATTTAGGTAATGATTCTTGAATAAATTTATGTCTAATTTCATGTCTCTCTCTTAGACTTGGCTCTTTAATTGCTTGCTTAATATATTCCATAATATTAACTAGTAATTGGATAGCTATAAGCTTTACCTTTCTTGCCACAACTTTATATTTAGTTTGTATTCTAGCCTCATGTTTCAATCCATAGCTTGTAGCAAGTCCACTATTTGCTACTATCTTTTCTAATTCCTCATAAGTCTCTCTTGAATATATTTCCACTATAACATTTCCATCTATGCTTATAGTTAAATTCTCAAGAACCTTTATTAAATCATCTTCCAAACTTATTTCTTCTATTATTCTAACTATAGCTTTAGCACTTGAAACTAAACCCACTCTTTTTAAGTTTTTCTCTTGTTTCTTCACCCTTCTTTTATTTATAAAATTTAAATCTTTAATCTTTTGAATACTCACAAATCCATTAGTAGTCAAGTTCAAAAATTTAAAACTCATATTATCTACATTTGGATTTGTAAATGACTTATTTATACCTATGTATCTCCACTCTACAAGGATGTTTTCTAGAATTCCATAAAATTGTTTCCTGGCTCTAAAGGCATTTTTTTTAATTGCTCTCTATGTTCTTCATGGATAGGTTTCATAGTAATAAATTGCACAACTTTTCTTCTATCCCAACTCTAAATCCTCGCATAGTATGAATTATTATTCATGAATCTACTTTCCATTCTAGCAGTTGTAATATAGGATTGACATAGTATTATCGGATATGTAGCAGAGTTTTACTCAAAGAAATTTTGCTCCACTTCCACATCTTTAATCCTAGTCTTTATAAGTGAACAAGCTTCATATAATTCACCTTCTTGATTGTTTGCAATTCTAATTATCCAACCATGATTGATATCAACTAGCTACTTATTTTTCTCATATATCTGCCTTGAAATGATATTGATTTCAGATCCATGATCAACTAAGGCCAAAATTAGATCTTTAGAGTTCTCCAACCTCACATATGTCTCTGTAGTAGCTCTAGCCATTATAGCCACTACTTTCCATTCCATCATTATCACATTTAAAACAAGTGTTTATACATGCTTCTTGTGCATTTTTCATTATCTCAGTAAATTCCATAGATGCACATTTCATTTGATGCTCTTCTATAGCCTCTTCATATTTAATTAAAGCCTCATCTCCTATATCAACCTTAATTCTAGCTTCTAGCATTGCAAATTATACAAATAACTATCCTATTTCTTCTTTCTCATCCATAGTTACACGAGTATCCAATGCCTCTACCATAATAGCTTCAGCTGTCATTTGTCTCTTCTTCTTTATCACATTGATGATCAATTCATAGAAATCCTTTTTAGTTATGTCAAGAGCCTCTCTTAGAGTGAATTCAATTTTTGGATCTAAGATCTTTTCTTCTAAAATGCTCTTCATATCTATAAATGTTTCAATATCAAATTTTAGCTTATAAGCAGGATTTTTATCTTTAAGTTTGCTTGTATTACTTTCTCTTTCTCTTTGCCTTCCTTCTACCACTCTTTTGGTAATGGTGCACTACCAAGATGAGTAGAAGAAGGTATTTTCTCTAATTTTTGTTCCTAAAAAGCTTCTTTGTTTCTTGGAGACCTCCTCTTATTTTCAGGCTCAACAACATCCTCCTCATAAATAGCTCTACTTCTTTTTTCTTCAAACATAGCATCATACAAATCATCATCATATTTTTCTCTACATAAATATACTTTAATATTAATAGCATCAACTCGATCATTCCACGCAATCATTTTTGAGATAACTTTAGCTCCCCTGATCATGACTTCTGTAGTTGATAGAGAACTAGCTTTAACTTCTTTTTTTTCAATTGTAATAGAGTAAGACTCAGCTTCTTTTCCTTGTATGGTATTATTCTTTGAGATTTGCTCTTCTACTAATTTTCTCATGCCACCCTTTCCAAAATTAATCTTTAACTCCTTTGATCCTATGAGACTTATCTTACCGTCTTTGAAATATACAATACCATTCTTGATTGTATCTTTGTAGCTGTGACATTTACCACGCTTGTGGTTTGTATTCTTATACCTCATACATCTCTCTATAAATTTCTTTGACCCTTTAATTATCTTTGATGAATTTACTATCTGAGATTTCTTCAACTCAATCATTTTCACCTTCAAATCTTGTATGCCTTTGATTAATTCTTCTAGAGTACCATCCTTAATGGTCTTAATCATCTTTTGAGGTGGCACTTGATTTTGAGATGTAGGCACCAATTCCAACCTTGATATTAAATCATAAGTTTTAATCTTTTGTTATTTAGCAAAAAGTCCTACTATCTCTTTTACTAGCTTCTAATTATTTATAAAACCACTCTTAGATGTCTAGTCTATTAGATAAAAGAGCAACTTGTCCTCCAAGTATTCATCAACTGCTTGTAAGAATAATCAAGTTTTCCTTATTGCCAATAGCTACCTTTCTTGCCGTGGTAATTGTCCAAACTTAGTCTCAAATTCCTTGATTAATTCATTTGGAGCCATTTGATTCCTTGACCTTTGCTCAACCTATTCCAAAAAAATTTGTTTTATTATCCTTTCTAAATCTTCTTCAAAAAATTCATCTTTTAAGAGTTCTTCAAATTCCTTCTATGATATAGTCTCAATATGCAACTCTTGCATCCTCTTTCTAATTTCTAGTACCATTGCTAAATCAAAAGTGGTAATCATCTTCATTTTTGAAACCTGATGCAACTCCATTTTACATGTATAAATCCTAAGGAAGTTAGTGATGTTCTTCCCATCAAACCTTCTAAGTTTATCCACCACTACTTATAAAGCTTTGGTGGTATTCTTATCCTCTCCATGCATTTGTTGCCTCTCTTCCATAAATTGAAAAAATATCCTAAATAAATCATAGGCACCAATTCATCTTGATAATCCAAACCTTATATTTTGATCCTTCATTTCAACTTGTTGAAAAATTAGTACCTTAAGGCTCTTTCAGTGGAAGCACCAATATGTTAGGATAGAGAGAATTTGCCTTAAGAAAGCACTAGGCTCTTGGTTGTCACTAATTGCTCAATCAAGCTTTAAAATAAGGAAAGCCCTAAGTTTATATATTAAATTTCTCTTTTGAAGCAATTACACTATATATATAAGCCTCAAGTAACCAATAACATCCAAAATATGATAAAATCCTCTAAATCCTTGTATATCCTTATGTAGAAATTTTTCCAAACTTCAATATCTCATAACACTTGATTTGATTGTCCAAACTTATTCAAAATTTACATGATGTATTGATGTATTTTTATCAAATTCTACAATAAATTTTTAATTGCAAATTCATTACGGATCTTGAGATATCTTGAAAATCCTAACAGTTACTTCAAACCCTTGTCTTTATACACTTTTGTGCAATTTTCTTTATATCTCAGAAAATGAAAGCTTAAATTCTACAAAATTTGTATGTATAGCTTTATAACACAAAATATTTTATTCTCTAAAAGTTTAAGCCAAAAATTTGTCGAAAAACTTAAGTCATGGCTCCAAACATTACTATGAATAAACTGCTTACTTATTGCCTTTGATTTAGAAGGGTCGCCTTCAACTCCTTATATCTCCTTTATATGAACTCCAAAAGCAAAAATTCTTTTATACAAGATATAGGCCTTATAATTGCCATTTCAACCGCAAATTTTGATCTTAAAAAACTATTGTATAATTCCTCGTATTTACAAAGGAGTAACAATATGTCTTAAATTTATATCTTAACTTCAAATGTCTATAACTTCTTCATTTTAACTCCAAATCCTCTAACTTTTTTACACAAATTTTAGTCCAAATCCTAAACCTACAATCATTGCTTTTAATTTTCAAATGCTTTCTTTGAAGTCACCAAAATCCTTGTTAAGGATGTAGGCAGCCTCCTCAAAGTCCATTGAGCATGATATTCGACCAATAGGGATAAAGTTCTCAATTCATTGCCTTCATCTGACCATGCCTTGATTTTATCCTTTCCAATTAACCTCCCACTAGTTAGGATTTTCTTTCTTAGGCTTCTACTTCTTCTAAAGCTTCATACTAAATATTTAAGTCCTATATATATATATATATATATATATATATATATATTTTATGCCAAAATCAAAACAAGTAAAAAAAAATAAAATAAGGTTTCTTATACCAATATGTTTTAATTATTTTTTATATATTGTAAGAATTTATAGTAAGACACCATTATCTTGATATAATACGACTATATATTGAAATTATAATCAAAATTGAATTTCTAATTAATATCTAATTATCTTAGTTCAATTATAATTTGAGGTATCTAAACATGGCTTTTATAAAAGCCTCTTAGGTTATTTTTTTAACTTAATAGTTAATAAGTTGAAAGTTAGTTAGTAATTTTACCTTCTACATTGTAGAGACTATTTTACTACCCTAGAAAGATCATGAATTAATAAAATTAGATTTAAGAGGTAAATAATTACTATAATTGGTACTAAGTAGAGTAGGATTGGGCTAAAAAATCCTTAAAATAGGTCAGATTGATACCCGAGGGTCGGCCGTTTGGAAGACAAGGTTGAAATCAGACCTTTGGCCACTAAAACGATGGCTTAGGATAAAATAGGGATTTATTCAAAGATCAAAGGATAGAGTTTGAGAGCTAGCTTGAAGTTCTTTCCAAAGGCATAAGGATTGTTTTTGGAGGGTTTTTGAGGACTTAGCAATTATTGTTCAAAGTCAGGATTTTGTATTGGTGATTTGGATTTTACATAATATAATTACGGCTAATAATTTTGGCTAGTTCGTGTAATTGGTATGACATCTACAGTTGAAAATTTGGAAATATTTGGAATTTTAAAAAATTTCAATTGAAATTGGTATGGATTTTAAAAATTAAATTTTTTTTTGAAAAAAACAAAATAAATAAAAAAAAAAAAAAAACTTATTTGTTAATGATAGATTGTCTTTAATCATAGGTATATGATGAATAGTAAAGACAGTTGATGGTTAGTTTTGGATCCTAATATCGTGTAGTAAGGAAAATCAGAAGTGGAATTATGATACATAAGATTAGGGATTCTTATTCCATATCCCAAGTAAAAGATTAAGAGAGAGGCACACAGTGGTAGTTGTCTTCAGCATTTTGTTCATTGTGGTTTGAAGTGTACTAGTTTGGAGTGTAGGATTTCCTTTGATAAGCAAGAATTTAGTGATAGTAAGAGTACGAAGTGACAAGCAAGTATTCTATAATATCAATAAAAAGAGCAAAGAAAGCTACAAATAGAGAGGAAAGTTGTCATAATGTGAAAGCTAAGACCAATTTGAAGTTGCTATCCCTAGTGGTTCTTACCAATATGGAACCAATGAAGTTGGAATTCTACTGGAATGTAAAAAAATAGAAAGATTTTCAAAATGTAGAATTATATCAATTTTTGCGATGGTTTGATGACTTAGCACCAACTGATGTAGAATTATTAGAAGAATACATAACCAATTATGACCTAGAAGATAGTTTGAATGTTGTCAAGGACAGCATTATTGGGATGGATGAGACTACCTTACAAAAGATATTGTACTTCTTAATTGGTGAGCTTGTGGTGGGTGCTAAAGTGTCTAACATTTTCAGACTAAGAAACCATTTCAAAAATTGCATGTTATCATTTGAGAGAAATCAAGATTGGCAAAAGATGGAGGCACTTACTCTAGAGCTTATAGAATAAAAGCATTTTATTCAGAAGTAGTTAGGCTTAAATTGACACACTACATACATATCCAAACTGCTACTATTTGCTATAATAGGAATGCATGAAGGTATGGTGTTTAATTGGATAGATTTTGTAGCAACTAGAATCCATGTAGAAATAGGCACCAAGCGAAAGATAGGAAAATTTGCATCTTTATTTTTCTCCAAATATGTATATTTTGTAATTGCATATACATTGAGTCAAACATCACCAATAAGGACAAATAATATGCCATCTCTAATGCCTCAACAAAGTGTTTGGAGTTTAATGACACTAACAACTAGACTTAGAAAAGTGGTGGAAGAAATTAGAGAATCAAATAACTAGTTGAGATGGGAGTCTATATTAGAGATTCTACCAAAATAGGTTCTAATTTATTCAACAATCGAGGTGGAAGCTGAAGTTCCTATTTTCATGGACATAAACCAATTAGCATTTCTACAAGATAGAACACTAAAAATAATAAATCTTAAGGATGTCATATCAGCTCAGATTACTCAATTACAGCTCATGGTGAGTAAATTGGATTAGGATGAACACTTAAGGCAGTAATTGAAGGCAAATAAAAAAAAACTATTAGAGCAAAGTTGTCGAATTAAGATAGAAGTTCAAATTATCCAAAAAAATATGAAATCCAAGTTGATATTAGAGCGTAGATTCGAAAAGAAACAAGAAGGTTGGAAAAAAAAATATATATATATATATATATATATATATTCTACGTATTATAGAAGGCTAAATGCAAGACCTAATCCAAATTTGTAGTACATCATTGTTGGAATGAGAAAAGGTAATGTATCAATTAGAAATAGAATGAAAAAAAATAGCATTACTGAAACAAGAAAAGTGGACATTAGGTGACCAATATAGAATTGAAATAAAAAAAATATCAGTAAAAATCAAAACCTTGAAGGTTGTAGTAACAAAATTGGAAATTAATTTAGCCAAAATTGGTCAATCACAGATGTCTATTCCACACATTTTAATAATTGATGAATTAAAGGAGAAACTGAGGCAACAATAGCACCATTTGGAAGGAAAAGATGTCAAAATTCTGTAGCTAGAAGCTCAAGTTTGTAAATTTGGAGCATATTATGAGGACTTATCGGTCCAATTGAGGAGAGAGCTAATGGAAGTATTGGAGGATGAAGACTTCTCATTAGAATTGAAATCAGTAGAACCACCTATGAAGAATGTTTGAATTGATCAATCCAGCAAACCATAGAATTAGAGATTTTATAAGGATTTTATTGCAGCAATTTTTATTTATTAATTCTACATTTACAAGAATGCTGCACAATTAGGAGTAGAACTATGCAGAATAGATAGGATTTTTTTGTTTTACAATACCTAATAAGTAAAGTTAAGAGAAGCTAATAAACTGATGAATGGATAATTTAGTAGGCAGAGTAGATGATATAGTTAAAAAAAGTAGTTATCATCAATTGTCTAGTAGTTGGCATTTTGAGAAAAACATAAGTTAAAAAAGAAGTAGAAAGGGCGAGACTATGATAGTCATGAATCTAGATAAGCTTGGTACTATCTTTTTGTTTCTTTATTTTTTTTATAGAATAAGAATAATGGATAGTTTTATAATATTGTAAAGTAAAATTTTGGAATAAAAGAAAGATTTGATATAGATGACATCAAATGAGAAATTAAATTTATTATATGTTGAATTATAAGTAGAAGATTGCTAGTCGATAATAGATGATGTTTATGAAGTATGGATATAATTGGGAGAATTATAATACATTGAATATTAATATTCAAGAAGAAGTATGTAGAGTCTAGAATTGGATGAAGCAGATTAATAGAAATAACAATTATTTTGGAAAATTCTAGTGATTGGATTATAGAATATTTTATGTAGTCTTTTAAGATAGTATAGTATAACATATTTTTATCATAAGTTTGAAGAGGAGAGGAGATAGTAGATACATAAGATAAAATTATCAATTGAAATATTTTCTTTGATAGAATGCAAAAGACATATAGCATTCTTGGATGTTTTAATTGATCAAGAGACAATTAATTATCTGATCCTAATGTAAAAATTCATGTAGATAGTCTTTTTCTATATTTGAATCCCTCTATACAGGTTTATTTTGATTAGATTAGTCAAAAGTAAGTAAGACAACAATCACAAGTTTGTACTAGGCTTATGCAATTTCAATCTAATAGATGTTGACTCTTTTATCATAAAGGCTTTTATTTTTTCTTGCAAAGTAACTATCTTATCAATCAAGTGTTGTATTTAAGCCTCCATTTGGAATTGCTTTATCATATCTCTTATACTGTAATTTTTTCACTAGACTCTACTATTGTAATATCTTTTCATTATCTAGTTGATTTTTTAGAAATAGTTTATGATAGCCTCAATACAATATCCAATGTGACCACAATAATTAACCTCGAACTAGATGATAGCTATTGACACACTACCAAAAAATAATCTAAGACTCACTGTAATACCAATGAAATAAAACTAGTCTATTTTAAGAATCTAAAATTCTTCTAATCTATAACCACATTAAACCTCATCACAAAGTAAGGCAAAATAGCCTAGTACAAAATTGAATAAAATTAATCAAAATAAAACATGAAAGATCAAATTATATAAATAAAAATAGAATAAAAAAAAACTAAATAAGAAGATGTAAAATTAAACTTTACTAAGCCATAACTGATCAGATGCCCAAAAGGCCCTTCTAATCTTATTTATACTTTGTTCTACTATCCTAGACTTTCTAAAATATTCTTAGATGATGGATCGTACTTAGATAACTGTCTTAAATTCCTTGTAGAAGGTTCTACGATAGATCCTACCTAAATAACTACCTTAAGACTTTTTTAGAAGATTCCATAGTGGACCCTATTTAGATAACCGATGTCATGTTGTAACATGAATATATGGTAAAAGATGATAATATGGAACTTATTATAGAAGAGCCGAGTTAAAAGATAAAATAAAAAAATATGGATAAAAGATAGGGAGGTAGTAAAACTTTTAATAGTAATCTTGTCTTTTTAGAAAAGTAACTTCTACTTACTTTGTATGGCCATAAATAAAGCAAAACAAAGTAGATTGGAAAAATAAATGATATAGGAATCTTTAGAAGGAAGTTAAGAGTAAATTCTAGCAAAATTTACTTAAAAAAACTAGATATTGATACCTATAGAGGGCCGGTAATGAACTAGGGTCGAAATCAGACCCTGAGGCACAAAACCGAGTCTCAACGACAACTCTAGGACTCTTTGGTAGATCAAAGACTAAGATTTGATAGAAGATTGGATAAGGTTTCTATGAGCATTGGTTTTGGGCGTTTTGAAATTTTTATGACCTTGTAAGAACTTTACAAAGTCAAGATTGTTTTTAGATGACTTGGGGTTTTATGAAATAATATAGGGTTGATGTTTCTAGTGATTTCAAGAGTTTTGTAATAGATCTATGGGTGAAATTTTGTGGATTAATGGTCAAAATTGTGCTTAATATGTGTTGTGAATCTTAGCTTGATTTAATTGTTGGATTGAGGATTATTAAGGTTTAAGTAGGTCAAGGTCTCAGAAAGTAGTATTTTATGTCTAGTGAGGGTTTTTAAGATTTCTTGCATTCTACTAGTTGGATTGCAATGAAATTTATGTGAGAGGATATTAAACTTGTTTTTCTATATATATGAAAATTTGAGATCAGTCGAATGGTGAAAAAGAGAGATATTGGCTATGAGAGATTGGCATGAAGGTTGGAGAAGGAGGTCGACCAATACCCGAGTACATTTTTGAGGTTATTGTCTATTCAGTTATTCCGATCCTTTTCAAAATTTTTATGCTTGTTTTTTATTTAGTTTTTAAGAAGTTTGAAAAATTTGAGTTAAGATCAATGGTTTATTCTTTAGTTATTGAGATTTAAATCTGTTCTAAGAATTACTAGGGTTTTGTTAGAGATTGGTTTAGGATTTAGAATTTAGTTAGGATTTGATTTAGGGTTAGGATTTAGTTAGGATTTAGGGTTTGGTTTAAGATTTGGTTAGGATTTGATTTAGGATTTAGGATTTGATTTAGTATTTGATTAGGATTTGATTTAGGATTTACGATTTGATTTAGGGTTTAGAGTTTGGTTAGGATTTGATTTAGGGTTAGGATTTGGTTAGGATTTGATTTAGGATTTAGGATTTGGTTTAGATTTTGATTGAGAATTGGTTTAGGATTCAAGATTTGATTAGGATTTGATTTAGAGTTAGGGTTTGACTTAGGGTTTAAAGTTTGATTAGAGTTTGATTTAGGATTTGGTTAGGATTTGGTTTAGGATTTAGGATTTGATTTAGGATTTAGGATTTGATTTAGGATTTAAGATTTTATTAGGGTTTTTTTAGAGTTTAAGATTTAATTAGTTTTTGGCCTAAAGATTGAATGAAGTCTAATAGGATTTTAACTAGGATTTAATTCAGATTAAATTGAGATATATTTATCATCATTCTGATATTTCTTTAAGATTTCTTATTATTTCTTTAAAATTTCTTTGATGTTTCTTTGAATTTGATTAAAGCTTGTTTAGCATTATTATGGTTTAATTAGAATTTAGTTAGTATTCTATTAGAATTAAGATTTTGTTGTTACAATTGCCATTCTACCTTCCAAAGCCAAGTGCCCGGAGCATTCTCAAGCAAGACTTCATGTATTATGACACCACCTTAAGCTCTTTTTAAAATATTCTATGATAGATTTTATATAGTCTACTAAACTAGTTCTAATTCTAGAAAGTTTCATAACTTCTCAAGTATGGTATCAACTATCTATCCCTATGTGTTAATAATACAAATATCTTATCTATCAATTCTTTTTAAATTTTGTGTGCTTATTGCTGACTTAATTGTTGAAAAGTATGTTAAATTTTCAATAAGATCAATAGTTTAATCGATAGATATTGAGGTTCTAAATTGTACTAGGATTAAATTGAATTGGTTAGGTTTTGGTTTAGGATTTAAGATTTAAGATTTGCTTAAGATTTAGGGTTTAGGAATTATTTAGGATTTAGAATTTAAGATTTAGGATTTATTTAGGATTTGAGATTTGATCTAAGATTTGATTAAATTCCATTAGAATTTTAATTAGGATTAAATTAGAACTTGATTAAAATTTATTTAAGATATATTTATAATTATTATTATATTTCTTTAAGATTTCTTAAAGATTCTTTTGAGATTTATTATGGATTTGTTTAGAACTTTTTAAAGATTTCTTGTTATTTCTTTTATAATTTTTTTAAGGTTTCTTTTGAATTTTATTAAAGCTTATTTAGTATTATTAAGGTTTAACTAAAATTTATTTAGTGTTCTATTAGAATAAAAATTTTATTATTATAATTTCTATTCTATCTTCTATAATTAGGTTCTTGGTACATTCTTGAATAAATCATCATATAATACAATAATGTATATCATGTGGTTGACTTGTTAATCAAGTTCTTAACTTATCAATCAACTATAAATACATATAAAGTCAAAATTGTATCTATAAAGCTTCTAAAAAGCTTTTTTAGAAGATATTATATATATATATATATATATATATATATATTTTTTCTTAATTATATAAGCAATTATTAGAATAAATATGTATATTTGTAATATTATGCTTCTTTTTAGGCACAAATTATATGAAGAGCTGTCATCATCTTTTATAAATCTTGTTATTCTTCATCTTAATTTTGATAGATGTCATTAATGGAAAGTCTCAATTCTTTTTGCTGCATATACAAGATTCATTGTTGGTTCTCATATATATTTACTAATATTATATTTTTACCAATAAACAAGATATTTTGATCTATTTCAATATTATCTTAAATTTAAGACTTTTTCCATCTCAAATTCTTGATTATTATCTACTTCTATTAAAGGAAGTGGCATTTATCTTTTTTTCAAAATATTCACTATTTTATATGGCTTAAGAAGAGATATGTCAAATATAAGATGAATCTTCAGACTTTGGTTGATGTAATCAATAAGCAATACAATTGATTTTGTCACAATTAAAAAAAGGTCTAAGCCTAGAATAGTCTTATTTGTCATAAGGACAAATAGTCTTGATATTGTAATAAAGTAACCATATCTTGTCACTTATATTGAATTATGGTTGTTTCCTATAACAAACATCCGCTGTTGTACTGTAAATGCTTATAATATGTAAAAAATAATTAGAATAGATAATATGTTTATAAGTCTTGGTATAAATTAGAATAGTTAATAGATTAATTTAAAGAGAGTGGATTTAAGAAACTCTATTTTGAGTTTTATCTTTTTTGATTATAGTATTTAAAAAAAATATAGGATGTAAATATTTAGTATGAAGCCTTGAAAAGAGATTAGAGCCTAAAGAAGAAAATCTTAACTAGTAGGAGGCTTACTGGGAGGGATGAAAGCAAGGCATGGTTGAATGAAGGCAAAGAATAGAGATCTTCATTCCTATTGGTCAAAAGCCATGCCCATGGGCTTCAAGGAGGCTGCCTAAGGCCATATTAGAGATTAGGGTTTCATTTTTGTAGGGATTTAAGCTTTGGAGGCTAAAGTCAGCAAATTCAAGGTTTTGAGTATAATTTGGATGAAGATTTTGTGTGATTTCGAGTTTTTTGAAGGAGATATAGGTGTTCAAAGTTAAGGTTTCAAATTTTCACATACTATCATTCTTTGAAGCATAACATATGCATACAGAGAGCAATGAAAGATTGGCAATTGGAATTAGTGATAATACTTTCTTAACTATATTTTACATATACTGTTTGATGAATTTCAAGTTTGAATGAAGGAGTTATAGGGCATTGAAGACAGCATATGTAATTCAAAGGCAATAAGTGAATCATTTTATTGATAGTAATGGTTGGAGCCATATCTTGAGTTTTTGGATGAATCTTTGGTTTAAAATTTCCGTAAGTGTGTTTTATTAAGTTAAAAAGCTATAAATCAAAGTTTCATAGTATTTGAGTACTTATTTTGTGAAATATGAAGAAAATAGCATGTAGGTGTATGTAAGCTAGGGTTTAAAGCTATTGTTAGGATTTTGGTGATATCACAAGCTCCATAATGAATTTATACTTGAAACTTTTTGTCGTAATTTTTGAAAGTATATCAGTACTTTATGTAAAATTTTAGGTTATTTGGACAATCAAATTATGAAATATAAGCTGATGAAGTTCAAATTTTTTTTTCATAAGGATATATAAGGTTTTAAGATACTTTATCATATGTTTGGGTGTTTTTTTGGTACTTGACCTTTAGTATTGATATAATTGTCTTAAGAGGAAAAATATTATATATATAAATTTGGTAAATATTTATCTTAGACTTGACTGAGCATTTAGTGGTAGCCAAAAGCTCAGCATTTTCTTGAGACAAACTCTCTCTACCTTGACATCACTATCAGGATAGAGAGAGTTTGGTTCAACAAAGCACTGGACTCCTGGCTGCTACTAATTGCTGAATCAAGTTTTAAGATAAGAAAGACCAAGTTTCTATATGTATATAAATATATATATGTATATATATATATATATATATATATGACACTTTTAGGTACTATTACACCAAATATATAAGTCTTAAATTTCCAAAAACACCCAAAAGATGATAAAACCTCTAAATCCTTAAATATCCTTATGGATTATTATTTTTGAACTTCAAAAACTCATGTCTTCTAATTGGACTGTTTAACCACACTCAAATTTTATATAAAGTATTGATATACTTTTTACAACTACTACAACAAATTTCAACTACAAATTCAATATGGATCTTAAGATATCACCAAAATCCTAATAATAGCTTGAAATCCTAGTTTTTATACATCTATATGTAATTTTCTTTATATTTCACAAACTAAATACTCAAATGCCACAAAATTTATATGTATAGCTTCTTAAGACAATAATCTACCTTCTTCAAAAGGTTTGATAAAAAAATTTGTCTAAAAATTCATGATATGGCTCCAACCATTACTATGAATAAAATCACTTACTTACTGCCTTTGATTTGGATGCACTAACTTTAACTCTCTATAATTTTTTTATTCAAATTCTAAATTCATCAAATAGTATATAAAAAATATAGAAAAAAAATTATTCTCTCCAATTTCAGTTGTCGATCCTTTGTTGCTCTCTGTAAACATATGTTATGCTCCAAAGAGTGACAATAGATATACAATTAATACCTTAATTTTGAGTGCCAATCTTTCCTTCATAAAAACTTCAATTCATATAAAATTTATATCCAATCCATATCCAAAAATCTAAACATAGTGATCCTAGCTGCTAGAGCTCAAATTGACCCTGAAAGAGAAATCCTAATTTTTAATAAGGCCTTGGGCAGCCTCCTTGAAGTCCATTGAGCAGGCCTTTGACTAATAGAAATGAAGATCGCCATTCTTTGCCTTCATCTAACTATGCCTTATTTTCATCCCTCCGAATAAGCCTCTTACTAGTTTAGATTTTCATCTTTAGGCTCTAATCTCCTCTCAAGGCTTCATACTAAATATTTAGGTCCTATAATTTTTTTTAAAAGGTTGTAATTAAAATAGATAAAATTCAAAATAAAGTTTCTTAAATCCACTTTCTTCAAATTAATCTATTAACCATTCTAAAATATACTAAGATTTATGAATATATTATATATTCTAATTAATTCTCACATGCTATAAGCAATTATAGTATGACATCGCTGTCATAATATGTGAAATCTTCCTTAAGAATGCTCTAGGCACCTGACTGTGGAAGTTAGAATGGAAATTACTACAACAAAATCTTAATTCTAATAGAACACTAATAATGCTAAAGAAGCTTTAATCAAATTCAGAGAAACCTCAAAGGAATTACAAAGAAATAATAAGGAATCTTAAAGAAATATTAGAATGATTACAAACATATCTCAAATACATCTCAATTCAACCTTAATTTAATTCTAGTTGAAATCCTATTGGACTTCATTCAAACTTTAGGCCAAAAATCAAGTAAATCTTTATTCTTAAACAAACGCAAATAAAATACCTAAACCCTAAATCAAATCTTGACCAAATCTTAATCAAATCTTAAATCCTAAACCAAATTCTAATCCTAAATCAAATCCTAATCAAATCCTAATCCTAAATCAAATCCTAATCAAATCCTAATCAAATCCTAACCAAATCTTAATCCTAAATCAAACCTTAATCAAACTCTAAATCCTAAACTAGATCCTAATCTTAAATCAAATCCTAATCAAATCCTAATCCTAAATTAAACTCTAAACCAAATTCTAAATCCTAAATTAAACCCTACTAATTCCTACAACAGATTTATACCTCAATTTTTAATGAATGAAGTATTAATCTTAACTCAAAATTTATACATTTTTTAACAATTAAGTTGAAACCAAGCACAAAAAATTTAAAAATTATCGGATTTATCAAATAGACAATAGCCTCAAAAACATGCTTGGAATTTGGCTAGCCTCCTTCTTCGACCTTGATGCCAATCTCCCAAAGCCAATGTCTCTCTATTTCACCATTTGATTGATCTCAAAATATTTATAAACATAGAAAAATAATTCTAATATTTTTATACATAAATTTCACTCTAATCCAACTAGTAGATTGCATAAAAACTTAAAAACACTCACTAGACCTAAAATTCTACTTTTTGAGACCTTGACCTACTTAAACTTCAATAACCCTTAATTCAATTGTTAGATCAAGCTAAGATTCAAAATACATATTAAACACAACTATGACCATTAACTTACAAAATTTCATCTATAGATCTATTACAAAATTCTTGAAATCGTCCAAAACATCAATCCTATTTTATTTCACAAAATCTACGTCATCTAAAAATAAACTTGACTTTGTAAAGCTCTTACAAAGTCATTATAAATTCAAATTGCTAAAACCAATGCTCATAGAAATCTTATCTAGTTTTCTATCAAATTCCACTCTCCGATCTGCAAAAGAATCCTCGAGTTGCCGTAGGTGCTCAATTTTGTACCTTAGGGTCTTATTTCGACTTAGGTTGATAACTCGCACTCTTTGGATATCAATATCTAATTTTTCTAGAAAATTGTTGCTATAATTTACTCTTAACTTTCTCTTAAAGATGTCTATATCATTTATTTTTCCAATCTACCTTATTTTGCCTTATTTTTGGTCCTACAAAGTAAATAGAAGCTATTTTTTCTAAAAGGGCAGCATTACTATTAAAAGTTTTACTACCTTCTATCTTTTATCCATGTTTTTCTACTTTATCATTTAACTTGGCCCTTTTATAATAAAATCCATATTATTATCTTTCACCATATAGTCATGTTATAATATGACACCGCATTGATCTTTTGACGTTCTTGAGCTTCTTTAAATTGCACCTTCATTATTATATGTAGATCTAGCAAATAATTTACCAAATCTTTTGCTATATGATTATCATCTTTTGAAAATTCAAAAATATCAAGTCATGGATAATAACCATAATTAATAAAGAAAGATATTTGTTGAATAAAAAAATATACTAAATTATTGTATGTAAACTTTGCCAATAACAAAAGAGTTGTCCAATCATCTGGATGATAGTTAATGATATACCTCAAATTTTACTTTAGAACTTCATTCATCTATTCGATTTATCTATTAATTTGAAGATGAAAGGCCAAAATCAATTTTATAAGTACCTTCAATATCTTAAAAAATATTTTTCCAAATCTTCATACAAATTATGTTTCTCTATTTGATATAATATCCTTTAGCAATCCATAATAGTAATAGATATTGTCAAAAAAGAGTTAAGCTATTTTTTCACCTAAATAGATTTTATACATAATACAAAATGTACCATTTTGGTGAAGAAATATACAATTATAAATATAAAGTCATACAAACTTGAACTTTAAAGATTCATAATAAAATCTAGAGAAGTACAAGATTATGGTTGTTTTGGTATAAGCAGTAGTTTAAAGAGTCCATAGGATCTATAATGAGGAGTTCTTAATCTTAAATAAATGTCACATGTTTGTACAAATTTTTTCATAGCATTCTATATTTGTGATCACTAAAAATCTCTTGATATTTTTTCCAATATTTTATTGTATTCAAAATGTACTCAGTTTTATACTTTAGGGCCTTATTTCGACCCAGGTTGATAATTGGTCCTCTTTGGGTATCAATATCTAGTTGTTTAGGTAATTTTTGCTAGATCTTATTCTTAACTTCTTCCTAAAGATGCTTCTTGATATTTGCTCCAATATCTTATTGTACAAAATTAAATATTGATACTCAGAGAGGGCTAGTTATGTATTAGGATTGAAATCAGACCTTGAGGCACAAAACTAAGCCTCAACAACGATTCTAGGGTTCTTATACAGATCAAAGAATGAGATTAGAGAGCACACTTGATAAAGTATTGATAGACATTGATTTAGAGTGATTTAGATTTGTATTGACTTTATAAGAGCTTTGTAAAATTATGATTTATTTAGGATTTGATTAAGTTTTATTTAGGATTTTTTTAGGATTTGGTTAGGATTTTTTTAAGATTTGATTAGGATTTGATTAAGTTTTTTTAGGATTTCGTTAGGATTTATTTAGAATTTGATTGAAATTTGTCTAGGATTTGATTAAGGTTTTTTTAAGATTTTTTAGGATTTGATTAGGATTTATTTAGGATTTGATTAAGGTTTGAGTAGGATTTGACTAGAATTTGATTAGTTTTTGAATAGGATTCAATTAAGATTTCTATTTTAATATATTTTTTAATTTCTCTATTATTTCTTTATGATTCTTGAAAAGATCTTTAGGAATATTTTTTATTTCTTATATAATTTCTTTAAAATTTTGATTGAATTTGATCAATGTTTGATTATATTTTCTAATCTTTAATTGTAATTTGTTTAAGAATCTAATAGAGTTATTAAGACTTGTTGTTGTAATTTTCTTTTTATCTTCCATAGTCGGGTGTCCTGTTCAATCTCAAGCCAAATGCCACATAATATGACATATTTTGGTGAATCCAACATGAAAAACTTGAGGTGGAAGGTGTTTAATTTTATTGGTAGTTATTAGGGTTGATTGTCCATTTGATGGCAAGATGATTGATTTTAGAGATTTTAAATTTTTGGAGCTTTGAAGACTATCTTAAAATATAATGGTAATATTTAGATTATCATAGAGTACTTAAAGGCTTTATAGACATGTTGGAGTATTTTGAAGTATCATAAGGTACTTATTGGAGAATTTCAAGGGATATTTTTGAACATTGTAGAATAAAATAGAAGACGTGTCTTTGAATAAGTTGAATGTTTTAGATGGATCAAATGTTAGTAAGTTTTTTAAGGCTTTTTGTATATTCATAGAGGAACAACAAAGGATGCAAGTAATTAAAATTAATATCACAAAGGCATTGCAAGGAATCATCAATAAATTTGGAATATTTGAAAGATGCAACATCACTAAGTTTTTACAAGTTTCTATATGTGAGACGGAAACATGTCAAATCTCTGAGACAAAGATGATTTCAAGCTTCTATTTGGCTATTGAACTTGGAATTCATAAAAAAGTGAAGAGTGCTTCAAGGAGGTATAGAGACGTGGTCAAAATTTCAAGAACTTTTGAAGGAAGAATTTATTGATAGAAATGAAGACAAGGTTACCAAGCAAAAGTTTTTGGATTAGATAGAGTTGCAACTACACAAGCATATGGATCTTTATGAATTCTTGGAAGAATTTGATAGGAGATTTTATCAACTCTTATCCTTGAAGAGATGGTCATTGGATACTTTAAAAGTACAGCTGTTTTTAAATAGTGTTGATCATACTTTGAGAGATGAGCTTTTTATGCTTCTTATAGATGAGTCTATAGAAAGTGGTTGTATCAATAATTGAGAGAAATTGAAGGAAGTAGTGATTATTTTAGTATGACAACAAGAAGCAAAAGATAAAGGAATTGCAATATGGCCTAAGAAATCTTCTACTTTGGCTTCTATGTCATCTTTATCAATACAAGGGACTAATCTTAAAAAAAAAAAAAAATGAAAGAGCATATAAGGAACTTTAATGGAGGAGCGAATTTTTTACAGATGAAAGAAATTGGATCTTATACCAAAAGTGGTGAAGGAGAGAAAAAAGACTTTTTTTAAATTATTACTATGGATAGCCAAGGTATCCAAAAATTTGAAGATAATATGAAGATTAAGGATTTGGAAACTAATGACAATACAATTGGAAGCTATGACTATTTTACATTGAGTAAGTTTGTACAAATTAGTGATGGTAATTTGAATGAAGCATCTCTTGGTGACCAAAGGGTATTTTCTACATTTAAAGGAGATGAAGATGTTTTGTTTAGTACTTTGGATTATATTGAAGAGTTTAAGGTTGAGGCTTCAAAAAAAAAATGGATTATAGATCTACTCAAGGTTATGATCATAGAGGTTATATGAATTCACAGCATTATGATGTAAGAAGTAGTAGAATTATGCATGGAGATGATGATGAAAGTCAAATTGCATACGGCTATGAGATTACATATGGCTTGGATGAAAGAAGTTATGGATGTTTACATGATCATTCTAAAGAGGGTTATAAAATTGTACTAGGTTATAATACTAAATGTGGTAGTAAAACCACAAAAGATTATTATGAAAGTTATGAGACTTTTCAAGAGTATGAAATTTTGAAAGGTCATAAGATTTCACAATATTATGAGGTTATAAAATGCTTTGAGACAACAAAAGATTATGATATTTCACAAGGATATATTCAAGAAGATATGAAGGATGTTATAGAAGATTATGTGGCAAATAAAGATTATAGAACAAAAGATAAGGGTGCCAAGTCAATAGCTATGATTAAGTTAATTGTGAGTACTTTTCTTTTGGACCAAGATCAAAGTTACATAGATAATGCACATGTAATGGAGACACAATTGGATTTTGAAAAAGATATGGTTCATCATCAAGTATAGAATTTAAGGGTAGAAAATCTAAAAATCTTCAAATATAAAGACATGGGCAATAGATTTAAAGATTACATGGACATCTTAAATGAGACTTGGAATCAAAAAAACAAGAAAAAAGATACAAATAAGATGTATGTGGCTATGTGGGAGAGATTTTGATTTAGTCTTTTTATTTCAAATTTTGTACGTCACCAATGATTTGGTCATGTGGAAGGAAGGATATTTCCAAATTGCTTGCACATGTGGAGTAAATGAAAAAATTGGCATAGGAAAAAAATAAAAAATAAAAAATAAAAAAAATTGAGAAGTATCATTATAAAGCGAGACTATGGAGGTATAAAAAGGAAGATATTTCCAAACTACTTATATATGTGGAGTAATTGAAAAAATTGGCATTAGAAAAAAAAAAAAAAAAAAAAAAAAAAAAAATAGAGAAGTATAACTATAAAGCAAGACTATGGAGATATAAAAAGGAGGATATTTTCAAACTACTTGTACATGTGGAATAAATGGAAAGTTTGGCATTAAAAAATAAATAAATAAAAATAAAAAAAATTGAAAAAATATCATTGTAAAATAAGAATATGGAAATATAAAAGAAAAGATACTCTTATAAGATATAGGTGCCTTTTATTTAAGTTTTATTGGCATTTAAAAAAATTATTAAAAAAGAATTATATGAATTAAGAATATTAGAAGATGATGAAAGATTTTGGGATTTATTAAGAAAATGGATTGGAAAATTTTTAGAGAAAATTGCATCTATTGGATTAAAGGATGATGATAAGGTTGTGCAAATTCATTCAAAGGAAATTACTTTATGGTTGAATTATTTTTTAAACACCAAAGGTCATTGTGAAGATAAAATATAAAACAATAGATAAGAAAAGAACTTATAGCTATTCAAAATTGACAATTGGAGCAAAGATCATGAGGAAAAAGAAAAAAATTACAAAAAAAAATTTAATTTGATAAATAATATCAATTAAGATGAAAGTCAATTGAAGAGAGTTTTGGTCTATGATAGTGGCTTGGAGAATCAACATATTACTTTAAAAAGGTGTTTTAAATAATGATTTGGATTTTTATGGTAACAACTATTTATGATAATGTGACTTATTCATTACAAAAGCTAAATGGGAGAAGATTAAAAATATCAATTACAAGGAAACAAGTGAAGATATTCAAACAAAGATAAATATAAAAAAATATAGAAGAATTTTTCCAAGACATAAATATTTCAAGATAACAAGATTATTTTGATTTGAATAGCAAAAAAGAAGTATAATTAGATGAAGATATTGAGAATATAGTATGAATCAAATAAAGTTAGATTATTTGGGGCATACTGGAGGATGTACAAGTTCAAAGGGAGTAGATGCTATGTTATAATATGACTATATGGTGAAAGTTTATAATATGAATCTTATTATAGAAGAGCCAAGTTAAAAGATAAAATAAAAAAATATGAATAAAAGATAGGAAGGTAGTAAAACTTTTAATAGTAATGCTATTTTTTTAGAAAAGTGACTTCTATTTACTTTATAGGGCCATAAATAAGAAAAAAAAAAGTAGATTGAAAAAATAAATAATATTGATATCTTTAGAAAGAATTTAAGAGTAATTTTAGCAAAAATTATCTAAAAAATTAGATATTGATACTTAGAGAGGGCTAGTTATGAATTAGGGTCAAAATCAGACCCTGAGGCAAAAAACCAAGCCTCAACAATAATTTTGGAGTTCTTTGGCAGATCAAAGAGTAGAATTAGAGAGCAAACTTGATAGAATATTGATAGGCATTGATTTGGGGTGATTTAGATTTGTATTGACTTTGTAAGAGCTTTGCAAAATCAAGGTTTGTTTAGGATTTGATTAAGTTGTATTTAGGATTTATTTAGGATTTGTTTAGAATTTGATTAGAATTTGTTTAAGATTTGATTAGAATTTGATTAAGGTTCTTTTAGGATTTGGTTAAGATTTATTTAGGATTTTATTAGAATTTATCTAGGATTTGACTATGATTTGATTAAGATTTGTTTAGAATTTGTTAAGATTTGATTACGATTTATTTAGGATTTGGTTAAGATTTGACTAGGATTTGACTAGGATTTGACTAGAATTTGATTAATTTGACTAAATTTTAATTAAGGTTTATATTTTAGTATATTTTTGAATTTCTATGTTATTTTTTTATGATTCTTTAAAAGATCTTTAAGAATATTTTTTATATCTTACATAATTCTTTTGAAATTTTGATTGAATTTGATCGATATTTGATTATATTTGCTTATCTTTAGTTGTAATTTATTTAAGAATCTATTAGAGTTTTTAAGACTTGTTGTTTCAATTTTTCTTTTATCTTCCATAGTCAGATACTCAATACAATTTCAAGCCAAATGCCATGTAATACAACAACGTGATTCTCTTTTTGAAACATATAGACAACTTTTGAAATAGAATAGGTTATTCTTGAATTAAAACTTGAAAGTATCTTGAGACTTAAAAGAAATATATTTGATATCATGAACAAGAAGATTAAGGAACATACTTAATTGAATTTGATTGACAAAGATTGAATCAACACCTAATGTTGATTTTATTGCTTAAAGATGAAAATACTCCAATTTTAAGAGAATTTTTCTTTGTTGATCAAAAGCTACATCTCCTTCTTTTAGTACAAGATAAAAATTTCTAAAAAATGTATCTAACAAACTTTATTCTTTTTTAAATCAATAAGTAATCTTAAAATAAAATCTTGATAATAACATATTTTAACAAGCTTGGCAATGTTTCAAAATATGTTTTGATATGAAATACTTGAGGTTCTTTTGATTTGTATACACAATGAGTAGAATAAAAGTGCTTTCTTGATAATGATGCCATTCTTAAAATAAATCTATTATTATAAAAAAACTTTATTATTAATCTTATAATCAATCTTTGATACTAATAATTTATAAGAATAAAAAGATATTGAATGGAAGTTATTATCTACTTCTATCTATGAAAAAATAACACTACAAAATAACAATGAGTGATGCATCTATTTCTATGAAAAATTCCTTATAAAGATTGACATAATATAAGATTGATATAGAAATAAATATTATCTTCAATACTTCAAAAGTTACTTCTACTTCTTTTTTCCATTCAAATTTGTCTTTATATGCCAAATGTATAAGAAGAGCCACAATTTGAAAAAAAATCTTGATGAAGATCTGGTATTAATTGAAAAATTCCAAATAATATGCCACATTTTTTATTTTTTTTGAGATCTTCTAATCTATGATAGTTTGGACCTTTTTAGGATCTATTATAAGCCCATTATTAGAAATAATATATCCTAAGAAATTAATTTAAATAATATGAAATACAAATTTTTTTATCTCAGTATATAATCTTATATTTTTAAGTTTTTGTAGCACATGGAAAATATGAACTTCATGCTCTTTTGTGTTCTTTGAATAGATTACAATGTCATTCAATCAAAAGATGATAAAATCATCAAAAAATTTACAAAAGATATCAATCATTAGATATTAAAAAGCAGTTGATGCATTTGTAAGACTAGAAGGTATGACATTATATTCAAAATATCCATACCTTAATCAAAATATAATTTTATATTCATCTCTTTTGTTAATGCATACCAGGTTATATACTTCTTATACATAAATTTTTGTATAGATCTTTCTTTGATTCATTTGATCAAACAGTCTTAAAATCAAAGATAAAAGATATTTATTTTTGATGGTAACTTGTAGAATAAGTAGTCATTTGCTGAATTGTAGATACTTAGTTTATAGTATAAACAGGGATAGATGACTGTTGAAAAGGTAGTTCAGTAGGTAAAATGGATGAATAATTACAAAAAGCAGTTTTCATTAGAGATGTAGCAGTTGGTATCTCGTGGTAGCATAAGGAGGATGGGAGAGAGGAAGTAAGGGCCAGACTGTGATAGTGTGAGCCGGAGTAAGCTTGGTGCTACCTCTTTTCTTTTGTTTGTTATTTTCTTTGAATAAGAAGATTAAGAGTTTCTAAATATTGTGAAAGTGAATTATGGAATGGAAGTATGATTGTTATTAAATGGAAAGAAGAAAGACTGAATGCTGAAATCTGATTGTAGTTGAGCAGAGAGAATGAGTCTGTGTTTGTGTGAAACACTGTAATGTGAAGGCAGTTAATGGTGAAGAACTCCAGAGTTTGGATTATAGTATGATTATGTCTTGTCATTTAGGATAGTGCGGGATTACACGTTATTGTTATCAGTGATGGTGGAGTATTATTAGGAAGTGGAAAGGATTGTAGTGTTTCCTGGGTGTTTTAAGTAGTGCGGAATATAGTTAATTGTCTGACCCTAATGTGTAAGCTCATGCGGTATTCTTTCTCTGTGTTCGAATTTTCCTATACAGGTTTACTCTGATTAGATTAGTTAGAGTAAGTAAAACGACAATCATATTTTGGCGCCGCTGCCAGGAAAATTGATAATAGCATGGAGTGTTAGGTATTAATTACCGGTTGAAGTAGATGGGAAATAGATAGCAGTCACAGAAGAATATAATGAAAGAGTATGGTTATTAAGAATGAAAACTTAACAATAAAGAAAATACGGCAGTCAAGAGAAAGAATAGAGAGATCGCAAGCAAGAAATTTGTTGCGAAACGAGCAACAAAGAAAGTTAAAAAAGAATCATAGACAAAACTGGATTAAGCCATGATTGCATGCCTATCGTCATATTCGAGCACACCCAGAAGCTAATCGACATCTAATATTTCAGAAGTATATACCGTTAGAAAAATTGCCAAGAGCACTTGTGGAAAATTTAATTAGTAGGCCAGGATTTCTTCTAAGACCGTTAACTAAGAGTGGAAGAATCACAGAAGAGTTGGGTACTCCATTGGGTACGTTTCCAATAGCGGAAACTGTCGATTCCGTCAAAACTGGTTCCATAGAGTGGCATAAATTATTGGTCAATAAGGACTAATTCAGTGTATTTCAAAATCCATCATTCTCACCTCCTATTCAATCAATAAACTTGTTCAAGGATAATAATAGCAAATTGAGCAGGATAGAAAGTTCGGAAAATATATTTGGGAGAGACGCAGACTATATTAACAAATGATTAAGTGTCACATTGTCAAATTCAATGATGACGGGAGGTCCACCGATTTCTATAGCAGTACAAATGGGTACTGTGAGTGATCGCACAACTAGCGTGGCTCCATTACCTACCTTTAGGGGCTTTTCGGGTGCGAATCAAGATCAACATTTTTTGCAGTTTTTGACAGCATGTGTCCCCAATAATGGAAGAACCGAGGATATTTGGTTACGATGGTTGCCAACAACCTTAAAGGATACGGCATTTGAATGGTATAACTGTCAACCACTTGGTCAATTTTCGAACTGGGAAGCATTGAAGAATATATTTTTGACCCATTTTCGACCAATTGGTTTTGAAGACCGTCTTTGAGGAAGGTTAATGAACAGTAAAATGATCTTAGGAGAGGCGGTGGAATCGTACTATGGCCGAGTGGCTGATACACTTAATAAGTGGCCGAACCACCAAATGCCAGAGGCATTTATATTATCTATATTAATAAATGGTTTGCAATCACTAGAGCTAAAAATGTTTGTAAAAGAAGCTCAACCAATTACGGTATCTGCATCCCTTGATAGAGCCAAGGTTTAAGAGGAATGCCATAATGATCAGTTTTTAATTGCGAGTGCTACGATGATACCAGTTCAAAGTAATTATCAAAATCTGGCTTTGAATGGATCAGTGGGTAGTTATCCACAGATGATCAAAACAGTGGTCCATTCAAGTACCAATACTCAGGGGCCAGTTAATGTTACCCCATTGCAAGCTTTACCATCGCAAGTCACAATAGCATATGCTCCATATTTTCCATATCAAACACAAGAGTCAACTTTGGCAAAAAAAAAAAATAATACCAGCTTCAAAAGATTCCAATGAAGCCTTGTTATTGAACTTGATGAAGAAAATGGAGGAAATGGCCGTTAATATGGCCAAAGATAAGGAGAAGAGGCAAAAGCCAACCAATACTAGGACCAATGTATGGTGCAGTAATTGTCAGGGCCACGGTCATTTGGTAACGGAATGCCCGTCACCTTCACAAGTGTTGGGTAAATGTACATTTTGTGGAGGCAAGTACTTAACCGCTAATTGTTGAAATTTGCAAAGACAACAACAATTCAGTAATCTGACCATGATTCCACCAACTCCATGGGATGTCAATCAAGTTCAAAGAGGAAATATGTTTGGATGGCATGGAAATCGATCTAATCGACAAAATCGAGCAGTCAATCATTTTCAAAATTCCACTTATAATCAAGAGTCTGCATCAAATCCTCAGAACTATGGTAAGGAGCATTATGGGTATCAGCCATATGCTCCATTGATGCCATTGAACCAAGTACAACCGGGACAACCAGGATCGTTTTCTCAACCTACATGAAACAAACCTAGTAGGTATATACCGGTGGAGACACCCAATATGCCTCATGGAGGTGCAAAAAGGCCATTGCGTTGTTTTCGTTGTAGACAGATTGGTCAATATGCCAATGAATGTCCCAATCCAAGAGCTAGTGACGATTATGCGCCAGTTTGTGGGAATTGCAAGCAATCAGGGCATACGTATCAGCAATGTAATGCTCCATTCAATTTCAATAATCAGGATCAGTAGATCCAGAGTCCGGAAAAAATGGAGGGGATAAATCGAGTTCCTCAAGACTCTCCAGTAAATCAGGTGGAATGTGTCCATACCATTCTTTCTAGGAGTCAGCAAAAAGGGAAGGGCCAATCACATCCAATTACAGATCCATCCCATTCAGGTCCTGACACTGAAAAAGTCTTGAGCCCTGATTTGGTTGCGAAGCCCAATGAGGTCCCAATTACGGAGTCTTCAGTTCCGTCTCGAGCCGGTCTGTTCCCACCGCAGTTCCAAGAAGCATCATACCCATTGAAAGATCCCCTTGGGAAAGGTAGTCCCAAGGAAGCTCAAGCTGCTGTTCCAATTCCAAGTCCAGGGTGGCAGAATAATTTACTTCACGAAGTTAAACTCAAACCCATGAAACGGAAGAGGGCATTGAGAATTACCCTAAATATGCAATCCTACAACATTTTAAAGGATTTGGATGCTATTCGGCCTTCAATTTTTATAAAGCAACTTCTAGCAGTCGCACCAGAGTGTCATTTCATCTTGAATTCATCCCTAACAAGACATCGGCATTGTAATATAGAAGTTTGTGAAGTTGGTTTGAACCCTGATCCAGGTGCACCAACCATTGATGTTTCGATTGATGGTATTTTGATCTCTAGCGTCCAGGTAGATGGAGGTTCAAGCGTCAATTTAATGAACGCTGATACAATGGATGCTTTAGATCTGGAACAATTAGTCCCCACGACATTGGTATTACGGATGGCAGATCATAGCTGAGTTAAGCCAATGGGTATTTTACGAAGTGTTCAAACTATAATTATAGGTATTGCATATGAAATTGACTATATTGTCTTTCGCTTACAACATTCGACTTTATCGTACCCTATTTTATTGGGACGACCTTGGCTGTATCAAGCAAAGGCCAAGAACAATTGGGTTCGGGGTACTTTGGCAATTGGTAAGGGCGTAGATAAAATGGTGTTACAAATGTACCCAGTACGCTATCATGGGGAGTCTCAGTTGACAGTATCTGAATTAACATCAGACGAAGAGCTTAGCTCCGAGGATGACACAGAAGTACCGAATACGGAGGCTGATGTGGAGGCAGCATAGCACCCTGAGGTGGTGTACCAATGTACGCGATGAAATAATATACTCAACATATATATATATAAATCAAGAAATATATAAAATAAATAAATAAATAAAAATAAATAAATAATAAATTAATTATAATAATAAATTAAAAAATAAAAATAAAAATAATTTAAAATAATTATTCAATTAATTAATTAACTAAACTTAATTAATAGTTTTAATTTATTTTTAACTTTTATTTTTATTTTTTATTTTTATTTTTATTTATTATTTATTGTTTATTTTTATTTATTTTTATTTTTACTTTTATTTGTTTTTATTTTTACTTTTATTTAATAATATTATTTTTTCTTTTATTTAATAATATTATTCTTTTACATGCACGATAAATTTTATGTATTAACATAAATTCAATATATTTTTTTTATTTTTTTATTAATTAATATTTTAAGGCAATATTGTTATTTCTAATCTTAAGTAATATTTGATTAGTTTATTCTTAGTGTTAACATTACTTGGTAGTTTTCTTAAGTTGGTTGTTAGTTCCAAAAGCATAAGAGGTAGAGTTTTTCTTTAAGGTTTCATCACTCCCCCTCCTTGTAATTTTTTATGTTGAGAATATTTTTCTAGTGGTTGGAGGATTTAATCACCTCTTCCATCCTCATATCATTTCTTTTTGTCTTGTAAAAATCTAGTGGAGGGTCTTTCTCTAGTTGTAAGAAGATTTAATTATCTTTTTTACCCTTCATATCTCATTTATTCATAGAAGTAGTATAGAAGGAGCTTAAAAAGAATCTCAAGAGAATTCTTCATCAATAAGAAAAGAAGAAGAAAATTTAAGAAGAAGAAAGAGGTAGAAAAGCTAAATAGAAGGAATTTAGGAAAATATATATATATATTGTTGATACTATTGTTACTCTATCCTAAAGGTTTTTTGTTGCTACTTTGCATGGTTTTCATCCATTGGCATTATTCTGTCCAAAAATACTATTTTTATTTAATAATATTATTTTTATTCATATATATTATTTTATCTAAAAATACTATTTTCGTCCAATAGTGATATTTTCATCTAATAGTACTATTTTCATCCAATTATACTATTTTATTTAGCGATACTATCTCCATCTAATACTGTTGTTTTCATTTGAGTATATTATTTCATCTAATTATATTATTTTATCCAATTATGTTATTTCATCTAGTTGTGTTATTTTCATCCAGTGATGTTATTTTCATTTGATAATGTTGTTTTATCAAGTGGCGCTATTTCTATCTAATAGTACTATTTTTATCTAATTATATTATTTCATTCAATTATACTTTTTTCATCCAGTTATACTATTTTCACCTAATTGTGTTGCTTCATCTAGCAATGCAATTTTTTCCAATAGTACTATTTTCATCCAATTTTGTTGTTTTATATAATTTTTTTCCTTATCTAGGTATTTTTATTTTATTATTTCTATCTCATTCTTTTCTTTTCTTATTTTATTTTTTATCACTTTTTTTAAGTTACATCAAATAGTAACCATTGCTTAGAAGGTATTATTTAGAAAGTTGAAACTACAACCACTTGATTAATTAAATAATCATTAAAATAATTATATAATTAGTTTTTATTACTTTCTAAAGTTGTTGTGTAATTTTTTTTTTTAAGTAGATAGTAAGGATTTTTAGCTCACAATTTTTAACAATATTAATATAGCAAATTCATCCAAGTTTAGGATTTCTAACATAAATATATTGCAACCACTTTCCTAATACCTTCTTAAGTTGAGATATGATCTAGCATGCTTTTTAAGAACAATTCTAGCCTGAAGTAGGACAAAGTATAATCTTAATTGCTTTATCTTCACTTAGATAAGAAAAAGATAAAGATATTATGTTGTGTATTCAGTGTTTTGAAATAGTGGTGATAAGGTTTGTATGAACTTTGCTCATCAATGAGACCTTGAAGAATTTTTTTATTCAAGGATTTGCTAAATTAGAAATAATTAAAGAAATCTTCCATGCATGTCCTAAAGACCTTATAGCAGCCAAATATGTAGCAAAGAAAGTAGAACAAATTAATAAAGTATATGAAAGGCTACAACATAAAGAAAACTACAATATCCTTAGTTTCATATCTATATATGCAAAAGTATCTTATGTATCAAGCTCTTTGATTCATGAACAACTCTCACTCATTCCCACAAACATAAGAGTCTATCTATTATCTTTAAATATAAGGCCTCTACTTCTTTCAATGATCTTAATATATCTTATTGAGGATAATAGATAGAAAGAAGATTTACAAAGAGAGATGAGAGCATCCTAATTAAAATTCTAAATTCCAAATTTCTCATTAAATGAAGTTAATGATGGAACAACTAACAAGTTTAGCTAGAAATTTCAACTCCAATCTTTATCCATCTCCTATTGAGTCAAGAAGACATATAATAGGATTATGGTATATTCAATGTAAAAAATCAAGGCATTTGGTCTAATTTTGTAATTCCATTCTTTCATAAAATTAACATACTCAATTATATATCCATTGATACAAAAATTAAATCTTTCAATGATATAATTTGAGGCAACAAGGGTTTAATATAAAGAATCAGGTCTTATAAATTAAACAAGACAATAAGTAGAATTTTATATATTTTGTGATAAAATACACCTACTTAGTGAATATTGGATTGAAAATGAAGTGCAATGTGGAAATTGTGGTAGCAACCATCTCACAAAATTTTGTAAAAAACCAAATAGAATGATTTTCTTACAACCTCTACTTGATAATTTTCTTTAATAATTATTTGATAATTATAGGAAAATAAGACAACTTCTAACAGTTAACAACTTGAAGCTTTCAAACTTATATTATGATTATCAAAAAAATTAACAAAATCAGAATGCATTTGATGGATCTTAAATTAGTTCTTGATATATTCCACTAAATTCCAATTAAGGTCAAAATCCTTCTAATCAACTAAAATATGATCAAAGATCTTAAGATATGAGTTTTTTGTCTCAATCCATGGAAAAATTAGAAGCTATTCAAAATTCCATCCAATCTAGTATCAATTAAGCCTTCCTTTTAAAATTAAATTTAATAATCTTTGAAAAAAATCAATCAAAGTGAAAAAATCTACTTGTGGTATGTGATTGCTCGTTTTACTTATTCCAAGTTAATCTAATGGAAATAAACCCGTATAGGAGAATCAAACATGAGAAATGACTAGTTGCTTAAGCATTCACTTTAGGGTCACACAATCAATTACCTCCTGAATGTATCGTCTCTATTTTCAATATCTGAACACACAAGGAAACTATAATCTCCTCCTTCACCTTATCGGTCTCTTCTTTATAGCAATTCAGTCATACCAATAATTGCTATTTCCACCAATATATTCACCCTCATAATCTCCAACTGTAAGACTGTACCCTCACAATTTGCAGCACACAATTATCCTCATTCCAATCACTGGAATTCTTCACACAGAACTGCCATTCACATTACAGTGTTCTACATAAATATAAACTCATTCTCTTTACTGAACTACAATCAGATTTCAGCATTCAATCTTTCTTCTTCTCAAATAATACCAATCACATTTCCATTCTATAATTCACTTCACAATATTCAGAAACTCTCAATCCTCTTATTCAAAGAAAATAACAAATAAAAGAAAAGAGGTAGCACCAAGCTTATCCCGGCTCACAACTATTATAGCGATGGCATTTTTTTCCCCTCTCTCATCCTCCTTATACTACCCTGAGATATCAACTCCTATATTATAGATGATTACTACTTTTCCTGACTAATCATCCATTCTACCTGCTGAACCACCTTTTCAGTAGTTATCTATCTCTGTTTACACTATACACTAGGTATCTACATTCTACAAATAACTACTTATTCTACATAGCTCCACTCCTAACTATGTAGTATCTTCGTAAATACAGTATTGATAAACAAAAATCAATCTTTTTTTTTTTTTTTTTTTAATAACTGGATTGTTCAATCTCTTTGATTTCTAGCGCTGGCTCCATTTGGTCTTGTTCCAATACTATATCTTCTTCCTCCGACTCGTCCTGAATCTCTGATCTTAATTGAGCTATTAAATCTTCATTATACGCTCCCAATTCTCAAATCTGAGCTTCTAATTGGAGGATTCTAGCATCTTTAACTTCTAGTTGTCGCTGCTGCTATTGTAATTTCTCCTCCAATTTTCCACTTCTTACTCCTGTTGAGGCAGATGTCTGTGACTGACCAATACTGACTAAATCACTCTCCAATTTTGCTACTCTTTCATTCAAAATAACAATTTCTGCCTGTAGCTCATCTGTTTTGTTTCGATATTGGTCACCTAATTGTTTCTTTTCAAGCTCCAATGCCTTCTTTTTCTCTCGTTCCATCTTCAACTGAGCATTCATCTTCTCCTCTTCTAATCTATACGATTTGCGAGTTTGTAGTAATTCTTGCTTTTGATTTTTTAGGATATGCTGAATCCTCTATTTCTTCTTTGATCAATTTTTCACTTTCTCATCTAATTCACGCTTCACTCGTATCTTGGATTCTGATTTTACCTTGATGACTAGTTTCTGTTCCCTGATTTTACAATTTTGTTCCAATATTATTTTCTTGCTCACTTCCACTTACCTTTTTAAGCTACCCTCATCTTCGAGCTTACTCACCATAACTTGCAATTAGAAAATTTGACCCAATATAACTTCCTTAAGATTCCACCCTTCCATTACACCCCATTGAAATTCTAATTAGTTACTTTCCCTTAGAACTCGTATTGGTGTCGTTATCTCTATTATCGACCAAATTGAAACTCACTTTGGTATAGATATTGGTCTTGCTTCCCATTCTGCTGCTCTACTGGATTCTCACACTTCATACACCATTACTATAGAATAAGTAGTTATTTTTAGAATGTAGATACCTAGTATATAGTCTAAAGAGGGATAGATAACTGTTGAAAAGGTGGTTCAGCAGATAGAATAGATGAATAGTCAAGAAAAGTAGTTATCATCTATAGTATAAGAGTTGGTATCTCGGGTAGTATAAGGAGGATGGGAGAGGGGAAGAAAATGCCAGACCACAATAGTACTGAGCCGAGGATATGCTTGGTGCTATCTCTTCTTCTTAGTTTTCTTGTTTCTTTTTTGTTAGTAATGATTCTAGTAAAAAAAATCGATTTAATGAATTAATATTTGATTTACAAAGTTGTTTATGGATCACTGTTTATCAATTGTTGTGAAAGATTGAAGATGTATGGAAGTTTCTAGTCACTGTTTATCGCGAGGTTGTAAGTTTAGTGGAGAGGAATTGTAATCGAAGGAATTATCTTGATTAGATTCTGTAGATTGAAAGTTGTTCGTTCCAGGGTTTGGGATATGCTTGTGTGTTCGTGAATTACACAAGGTACTAAAATTGTTGTCGTGGATGTTATTGTATTGATATGAGAGAGTGGACAATATGAGGAAAAGTTAAGTGTTCTTTGGTATGGTAAGCATTTAGCAGTAGCGGTTAATTGCGTGACCCTAACAATTGGAGCTCATATACATGGTCTTTCCCTGTGTTTGAATCTCCTTATATGAATTTATGCTGGGAGATTTCTTCCGGAATAAGTAAAACGAGCAATCACATTTTGACACCGCTGTCGGGGATTGACAACATTATTGAGTGTTAGGAATTAACTATCGAAACAGTAAAGGAGATTAGGAAGCAAACTCAGTAGAAATAATGAAAGAATATGGTTATTAAGAATGAGAATATAACAGTAAAGAGAATAAAGCAATCAAAAAAAAGAACAGAGCGATCGTAAGCAAGAAATTTGTTACGTAATGAGAGAGATTACAAATTGAAAAAGAAGCATCAACAAAGTTGGATTAAGCCGTGGTTGCATGCCTGTCGGCATATTCGATCGTATCCAGAAGACGATCGACCTCTAATATTTCAGAAGTACATATCGTTAAAGAAATTACCAAGAGCACTCGCGGGGAGCATTGTTAATAGTCGAGCATACCTCTCAAAGCCGTTAACAGAAAACGAGGAAGGCATAGAGGAATTAGATACCCCACTGGGTATCTTCTCAATTAAAAATACGTCTGATCCTAATAAGATTGGTTCTGAAGATCGGCACAAATCACTTGCCAATAAAGACCAATTCAAAGTATATCAAAACATGTCATTTTCACCTCATATTCAACCAGCAAAATTATTTGGAGATAATAATAGTCAATCGAGAAGGCTTGGAAGTCCAAAAAAGACTTTTACGAGAGACAATATTTATTTTAATAAGAAATTGAGCGGAACACCGGCAGCTTTAATGACGTCTGGAGGACCAGCTGTTTCGATTGTAGTTCAAATGGGTGCAGTGGGCGATCGAACGACTAGCGTCATGCCATTACCTATTTTTTGGAGTTTGCCAGGTGCGGATCTAGATCAAAATTTGTCTCAATTCTTGACGGCGTGTGTAGCCAATAATGGAAGAACAAAAGACATTTGGCTGAGATGGCTGCCAGCTACATTGAAAGACATAACATTTGAGTGGTATAACTGCCAACCTATGGGACAATTTATCAATTGGGAGGCATTGAAAAATAAATTTTTAGCCCATTTTTGACTAATTGGTTTTGAAGAACGTCTTAGAGAAAAATTAATGAATAACAGAATGGTACCAAGAGAAGCGGTACAATCATATTATGGTCGTCTAGCAGATATACTTTGAAAATGGCCAAATAACCAAATGCCGAAATCGTTTGTGTTGTCCATATTGGTTAATGGACTTTACCCACTAAAATTGAAGATGTTTGTAAAGGAGGCTCAATCAGCCACCATTGCATCATCTCTTGAGCAAGCAAAAGTATGGGAGGAATATCACTATGACCAGAACTTAACAATTGGAGCCACGATGATTCCATCTCAAGGAGGTTATCAAATGACAAATTGAAATGACGCATCGGAAAGTTATCTAGGAAGGAATGATTATGGTATAATTCCATAGGAAATAGTCAATATCGTTCCATTGCAAGCTGTACCACTATCATCATCACACCCCTATGCACCTTATTCCACATATCAAAAACCAATACCTACGAAGGAATTTTCAAATGCATTGATCTCAAAGGATCCCAATGAGTCATTACTGTTAACATTGACGAAAAAAATGGATGAATTGGCTGTGAATTTGACCAAGGATAAAGAAAAAAGGCATAAACCAACCAATATGTGTCCCAATGTCTGGTACAGCAATTGTAAGAGGCAAGGTCATTTAGTAACAGAATGTCCTTCACCACCCTAAATAATTGTACAATGTACCTTTTGCGGGGGCAAGCATATTACCACCAACTGTTGGAATTTACAGAAGCAACAACAACTCAGTAAACAAATAATGACTCAACTAACTTTGTGGGATGTCAATCAAGTACAAACGAATAATAGGTTTGGTTGGAATGAAAATCGAGTGAATAAACAAAACATGAATTATTCTAATTTTCTAAACTCTGAATTTCACCAAGAAGGTGTATCCAATACCCACAGATTGGTGATGAACCAACTAAGATACCATCAATATCTTCCCGTGACGAAGCCAATGCCAGACTCTACAGTAACAATGGATCAACCAAGATCTTTTACTCATCCGACATGGAACAAACCTAGCCGTTATATACTAGTAGAGACACCTATTATCCCTGAAGGAGTTGGCAGGAGACTTCTTCATTGCTATCATTGTAGACAAATCAGACATTATCCGAGTGAATGTCTTACTTCAAGGGTCGGTGATGACTATGCTCCAATATGTGGAAATTGTAAGTAGTCTGGTCACACTTATCAGCAGTGTAATGCGCCCTTTAATTATAATAACTGGGACTAGTAAATGCAAAGAAGTCAACCGACGGAGGACAAAGGCCCTGTTCAACGAGACTCACCAGTACATCATGTCGAGGTGGTGAACGCAGTGCTTACCAGAGGCCAATAAAAAGACAAGAATCTAATTCAGGACATGGATGAACTAATCACAAGAGAGCAAATAGTGCCGTCTACGAGGCTAAACGAACCAATATCAATATTGGGACGTATCCCAATATTGAAACCTCAATAGACTGAAGAACCCAATTTGATTCCACATGCCAATTTGTCGGGACCATACAATCTAGGTCCTGTTATGGGCTTCGTACCCAATATGATACGTGACTCGGTGATAGAATCCAATGAGGTCCCAATTATGGAGGCTTCAGTTTTGTTCCAAGCAGTTTCGATCTCTATGTGGTTCTGAAAAACGTCCTATCCATTGAAAGATCCTCTTGAGGATGGGAATTCCAAGGAAGCTTCGACTGTTGTTCTAATTTCGAGTCTAGGGCAGAAGAATATCTTACCTCACGGGATTAAACTCAAACCAATGAAAAGAAAGAGGGCATTGGGAATTACTCTCAATATGGATCCCTACGACATTCTAAAGGATTTGGATGTTATTCAGCCTTCAATTATAATGAAGCAATTTTTGGCTGTAGCACCATAATGTCGATCTACATTGAATTTAGCGCTAATACGATGAAGATCCCACACTAAAGAAATTCATGAAGGTAGCTTAAACTTAGATCCGGGAGCACCAACAACCGATGTATCAATCGATGGCATTTTAATTCGAGGGGTACAAGTCAATGGTGGCTCCAATGTGAATTTAATGAACGCGGATACAATGGAGGACTTAGATCTAAAGCAATTGCTACCTATGACATTGGTCTTGCGAATGACAGATCATAGTCGGGTAAAATTAATAGAAATCTTATGCAATATTGCCATTGTAATTACGGGATTGACATACAAAATTGATTATATTATATTCCAATTATAGAGTTCTACATTATCGTATCTCATTTTATTAGGTAGACCTTGGCTTTATCAAGCCAAAGTTAAGAATGATTGGGGCCGAGGCACATTGACAATTGGAAAAGGCCATGACTAAATTGTTTTACAGATGTACCTGGTACAACATCATGGAGAATTTCAATTGCTAGAATCAAAATTTACATCAGACAACAAGAGTCAATCGATTGAGGTAGATGACGATGCTATAGGTTCACCATAATTTGGGGTAAGACAAAATACTTCAATAGCAAAGGCAGGATTCTACCAATATAGAAGTCCCGGCGAATATTTACTACATGAGGAAGATGCAACTAACTCAGATCATACTATTGCCGAATGGATGAACAATTCCACAGTCAATAGAGTTAGCACATTGGAACCAGATTTGGATGGTTTTTATATGTCGAATAATACAAGATATTCAGATCAAGAGAAGACAATTAAATCAGAGGTTGTTGAAGACCCTGTGTATCAATCTATTAACTTGGGCACCAACGAAATGCCACAGCTAATTAAAATATATGCTGGTATTATATGTACAGAATTGGATGCTTGGAAACAATTTTTTATCCATCACAAATCTGCCTTTGCATGGTCATATGTGGATTTGAAAGGGATTCCAGTTGACGTGTGTAAGCATTAGATTATTTTGGAGGAGGGTGTTATGCCAGTTTGTTAAAGACAATATCAGCTTAACCCAAAATATTCCCTTTTAGTGAAAGAAGAATTGGATAAACTTCTCAATGTGGATTTTATTTATCTTGTTTCGTATAGTGCATGGGTATCGCCAATCGTGATGGTGTCGAAGAAAAATGAGAAAATCAGGATATATCAAGATTTTCAAAAGTTAAATGCAGCCACCAAGAAAGATTACTTTCCATTATCTTTCATGGACAATATGGATAACATGTTGTCATTATCACCGAGTAGTAAAAGAATAGGAGTGAGGCACCAATTAAAGTCATTCTATGGTATTGTTTTGGATTGGCTGGAGTACCATTTTCTTATATTTCTTGTATTTTTGAGAATAGTAGTTTCAAATAAAAATTAACAGTGAGGAGATATTCATTGATCAAGTGTTGATTGAAGATATTCCAAAATAGATGAGTCAGCAGCAACAATTGGAACTTCGGGATGTCCAGATCTTGAAACTGGAGGCTCAAGTCTGTGGACAGGGTGAGTACAATGAAGACTTTCAGCTTAGCTGAAGAAGGAGCCGATGGAAGGATTGGAGGAAGAAAAAGAAGATTTGCAGTTGGAACCGGAATCAGTGGAACCAATAATAGATATTGTGGCAATTGATTAATTAGATAAGCTAGAGGAACTAGTAATTTTTATGGAGATTTGTTAGATAATTTTTAGATAGGTATCAATTAAGTGTTTGCGAGGACACTGCATAGTTAGGAGTGGAGCTATGTAGAATAAGTAATTATTTTCAGAATGTAGATATCTAGTGTATAGTGTAAATAGGGATAGATAACTGCTGAAAAGGTGGTTCAGTAGGTAAAATGGATGAATAGTCAAGAAAAGTAGTTATCATCTATAGTATAGGAGTTGGTATCTTGGGGTAGTATAAGGAGGATGGGAGAGGAGAAAAAAATGCCATAATGCGATAGTACTGAATTGGGGATAAGCTTGGTGCTATCTCTTCTTCTTAGTTTTCTTGTTTCTTTTGTATTAGTGTTGATTCTAGTGAAGAAAATCAATTTAATGAATTAATATTTGATTTACGAAGTTGTTTATGGATTACTGTTTATCAATTGTTGTAAAATATTGAGGACGTATGGAAGTTTTCAATCACTTTTTATCGCAAGGTTGTAAGTTCAATGGAGAGGAATTGTAATCGAAGGAATTATCTTGATCAGATTTGGTGGATTGAAAGTTGTTCGTTCCAGGGTTTGGGATATACTTGTGTGTTCATGAATTATATAGGGTACTAAAATTGTTATCGTGGATGTTATTGTATTGATATGAGAGAGTGGACAGTAGGAAGAAAAGTTAAGTATTCTTCGATATGGTAAGCATTCAGCAATAGCGGTTAATTGTATGACCCTAACAATTGGAGCTCATATACATGGTCATTCCCTGTGTTTGAATCCCCCTATATGGATTTATGCTAGGAAGTTTCTTCCGGAATAAGTAAGATGAGCAATCACAATTATCTCTGGACTAACTGTTCCCATTTGTAAACTTGGAACTACTAGTTGAGATTCCTGTTTCAATATATACTCAATCACTGAGTTTACATAATTGGAACATAATAATGAAGCAAACTTCCTCGTCTTCCACTTAGCTCTCATTTCTACACGTATCCTTACGGCCAAATAAGCTGTCCAATTGAATACCATGCCTTCCAGTGTTCCTATCATGGAAAATAATAATTGCTTTGCCGTGTAGGTGGTATGCCGATTCAATGCTAATCACTTCTGAATGAACCACATCCATTCTATAAGTTCGGACATAAGTGCCTCTTGTACCTTCTATCTTTGATTTTGCTCGAGAGACGACATTCTTCTTTTGAAGTAGCTTCCTGGCCTGAAATCATTTGACGTGTCTCCTCCCACCTCAAGCTCTTCGGTTAATAAATGTAAGATCTTGTGTAAGATATTCTCCTCTATCCCAATCAGGACTCCTCTTACCACACTCGAACCATCCTTTGGATCATAATTTTTTATATATTCTGCCACTCGTTCTACATCAATTGGTGGTAGTTTATCTGATCCTTGCAAAAACATAAATAATTGTATATTTCTAAAATCTTTTTGCCTTTTCAATAACCAACATATATCTAACTTCATCGGTTCCATGTTGGTGATAACTACAAGAGATGACAATCCGAGATCGCACTTAGACCTCATATTGCGGCAACTTTCTGATCGTTCCGATACTCTCTTCACTCTTTCTATCGACATTAAGAAAATCAAACTCTCAATACTTCCTCACGCTAACACTATTACTGATTATTGTCGTAAAGCTTACAATTCAAACCACAATGTCTGAAATTTGCAACAATGAAACCTTCTATGAGTGCCCCGCTCTTAACTGCTTACTCGGGATCCGAATCAATAACATCTAATCCAGTGTACGTTAATCTCACATCTAATCAAAAATATATAATTTCTTAACTAGTCAATTTCAGTACCCAAAACTAACCATCAATCATTTTCTAACTATCACATTCTTTTCAATCTTGTCGGTAATCATTATTATGGAGACTCCCTCCTTCCACTGCGTAAACCCATCCCGGGTTTACGTATAATACAGATGTAACCAATTCTCATTAACACACATTGTGAATTGGGTTCCTAGAAAATCTTCTAATTGAACGGAACTATTAGAAAAACCTCCTACCACCCAATATAGTCCATGCCATCATACTTGAAATTTACCGGGAAAGTTATTAAAGCGGTTATCATAAAGTAATACTAGATCATTGGGCATAAAATATTTTGGCCATAATTTACTGTCATAATAACTCTTTCTGCAGCACTATGTAGCTTCCATGATCAAGAAAGCTGTAGCCCTAGCTTCATCCAATTTTTCCAATTAGACTAACCTATATTGAAGAGATTCTTTGTCTCCCAGACGTTCATCCAACGTAATTCGTAAATATTGGACTTCCAATTCAATTGATAGAATGACCTCCTGACCATATACCAATTGAAATAGGGTAGAATTGGTAGTTACTTTATATGCAGTACGGTACATCCATAAAGCTGCAAACAATTTAGTGTCCCAATCGGTTCCCGTTCCTAAAATAGTCTTTGTTAAGATCTTACATAGGATACCATTGGTCTTTTCGGTCTGTCCATTGGCTCGTGGATGATAAGGTATAGTTTTGCGGTGCTTGATCTCATACTTCATTGTTAATGCTTCAATTGTTGCATTAATAAAATATGTGTCGCTCTCGGGGTAGAGAGGTTTTGCCTCAAGAAAGCGTGGGCTTCTGGCTATCACTAATTGCTCAATCAAGCTTAAAATAAGGGAACCTTAATTTTATATATATAAGTTCTCTTTTTGGGACAATTACACCAAATAATTAAGTCTTAAATAACCAACAACACTCAAAATATGGTAGAAGTACTCTAAAACCTTGTATATCCTTGTGTGGAAATTCTCCCGAACCTCAATACCTCATAACACTTGATCCAACCGTCCAAACAAGATCAAAATTTATATGAAGTACTGATATGTTGTTATTAATTTTTACAACAAATTTCAATTGCAAATTCGTCGTGGATCTTGAGATATCTTCAAAACCCTAATAGTCGCTTCAAACCCTAATCTTTATATACCCACGCACAATTTTCTTCATATCTCACAAACCATAAGTCCAAATGCCACGAAACTTGTATAAATAGCTTTTTAACACAAATATTTACATTCTCCCAAAGTTTGAGCCAAAATTTCATTCGAAAACTCAAGTTATGGCTCCTAACACTACTTTGAACAAAACCGCTGACTACCTGCCTTTGATTTGAATGCGCTGCCTTTAACTCCCTATAACTCCTTCATATAAACTCCAAATGCAAAATTTCCTTCGCAAAAGATGTATGTCTTGAAGTTGCTCTTCCAGCTGCACCTTTCGATCTCCAAAAGCTTCCATAAGACTCCTCTTAAACTCAAAAGAGTAACAGTAGGTCTCAAATTGACACCTTTTGAAACGGCTATAACTTATTCACCCTAACTCTAAACCCTATAAAATTTGCACAAAAATTGTAGCCAAAACCCTAAACTTTACAATCCTTGCGTTTGATTTCCTAATGCGCCCGAAAGAGGAACCCTAATGCCTAATAAGGCCTCGGGCAGCCTCTTCAAAGCCCATTGGGCATGGTATTCGACCAATAGGGATGAAGTTCTCCATTCCTTGCCTTCATCCGACCATGCCTTGCTTTTATCCCTCCCAATTAGCCTCCTACTAGTTTAGATTTTCATCCTTAGGTTTCCACCTTCTCCTAAGGCTTCATACTAAACATTTAGGTCCTATATATATATATATATATTTTAATATCAAAATCAAAAGAAGTAAAGAAACAAAGTAAAGTTTTTTATACCAACTCCTTTTAATTTAATCTACTAGCCACTCTAACACACATCTAGATTTATCAACATATAATATGTTTTAGCTAATTTTTACATACTGTAAGCATTTACAGTATGACACCGCTCCCAAAATTATCTTAGTCAAGACCTTGCACAAAATTCCGTTAATCTTTTATCCATTAGCGCAAGGATGATATAGAGTGGTTTTTCAATGCTTGATCTCGTACGTGTTTGTTAAGGCTACTATGATAGCATTTATGAAATAGGTATTGCGATCGCTAACCAATTCCTTCGAACACCTAAATCGAGTTATAATATTCTTATATAGAAAAGTAGCCACCATTGTCATGATGTAATATGACAAACGTACTTCAAGCTAAAATAATGGCTTAGGGTTCATTCATTTAAAGTTAGGGTTTGTAACAGTGATTTGAGTTTTATATAATATAATTGGGACTAGCAATTTTAGCTAGTTTGTGCAATTGACATGACATCTATGATTGAAAATTTGAAATTCTTTGGATTTTTGGATGTGCTAAGTGTATAAAAAAATTTGCAATAATCTAATGGCATGATTTTGAGATATCTAATTTTGAGCACAAGAGGTTTTCAGAAGGTGGCAATTTGAGGTTGGATAGGATTTCTATGCTATCTAAAGATCTATTAGTTGAATTAAGGTAAAAATTGGCATGGTATTGGAGGACTTTAAGATCAAGCTATGCACCAATTCTGAGACAAAGTTAATGATTGAAAAAGGAGAAATCATTGCTTGGATTTCTGCTTCACTTTTCAAGTTGGCGGCTGAGTGACATTGGTGCAATTTTTGGAGGTTTTTTCACAATTTGTAAGTTGGATTGGGCTAAAAATTCTTGAACCTTTAGAAGACTTGTATTGACAATTGTATGCAAAATTCTACATGAAGTGGATGGTCGGATTGGATGTTATAGCTTGTTAAAGCTCACTGATTAGGATTGAGGTTTACAAGAAAAAATCTAAATTGCTTGAATATGAAAGTAACAAGATAATTGGGATTTATGTATCGTTAAGACTACTAAGAAGATTGTTTTACGTACTTTTGAATTGAAATTCAGATTATATTCTTCTTACATAGATGAAACCTATTAGGATTTTTTGGCTACTTGTGAAACATAATTTCACCTGCCACAGCTAAGTGTCTAATGCATTCCTGAGCAAAACAACACGTAATATGACACCGTATTATCATTATCGCTCTGGTATTATATTGTAAAAGCTTATAGTATGTAAAAATTAATTAGAACATATAATATTTTCATAAGTCTTGGTATATGTTAGAATGGTTAAATAGATTAATTTAAAAAGAGTGGATTTAAGAAATTTTATTTTGAGTTTATCTTTTTACTAATTGTAGAATAGATATTAATTCATTTTTGAAAGATATTGATAAAATATATTAATAGTCCATATAATAGGAAATTCAGGAGGACGGATGAGTGATTTAGTTATTAAAAGTGGTTAATTACAGAATTACGGTTAGAATTTGGAGAATCAAGGGAAAGTATATAGGAGTTGTAGAAGTTAATTAAGGTGCCATTGCTATGATAGTGTGAGCCGGGGTAAGCTTGGTGCTACCTCTTTTCTTTTGTTTGTTATTTTCTTTGAATAAGACGATTGAGAGTTTCTAAATATTGTGAAGTGAATTATGGAATAGAAATGTGATTGGTATTATTTGAAAAGAAGAAAGATTGAATGCTGAAATCTGATTGTAGTTCAGTAGAGAGAATGAGTCTGTGTTTGTGTGAAACACTGTAATGTGAATGGTAGTTCTATGTGAAGAATTCGAGTGATTAGAACGAGAGTAATTATGTGTTGAAAGCTGTGAGGGCACAGTATTACAGTTGGAGATTATGAAGGTGAATATATTAGTGGAAATAACAGTTATTGGTATCACTGAATAAGGTGCAGCGGCGATGTTTTGCTTCAACTCCCATGCTGGTTTAAAATCAGTCGGTAAGTCTGACATGTGCAAAGTCTTGTATCATGTGTCGATGGCACTAACATGGTGCACATCATATTCGGTCATAGAATCAACACTAACATAATCAGAGTTTTCCAAATCCATTGGATATATCAAGTACTCTCCCGGACCTCCACATTAGTAAACCACCCCAAGGTATTGTACTACCTCTATGGTTGCCTAGGTAATCGGTGCTATGGCATCATTATAGGAGCTAAGTTCATCATTGTTAGGATAGAGAGAGTTTGCCTCAAGAAAGCACTGGGCTTCTAGCTGCCACTTAATGCTAAATCAAGTCTAAGATATAAAAGTACTAAGTTTATATATATAATATATTCTCTTTTAGGAAAATTATATCAAAATATAAGCCCAATTATCAAGTGTAGAATAGATATGAGTTTGTTTCTGTAAGATATTGGTAAAATAGACTAATAGTCCATAGAATAGTGAGTTTAGAAGGACGGATGATTGATTTAATTATTAAAAGTGGTTAATTATAGGATTACGGTTAGAATCTCGAAATCAAGAGTAATTATATAGAAGTTGTAGAAGTTTGTTGGAGTGTTAGATTGTGATAGTCATGAGCCAGGATAAGCTTGGTGCTACTTCTTTATTTCTTTGTTTTCTTTGTTGTTGAAGAGTAATGGATAGTTTCTGAATACTGAGAAGTGAGTCTGTGGAATAAATCAAAGATTGATTTATGAGTTATTGATTATGTAATTAGAGTATTGACTGATTGAATTATATGAGTTATTGAAAGATTATGACTGTTGTTTATTGAGAGTTGTGTGTGTTTCGACAAAGGAAGTTAGTGATTACAGAAATTATGTGAATCCAGATTGGTTGGAGTGAAGTCTGTTATTTTTGGTGTTGGATGGAAATTATGTATTTTGAGCGGTCTTTTGAGAGTGTAGAATTGCACACTATTGTTATCAGTTGATGAAGGAGTATTGTTACTGGGAGAAAGCATTGTAATATTTTTTAGTATTTTAATGGTTCGAAATACGGTTAATTGTGTGATCCTAATAAATAAAACTCATGCACTTAGTCTTTTCCTGTGTTTGAATTTTCCTATATAGGTTTATTCTGAAAGGAATTATAGAATAAGTAAAACGACAATCACATTTTGGCACCACTGCCGAGGATAGACAATAGCATTGAGTGTTAGAAATTAACTGCCAATTTAATTAGATGGGAGATAAGAAGCAAATTTAGTAGAATATAATGAAAGAGTATAGTTATTAAGAATGAGAACTTAATAATAAAGAGAATATGGCAGTCGAAAGAAAGAATAGAGAGATTGCAAGTACAAAATTTATTGTGTAACGAGCAAGAATGGAAGTTAAAAAAGAATCATTGACAAAGTTGGATTAAATCATGGTTGCATGCTAGTCGACATGTCTAAGTATACCCAAAAGTTGATCGACATCAAATATTTCAGAAGTATATACCGTTAGAAAAATTGCTAAGAGCACTTGCGGAAAATTTGGTCAATAGACTAGTGTTTCTCTTGAGGCCATTAACTACAAGTGGATGAATCACAAAAGAATTGGATACTCCATTGGATACGTTTTCAATAACAGAAGCTTCCAATTCCATCAAAACTGGTTCCGTAGAGTGGCATAAATTACTGGTCAATAAGGACCAATTCAGTGTATTTCAAAATCCATCATTTTTACCTCCAATTCAACCGACTAACTTAGTAAGGGACAATAATAATAAATTGAAGAAACTTAAAAATTTAGAACAATCAATTGAGAAAGGCGCCACTTATTTTAACAAAAGATTAAATAGAACATTGTTCTCTTCCATGGTGATATGTGGTCCAGCGGTTCCAATAACAGTACAAAAGGGTGATGTAAGTGATCGCACAACAAACGTGGCTCCATTACCTACTTTTAGGGATTTTTTGGATGTGAATCTTGATCAATATTTGTCTTAGTTTATGACAGCATGTATAGCCAATAATAGAAGAACTGAAGATATTTGGTTACGGTGGTTGCTAGCAATCTCAAAAGATATGGCATTTGAATGGTACAATCATCAACTAGTGGGTCAATTTTTCAATTGGAAAGCATTGAAGAATGTATTTTTAATCCATTTTTGCCTAATTGGTTTTGAGGATCGACTTTGAAAAAGATTAATGACTAGCAAAATGAGTCCAAGAGAGGCAGTGGAATCATACTATGGTCGTGTAGCAGATATATTCCATAAGTGGCCAAATCACCAAATGTCAGAGGCTTTTGTATTATCCATATTAATCATCGGATTGCATCTACCCAAACTAAAAATGTTTGCAAAAGAGGCTCAACTAAATACGGTAACTGCATCTCTTAATAGAGCCAAGGTTTGGGAGGAATGCCATTATGATTAATTTTTAACTATGGATGCCACGATGATTTCAGTTCAAGGTAGCTATCAAAATCCGACTTGGAATGGATCAATGGATAGTTATCCACGGATGTTAGAAATAGGAGCCAATTCCAATGCCAATATTCAGGGGCCAGTTAATGTCACTTCATTGCAAGCTATACTACCAAACGTGACAATAGTGTATGATCCATATTTTCCATATCAACAACAAGCAGCAGAGTTACAATTAATACCAGCCCAAAAAGATTCCAATGAAACCTTATTATTGAACCTGACGAAGAAAATGGAAGAAATGGCCGTGAATATGGCCAAAGATAATGAAAAGAGGCAAAAGCCTATCAATACTAGGACCAATATATTGTACAATAATTGTAAGGGCCACGGTCATTTGGTAACAACATGCCCTTTATCCTCACAAATGATTGGCCAATATATATTTTACAAAAGAAAGCACTTAATAGTTAATTGTTGGAATTGGCAAATGCAACAATAATTTAATAATCAGACCATGATTCCACCGACTCAATGGGAAGTCAATCAAGTTCAAATGGGAAATACGTATGGATGGAATGGAAATCGATCTAATCAATCCAATCGAGCATTCAATAACTTTTAAAGTTTCAATTTTAATCAAGGGTCTGTATCAAATCTCCAGACCTACGATAAGGAGCAGTAGAGGAATCAACAATATACTCCACCAACATCATCAAACCAAGTACCTTCCGTACCAACAAAACAACTAGGATCATTTTCTAACCCTACATGGAACAAGCCTAGTAGGTATATAATGGTAGACATACCCATTATGCTTGATGGAGGTGCAAGAAGACCACTTCGTTGTTTCCGTTACAGATAGAGTGATCATTAAGCTAGTCAATGTCTCAATCCTAGACTTAGTGACGATTATGTGTTAGTGTGTAGGAATTATAAACAGTTAGGACATACTTGTCAGCAATGTAACGCTCTGTTTAATTTCAATAATTGGGATCAGCAGATCTAAAATCAAGAAAAAATAGAAGAGATAAATCAAGGACCTCAAGATTCTCCGATAAATCGGGTGGAATGTATCCAAGCCGTTCTTATCAAGAGTCAACAAAAGGACAAAAGACGAATTCAATATTTGGGTGAGCGTGATGCAAAAGGCCAATTTGACCCAATTACGGGGATATCCAATCCAGGTCCTGTTATAGGCCTCTTACCCAGTATGAGACCTGATTCGGTTGGGCAATCCAATGAGGTCCCAATTATGGAGGCTTTGGTTCTGTTTCAAGCTATTCCATTTTCTATGCAGTTTTGAGAAATATCTTATCTATTGAAAGATCTTTTTGGAGGCGTGTATTCCAAGGAAGCTCTAGCTACTGTTCCAATTCCAAGTCTAGGATGGAAGAATATCTTACTTCTCGGAGTTAAACTCAACCCAATGAAAAGAAAGAGGGCATTGAGAATTACCTTAAATATGGAATCCTAGGACATTTTAAAGGATCTGGATGCTATTCGGCCTTCTATTTCTATGAAGCAACTTCTAGCAATCATACTAGAATACCGTTCTACATTGAATTCATTGTTAACATAACATAGGCAATGCAATAAGGAAGTTTATGAAGTCAGTTTGAACCCTGACCCAAGTGCACCAACCATTGATGTTTCGATTGACAGTGTTATGATCTCGGATGTTTACGTGGATGGTGGTTCCAATGTCAATTTAATGAACGTTGATACAATGGATGCTTTAGATTTGGAACACTTAGTATCCATAATATTGGTGTTAAGGATGGCAGATCATAGCCGGATTAAACCAATGGATATTTTACGGAGTATTCAAACTATAATTACTGGTATTGCTTATGAAATCAACTACATCATCTTTCGATTACAATGATCGGCTTTATTGTATCTAATTTTATTAGGACGACCTTGGTTTTATCAAGCAAAGGCCAAAAGTGATTAGGATCGAGGTACTTTGATAATTGGCAAGGACCAAGATAAAATAGTGTTACAAATGTATCCAATACACTATCACGGGGAGTCTCAATTGCCAACATCTGAATTGACATCAGACGATGAGCTTAACTCCAATGATGATGCAATAGCATCAATTACGGAGGTATCCGTGGAAGTAGCCCAACATCTTGGAGTGGTATACCAATAAGATGGTCCGGGAGAGTACTTGATATATTCATCGGATTCAAAAATCACTGCTAAAATTAGTATTGATTGGATGACCAAGTATGATGTGCACCATGTGAGTGCCTTGGATACAATACTTTATACATGTCAGACTTACCAACTGATTTGAAATCTGCACGGGAGTTGAAACAAAACATTGCCACTGCACCTTTATGTCAAACTATCAACTAGGCAATCCTAGCAAAGCCTCGGATAATTAAGGTCTATGAAGGTATTAAAGAACAGGAGTTGACATGTTAGACAAAAATTTTCTTGTATCATAAATCAGCTTTTTCTTGGACTTATGATGATCTAAAAGGTATCTCCACTGAAGTTTATGAGCATCGTATCATTTTAGAGGAGAATGCTAAAGCGGTATGATAGAAGCAACATCACCTTAATCATAAATATTCCTTCATGGTGAACAAGGAATTAGACAAGCTTCTTACAGTTGGTTTTATTTACCCAGTACTGAATAGTGAGAGGGTTTCTCCAATCGTGATGGTGCCAAAAAAGAACGAGAAAATCCAAATTTTTTAGGATTTTTGAAAACTTAATATGGCCACCAAGAAAGATTGCTTTTCATTACCTTCCACAGACAATATGGATAACATGTTATCATTATCACTAGGTAGTAAAAGAATAGGAGTGGGGCACTAGTTGAATTCATTATGTGGTATTGTTTTGGGTTGGTTGGATTGCCATTTTCTTGTGTATTCGAGAGTAGTAGTTCCGATTAAGCACTTAACAAAGGGAGCATCATGGCAATTGAAAGTGCAAAGCTAGCTACGGACAAAGAGGATAGTGGCCGAAATGTGAAAGCTAAATGTGCATCAAAACCACCTTCTCTGATAATCATTATCAATATGGAGCCGATGAAGTTAATTATTTGCTGGACGCCGAGATGAATAAGAGACTTTCAGAATACGCAGATGGGCCAGAGGAAATAATAACTTTGTAAAATTTTGTTGAGTAGTTTTTAAATAAGAATCAATTATGTGTTTGCGAGGACGTTGCACAGATAGGAGTGGGACTATGTAGAATAGATATTAGTTCGCTTCTGTAAGATATTGATAAAATAAACTAATAGTCCATAGAATAGTGATTTTAGGAAGACGGATGATTGATTTAGTTATTAAAAGCAGTTAATTACATGATTGCAGTTAGAATCTCAAAATCAGGAGCAATTGTATAGGAGTTGTAGAAGTTAGTTGGAGTTCCAAACTGTGATAGTCATGAACTAGGGTAAGCTTGATGCTACTTCTTTGTTTCTTTGTTTTCTTTATTGTAGAAGAGTAATGGATAGTTTTTGAATACTAAGAAGTGAGTCTGTGGAAGAAATCAAAGATTGATTTATGAATTATTGATTATGTAATTGAAGCATTGAGTGATTGAATTATATGAGGAGTTATTGGAGGATTATAATTGTTGTTTATTGAGAGCTGTGTGTGTTTGGACAAAAGAAATCTATGATTACAAAAATTCTGTGAATTCAGATTGATTGGAATGAAGTCTGTTATTCCTGATATTGGATGGAAATTATTATGTTTTAAATAGTCTTTTGAAAGTGCAGGGTTGCACATTGTTATTATCAGTTGATGAAGAAGTATTGTTACTGAGAGAAAGCATCATAGTATTTCTTAGTGTTTTAGTGGTTTGGAATACAATTAATTGTGTAACCCTAACAAGCAAAATTCATGCACTTAGTCTTTTCCTATGTTCGAATTTTCCTATACAGGTTTATTCTGAAAACACCCAAATGTATGATAAAGTATCTTAAAACCTTATATATCCTTATGAGAAATGATTCTCAAACTTCAACAACTCATATCTTACTATTGGACCATCCAAACAACCTAAAATTTTACAAGAAGTACTGATATACTTTCAAAAACTATTACAAAAAATTTCAATTGTAAATTCGTTACGGATCTTGTGATATCACCAAAATCCTAACAGTAGTCTTAAACCCTAGCTTACATACACATGCATGCTAATTTCTTCATATCTCACAAAATAAGTATTCAAATACCATGAAACTTTGATTTATAGCTTTTTAACTTAATAACTCATATTTATAGAAATCTTGAGCTAAAAATTCATCCAAAAACTCAAGATATAGCTCAAACCATTACTATCAAAAAAATGACTCATTTTCTGCCTTTGAATTACATGCGCAGTCTTCAATGCCCTATAACTCCTTTATTTAAACTTGGGATTCATCAAATAGTATATATAAAATATAGCCAAGAAAGTGTTCTATCTAATTCCAATCGCCAATCTTTTGTTGCTTATTTTACGCATATGTTATGCTTCAAAGAGTGATAGTAGGTACAAATTTGATACCTTAATTTTGAACACCTTTATCTCCTTCACAAAAACTCGAAATCACACAAAATCTTCATCCAAATTATACCCAAAATCCTGAAATTGCTGATCTTAGCCTCCAAAGTTCGAATGACTTTGAATGAAAAACCCTAATCCCTAATAAGACCTCGGGCAGCCTCCTTGAAGTCCATTGGGCATGGTCTTTGACCAATAGGAATGAAGATCTCCATTCCTTGCCTTCATCCAACCATGCCTTGCTTTCATTCCTTCCAATAAGCTTCCTACTAATTAAGATTTTCTTCTTTTGGCTCTAATCCCCTCTCAAGGCTTTATATTAAATATTTAGGTCTTACAATTTTTATTTTAAATGCTATAATCAAAAAAGATAAATTCAAAATAGAGTTTCTTAAATCCACTCTCTTTAAATTAATCTATTAATCATTCTAACATACATCTAGATTTATTAAAATATAATATATTTTAATTAATTTTTATATTTTGTAAGCTTTTACAATATGACATCATCCAACATCAATTCAGATGCTGGCAATTGAGATTTCTTATTGTCGTATGGCGTGATTTGCTATCTGGGAATACACTAGATATCTAGCTCTAGAAAGTGTACCTTAAACCTTTATATTAATCTTTTTTTAGCTTCCAAAACTCCTTTATTTTGTATAAAACTCAAAACATAACAAAATTCCTTCAAAACATATTTTTCCTACAAAGGGTTTTCTTATTCGAATTTTTAGAAATTCATATCTCTTGATCTAACCACTTAGTTTGTCTCAAATTTATAGGATAGGTAGAATTCACTCTTAAATTTTATCAAAAAAAAAACAACTACAAATTCACTCTCAAACTTTTGGCATCTAAGAAACTCTAGCAGACGCTCTAAACCCTAATTTACAAGTACCCGAATACTATTTTCTTAATATCTCAAGAATCCAATACTCAAATGTCATAAAACTTATGCACACAGTTTACTAACATAAAATTACACATTCCTTGAAATTTTGAGCCAAAACCTTGTCAAATTGCTCAAGATATAGCTCAAGTCACAACCACTAGTAAATCGGGTCACTTACTACCCTTAGATTGCATGTGCTGACTTCAAAATCCAATAAATCCTTTACTTCAACTTAGAATCCAGTGAGCAATATGTGAAAAGTGTAGCCGCAAAAGTGCTCTCTTTAGTCGCGGTCACCGATCCTCAATTGCTATCTATACGCGTGCGTTATGCCAAAAAGAGTGACAGTAGCTCCCAAATCAACATCTTAACTTTGAGCACTTATATCTCCTTCACATAAACTCCAAACCATACAAAATTTATACCAAAACCATAGCCAAAAACCTAAACTTGCTGACCCTAGCCTTCAAAGCTCGAATTTCATCGAGAAACTAACCCTAATCCCTAATATGGCCTCGGGCAGCCTCCTCAAAGCCCATTGCTCATGATTTTTGACCAATAGGAATGGAGATTTTCATCATTCATCTCCATTCATCTATATTAGTGCCCTAATTACTCCCTTTGCTACCAATTAATCCAATTAAACACAATAAGTCAAGTATATAATTTTTATGATTTTTTAAAAATTATAGTCTAATTAATTAATTACCTTCCAAGGTTTATTTGATCAAGCTTAAATCCTGAAAATTATCAATAAAAATAAATTAAAATAAAATAAAATAATTTAGAATTAATAACTAAAAGTTGAGTGAAGAGTTTAAAATGACTACAATAAAAAATTAAAGATAAAAAGTAAAAATTATAAATTAAGATTAAAAGTAAAAGATGAAAATAAAATGATAAGGTTAATTTTTTTCTTTTATCTTTTAAAAGTAATGATGGATGAAAAGACAAAACCTTACCATTAATTACAAGAATAAAGAAAAATTTCTTAAAAAATATTTAAGAGTATTAATTAATATTAATAAAAAAAATAAGAAATAATATTATAGATTTGGTACTAAAATAATGTGACTAGAAGATGATTAGAGAAGGAAAAAAATAACATATCTTGAGTATGTCAAGTTAGAAGTAGCCACCTCTTGCCACTTAAAAATTCACCAAAAATTCTTTGAGACTTCTATATATGTAAATTTTAATGTAATCTAAATAAACTCTAGTATGCTCATACTTCTTCAAATCTTCTGGCAATCTTATCCGAAATGCTTGAGATATAATTTTTTCCAAGTAGAGTCACTTAGACTACTTTGGTAGCAAATCCCCTTCTACTTAAAATTCACTAAGAGTTGGTTAGTAATTCAAAGTTAATAACTCTAATTTTTTTCTAAAACAAAACTTAACAAAGCTTCTTTTCTAAAATAAAATTTAGTGACAAAATATTAATAGGTATTAAACTATATTTTTTTAGAATTAATTATTCTAAACTACCAAGCGAGCACATCCATCATCACTCAAAATATCATCAAAATTTTTTTATAACTTCAAAGTTAAAGACTAAATTTTTTTAATAAATAAAAATTTAAATTTCATTTATAATAGTAAGTCACATTAAAATTGAGTTAGAGATCACTGAGTTACAAATTTTTGAAGTTAATGCTTCTACAATGCTAAGGGCAATAGATCCTTGCCACTTGGAAATTCGCCAAAAATCTATCTAAGCTTTAAATTATTTGAGGCTTATGTCATTGAAAAGCTAGTAACTAGGAGAAGATGAATACCAAATATTGCTCAAAGTATAAAAAAATTGAGTAATTGAGAGGAAAAAAATAGTGAGGTGGTGAGAAGGTAGGAGAAAATTTCTTCAATTAAAAGCCTAAAAATAATTTGGCACGGCTTTGCATCACAAAAGGAAGAAGAGAGCAAGGGAGCTTAGCGATTTAAGCCCTCTTAATCAAGTGGGAGGAGGTCCAAAGGTGGATGCCACATCTCTACCATCCAAATCAAAAAATTCCTAACCAAGATCAAAGGTCTATAATCATTCTAAGCTTAAATCCAATTTTAAGGCTAAAAATACCTATAATTCAAAAACTAATATCTTTTTGTCAAAAATAATACTACCATTATTTCTAAAATATATTTTTATTCTAAGATTGACTATTCATAAGCCCAAATTAAAGTTTTAAATTATAAAAATTAATTAATTTGCTAATTTAGTTATAAGTTTTAATTATAATTCTACTTTTAATCAGTCTATTTGGAGATCAATAAGGGTTCTTGCCATCAAAGCCTTCATGATCACCATTCTTTAATTTAAACTCTTTTAAATATAAACTCTTAGTAAATCCAAGATCCAATTGTAATTTGACCTTGAATTAATATACTTGTGATTATTTTTTCTTTTTTTTCCAAATTCAACTCCAAAAAGTGATTAAAATCACTAAGAGAGGAATTCCACTATAACAATTAACTCACCTCCATCTTTTAGAAATCATTATTAATTTAAAAATTTGATTTTATATTTTTAATATATTTAAATTGCAGCATGAAATTTAGGCTTAAAAAAATCTTAAAATTAAATAAGAAGATAGAGAAATTAGACTTAAAGAATTTTTCAACGAGTCAAATCAGAAATTAGCCTTGGAGTTGAAAACTAAGATTGTGGATTAATTCAAGATATAATTTTAAAGACTTAAAAAAAAAAAATCTATTAAAATTTGAATTTTAGTAATAAAAAAGAATTTAAACTAGATCAAAAAAATAAATCATAGACCTTTTTAACATAATATTTTTAGAATTTTTAATAATCATTTAATCTAATAATTAAAATTATTTACCTAATTAATAATCTAAAAATATAAATAAAATCATAATTAACTAAAAAAACTAATTTCGGTCCATAAATTAATAATATTAGTATTAAATTTAGTAAAAATATATTAAAAATTACAAAAGTGATTATAACTAATCATTAGAGCTATTAATTGTGTTGATAGGATCCACCATAAAACCTTCTAGAAGGAATTTAGGGCAATTATCTAAGTAGGATCCATCATCTAGGAATGTTCTAGAAACTCTAGGGTGGTAGAACAAAGTATAAATTAGACTAGCCAAGGCCTTCTGAGCATCTGATCAAGTATGGCTTCAAACCTTCTCGCTTAATAAAGTTTGGATTTGCATCTTCATGTTCACTTTTATTTTGTTCTATTTTTATTTATACAATTTTATCTTTTATGTCTTATTTTATTTAGTTCTAGCCCATTTTATCCTATTTTTGGATTAGATTCTATGTAGCTATAGATTTTAAGAGTCTTAGACTCTCAAGATAGTTTGATCTTATTTCAGCCATATAGTTAGCTTATTCTATAAGTTACCAACATATATGGTGTCACGGACATACATATAATTACCTATATGAATAGATAAAAGTATGTAAAAGTAGATAAAAGTAGGTTAATTGTGTAATATCTTCTAGAGAAGCTTCTTAGAAGCTTCATAGATGCTGCTTTGACTTTATAGGAGTCTATAGTTGACTTTTAGGTTAGAAACTTGGTCAACAAGTTAGCCATGTGCCACACATGTTGGAAGCTTAAAGAACAAGCTAACTACGTGGTCCATCCATAGAAAACTTGCCTTGCAAGCAAAGGCATGTGGCCTAGAAAGTCAACATATATTGGAAGTCTTATAGAACATCGCCACGTGGCTTCTAGTTAGATAGTATATATAGAGGCAAGAGTGAAGCCCTCTTCACTCTTGTCAACTCCTTTCTTGCTTCTAGTCTAAGTTTCAAGGGTCTCTAGTTTTCTTGTATTTTGGCAATAGCCATTCCAGTTTCTTTCTTAATATACATATTTCTATTTTGTCCTATTTCTTTTGAGAAAAGTCTCACTTACTCTTTAGCTTTCATCGAGTTCTTGTCCTTGACAGATTGACAAGAGTACACTTACAATATCAGAGCTTTGTCTTTTCTTGATTAAGAGTGGATTACCCCTTTTTCTTGATAAGACATAAGCGCATTAGAAGTTGCGGATTACCCTCTTTTAAACTGATATTGTTCTTAGTATTTTCTTTGTTATCAATTCCTCTCTTCTATTTGTTTTGAGCGTTATTAGACATCTTCTCTTTTCTAAGTGCTACTATGGCAGAGCTTGTTGAAATGAAGAGTGCAATGGCACAGATGCAAGAGCAATTGAGGGAGTTAATGCTTGCGATGCATCAACTCAATTTACCACCACAAGGAGCAACAAGAATGGTAGGAAGTGAAGATATAGAGATGATTGGGGCTGCTTCAACATCTACACCAAACCATGTCCCTTCTCCCAGAATGGAACACCCTTCGAGTGTTAGAGAACCGAGAGTTGCCTTGCCCGAGAAGTTTGATGGTACCAGATCCAAGTTTCGAGGATTCATCAATCAGGTCCAACTAGTAATTGAACTTCAACCCCAGAGCTATCCAACTCCAGGGTCACAAGTTAGATTCATTGGTACACTCCTTTCAGGTTCAGCATTGTCATGGTTTTCATCTTTTCTTGAACGACGAGATCCAATATTGGATAATCTGGAGGCTTTTTTGGCGGAGTTTCGATCCATGTTTGGAGAACATGATGCAATTCGTGTTGCAACCAACAAGATCCGTATTTTGCGACAAGGCAATCGATCAGTAACATTATATGCTTCGCAATTTCGACAACTTGCAACTGATATCAAGTGGGATGATGCCGCACTTGTGAGTCAATTTCTCTACGGATTACAATATGAGGTAAAGAAATTGATGCTTAATTTACCTGATCCTCAAACATTGAGTCAAGCAATTGACTTTGCTGTGAAGTGCGACAATCGACTTTTTGAATTTCGATCCGAGAGTCGTACAAGTGGGCCTCAACGTTACTACAATTCAATGGCAACACCGACGTCTCCTCAACACATACCTTCGGAAGTAGAGGATATGCAAATTGATGCGGTACGTTTCAAACCTCTTACTGAGCAAGAAAAGTCTCGTCGTCGACAAGGAGGATTGTGCTTATATTGTGGAGAACCTAAGCACACTGCTCAACATTGTCCAAAGAAGCGACGTAACTACAAAATGAGGAGTACGACTGTGAAAGAAGACAGTATGTCGGAAAACGAGTACGTCCAGCTACAATAGGGACCGTGCGGCTGGAATCTTGTACAACTTCTAATGAAGGTCCTATCCTCTCCTCAGAACCATCTCCTTGTTTTATAATAGATGTGCGTTTAGGACCTAATAATTACAAAGCCTCTGCCTTGATAGATTCAGGAGCCTCAGCTTGTTTTTTAGATGAAGAATTTGCTAGATGTCATAGAATATCATTAATACAAAAAACTAAACCTGTACACGTAGAAGTTATAGATGGTCGTCCGTTGTCTTCTGGAGATGTAACTCACGAAACACTTCCTGTAGATGTAGTAATAAATGGTCATAGTAGTTGCGTAATTTTTAATATAATTAGATCTCCCTCTAATCCAGTAATTTTAGGCTTATCATGGTTAGAAAAGTATAATCCTCGAATAGATTGGATTTCTCGTAAACTTGATTTTCCTCGGAGCATTAGTAACAGTTCTATTAATCAAGTAAAAAACCATGAGTCTAGTATAGAAAAACCCGCACTTATAGGTGCAAAAGCATTTATACACGCAGCAAAAGAAGGATCAACTTTTGCTATTTATGCTGCACCTATTTCTGAAAGCGTAAAGACTTCAAGTGGCATTCCAAGTCAATATCAGGATTATCAAGACGTTTTTGAGAAAAATAATGCAGATATTCTTCCTGAGCATCGCCCATACGATTGTTCAATCGATCTCAAGGAAGGAACTCAGCCACCATTTGGACCAATTTACAGTTTATCGCAAGATGAGTTGGCTGAACTCAAGACATATATTGACGAGAATTTAGCGAAGAATTTCATACGTCATTCAAAATCTCCAGCAGGAGCTCCAATTTTATTCGTAAAGAAAAAAGATGGATCTTTACGAATGTGTGTTGACTATCGAGGACTCAACAAGATCACAATCAAGAACAGGTATCCATTACCTTTGATATCAGGACTCCTTGACCAGTTAAATCAAGCTAAGATCTATACAAAAATAGATCTAAGAGGAGCATATAATCTAGTACGGATCAAAGAAGGAGATGAATGGAAGACTGCGTTTCGAACCAGGTACGGACACTTTGAATACAATGTCATGCCTTTTGGACTCACGAATGCACCAGCTGCTTTTCAACATCTCATGAATGATGTATTTCGTGAATTCTTAGACAATTTTGTCGTCTGCTATCTAGACGATATCCTGATCTATTCCAAGAACGTTGAAGAACATGAAATACATGTTCGTCAAGTATTACAAAAACTTAGAGATGCAGGATTGTACGCCAAGATGGAAAAGTGTGTATTTCACACTACTCAAGTTGACTTTTTAGGATACATCATTTCAAATGATGGTCTCATGATGGATTCTAAGAAAGTCCAAACAATCATGGATTGGAAGATTCCAAAGACTGTAAGAGATGTCCAATGTTTCTTGGGATTTGCCAATTACTATCGGATCTTCATCAAAGACTTCTCACGAGTTGCAGCTCCACTTACACGCTTGACTAGTAAAGATAAATTTCAATGGAATCAAGAAGCGGAAGCAGCATTTGAAGCCTTGAAGACATCGTTTGTCTCTGCACCAGTCTTATATCGTGTTGACTTTTCCAAGGTATTTTTTATGGAAACAGACGCATCGGATTTTGCCTTGGGTGCAGTTTTATCACAAATGGGAACAGATGACAAACTTCATCCGATAGCTTTTCATTCAAGAAAATTCTCAGCAGCCGAGATCAATTATGAGATCCACGATAAAGAACTTCTTGCGATCGTGGATTCCTTTCAAGAATGGCGTCATTATCTAGAAGGCGCTTCTAGTCCAGTCACTGTGTATACAGATCACAAGAACCTCGAGTATTTCATGTCAGCACGCGTGTTGAATCGTCGTCAAGCTCGTTGGAGTATGTCTTTGTCAAGATTCGACTTCATTATCACTTATCGGCCAGGAAAACAACAAGGTTTGTCCGATGCCCTGTCTAGACGTTCTTATTTTGCACCAAAAGAAGGAGATGCAGCTTTTGAGCAACAAAGAACGGTCCTCTTGAAACCGGAGCAATTTCATCTCCGAGCAGTGAAATCAACATTGACTGTTGATTCAACTTTTCTCAAGCAAATCCAGTCCAGTATGTCCTCAGACCCTCTTGTTCATGATATCGAGAATAATTCTTCCAAGTCTCATGATTCTTCTAAGTTCGAGTTCAAGAATAATCTATTATATTTTGAAGGACGCCTATATGTTCCAGAAGGAAAAGCACGTTTGCGTGTTCTTCAAGCACGTCATGACTTTCCAGCAGCAGGGCACTTTGGATATAATAAGACTCTGGAACTCATATCAAGAGATTTTTGGTGGCCACAAATGTGGAAGTCAGTCAAAGACTTTGTACAATCATGTGATATTTGTTCAAGATCAAAAATTCCTCGACATCGACCTTACGGACTTCTTCAGCCATTACCTATACCAGAACAACCATGTTCAGAAACAGAAAAGGGGCCAAGCCTACGATAGTCCAATTTGTCACAAGGTCGAGTGGTCTTGATATTGCGACGAAGTAGCCATACCTTATCACCCACGTTGAGTTGTGGTTGCTCTTTACGATATACATCTGCATTTATCTTTTGTCGTTCTTGAGCTTTCTTCAACTGCGCCTTCATTATTGCATGTAACTCTGACAACCGATTTGCCATATCTTCTGCTGCAGGATTATCAACTTTTGAAAAATCAAAAGTATCAAGTCGTGGATGATAGCCATAATTGGCAAAGAAAGGTGTTTGTTGCGTGGATATGATATTAGTGAGCGCACATGGGAGCCATCCAGGAATCTAGCAAATGCATCAGCTAAAGTCAAAGTTTTTCATCAACGACATCCATCAAAACCAAGATGAAAACCTCTCTTATAAAAGAGACAAGATTGAGGCAAGATAACATTCAAATTCCTATCCTTGTTTGTAACTTCTTTGCATTTGTGACGCTAATTAGATGGAGAGCCAACAACCAGCGGATTCAACTCAAGAACCTTCGTTTGCTGACTTACCGGATGAGACATTACGATTGTCACAACCTTCAAGACGACGCAACCGAGATGAAGATCCTCAAGAACGACATGTTCTTCCTCGAATAGATGGTGAGATACAACGCGTTTGGTATCACGACCTTGGAAGAGATTCTCGATGTTTGGTGATATTATTGGAGATAGGAACGACTCCTGATGGTGTTTCAAATGTATTATTTGAAGGAAGTTATGAAGGCCTCAACAGTGATCAAATAACAGGGTGGTCTTCTCGCCCTGGAATGGGACACTATCGATGGCTAAGAGGACCCATCAACTATCTTCGAAGAGAACAAAGATCAGAGTATGTAGCAAATACAATTCGCCGCATATTAGATTTTCTCAATATATAATCACCGCTCCTCGTGGAACTCGTCCCTAGAAGGGGGGGTAATGTCACGGACATACATATAATTACCTATATGAATAGATAAAAGTATGTAAAAGTAGATAAAAGTAGGTTAATTGTGTAATATCTTCTAGAGAAGCTTCTTAGAAGCTTCATAGATGCTGCTTTGACTTTATAGGAGTCTATAGTTGACTTTTAGGTTAGAAACTTGGTCAACAAGTTAGCCATGTGCCACACATGTTGGAAGCTTAAAGAACAAGCTAACTACGTGGTCCATCCATAGAAAACTTGCCTTGCAAGCAAAGGCATGTGGCCTAGAAAGTCAACATATATTGGAGGTCTTATAGAACATCGCCACGTGGCTTCTAGTTAGATAGTATATATAGAGGCAAGAGTGAAGCCCTCTTCACTCTTGTCAACTCCTTTCTTGCTTCTAGTCTAAGTTTCAAGGGTCTCTAGTTTTCTTGTATTTTGGCAATAGCCATTCCAGTTTCTTTCTTAATATACATATTTCTATTTTGTCCTATTTCTTTTGAGAAAAGTCTCACTTACTCTTTAGCTTTCATCGAGTTCTTGTCCTTGACATATGGTACATGAATAGCTTTTTGACGAAGTTTTTAACCTATCAATTAACTACAAAAATATATAAAGTTAAAACAATATCTAAGAAGCTTTTTTAGAAGATATTATAAAATTAATCTATTTTTATTTAATTCTACTTATTCATATTACTTAGATAACAATTATAGTAGATATATATCTATGAATTTTTGGTAGATATAATCAATAAAAAATTAGATTGTTTTGCTTAGAAATAAAAAATGGTCCAAGTCTATAGTAATCTAACTTGTCATAAGAATGGATAGTCTTGATATTATGATAAAGTAATCATACCTTATTGCTAATATGAAATTAAGGTTGTTCCTTATAATAAGCATCCACATTGATCTTTTGTTGTTCTTCAACTTCTTTAAATTACACTTTTATGATTGCATGTAGTTCTGATTGCATGATTTGTTAATTCTTTTGCAATAAGATTATCAACTTTTGAAAAGTCAAAAGTATTAAGTCATAGATGATAACCATAATTGATAAAAAAAGGTATTTTTTGAGTAAAAAAATATAATTTGTTATTATAATCAAACTTTGCCAATGGCAAAAAATATTATCCAATCATCTTAAAGATAGTTGATGGTATACATCAAATACAACTTCAAAATTGATTCACTTGTTTTATTTATCTATCAATTTGAGGGTGGAATGTCAAAAATAGCTTTATAACTATTTTTAAAATCTTAAAAAGAATTCTCTAAAATCTTGATATAAATTACATGTTCCTATTTAATATATTATCTTTTGGAAATTTATAATAACAATAAATTTTGACAAAAAAAAGCTTAATTATTTCTTCATATTTAATAGATTTTATACATGGCACAAAAAATACCATCTTAATGAATCAATGTACTATCACCAATATAGAACTAAAAAAACTTGAAACTAAAAGATTTATAATAAAATCTATAGAAATAAAAGACCATAGTTGTTTTAAAATATGTATTAGCTAAAGGAGTCTATAAGATCAATGATGAGGGATTTTTTTATCATGAAAAAATATCACATAATTGTATAAAGTCTTCAATTCCTTTTTACATTTTAAGCCATCAAAAAAATTTAGATATTTAGCTCTAAAGTCTTATTGTATTCAAAATATTTGGCTATTAAAAAGTCATGATAAGCTTAAAGAACATGTAATAGTATTTTACCTTCTAGAATGTATAATTATCTTTCAAAATATAATAGATTATTTTTGAATTCAAACTTAGAGATATTATAAGACTTAAAAGAATTATTCTTAATTTCATGAACAAAAGGATGAAAATACATACTTGATTGAACTTGCTTGAGAAAGATTGAATTAACATTCAATATTGATTTCATTGCTTGAAAATGAAAATACTCCAGCTTCAATTGAATTGTATTTTGATGATCAAGAAATGCATCTCTTTCTTTTGGTGCAAGATAAGAACATCTAAAAAGAATATTTAATAAACCTTATTATTTTTTGAATCAATAAGTGATCTTAAAATAAATTCTTAGAAAAAACTTGCTCCAATAGGCTTAGCAATGATTCAAAATACATGCCAACATAAAGTACTCAAGGTTCTTGTGATTTATACATATCTTGACTAGATTAAAAGTACCTTCTAAATAATGATGCTATTTTTGAAATAAATCTATAATTATAAGAATTTCTTAATCATGTATCTTATAATTAATCTTGATTGTTAAATATTTTTTAGAATAAAAAAGAACCATTTTGTATTTGTCATTTGCTTCTATTTTTAATAAGACTATATTCATAGCAAAGTCTGATGCATCTATTTCCATAAAAAATATCTTAAAAAAATCAATACAATATAATATCAGTATAAAAATAAATATTGTCTTCAAGACTTCAAAAGATGCTTCAACTTCTTTTCTCTACTTAAGTTTATCTTTACAAGTCATATATATAAGAAGAGCCTTAGTTTTAAAAAAGTTCTTAAAAAAGATCCAATAATAATTAACAAATTTCAAAAAATATTGTACATCTTTTATTGTTTTTGAGATTTTCTAATCTATGATAGTCTAGACTTTCTAAGAATTTATCATAAGGCCATCATTTGAAATGATATATTCTAAAAAGCCAACTTGAATAGTATAAAATACATACTTTTTCATCCTCTCCTATCCTCCCCTTTAACCCTGAGAAGATCCTATTCTTTCTCTTTGGACTCCTCGAATTCGAACAGCCGATGGAGCTTTCTCTCCCATTTTTGCCTTTAAGAGATCCTTTTACTGAAAGGACGTTCCCGGAACGGCACAAAGAATGGAACAACCTGAAACAAAATCGGAGCCCCGTAATTGGACCACATTGGGTTGCCCAACTAAGTCAGGTCTCATATTGGGTAAGAGACCCGTAATAGGATCTGGATTAGAGGTCTTCTGAAATTGGATCCAATTGACTCTCCCGTCAGAGTTTTCTCCTCTATTTTTGCCTTTTAAAAGATTCTTTTTCCAGAAACAACATTCTCTAAAATGGCACAGAGAATAGAATAGCGTGAAACGGAATCGAAACCCCCGTAATCGGGACCACATTGAGTCGTCCGACCAAATCAGGTCTCATATTGGCTAAGAGGCCCGTTGTAAGACCTGGATATTCCCGTAATTGGATCAAATTGGTCCTTCGCATCAGGCTCGCTCAGTCATCTATTTAGTCCTTTCGATTCTGTTGACTCCCACTATTGGATTCGAACAGAGTATTTCGTTACTAGTAAGTATACCCTGACCGCCTGTGACGGGGTGTCTGAACTGGCCCCTGAATATTGGCACTGGAATTGGTCGTTGCTCCCAATAATCGAGGTAACTGAACATTAATAAAATTCCCCTTTCTTTATATTTTCACGGTATATTCGTGTTACAACACGACACCGTAATGGATTGAGCTTCCTTTACAAATATTTTTAGCTCTAGTGGATACAAACCATTGATTAATATGGATAAGATAAATGCCTTTGATATTTGGTGATTCGGCCACTTATTGAGTATATCAGCCACTCGGCTATAGTACGATTCCACCGCCACCCCTAGGATCCTTTTACTGTTCATTAACCTCTCTCGAAGGTGGTCTCCGAAACCAATTGGCCGAAAATGAGATAAAAATACATTCTTCAATGCTTCCTAATTCAAAAATTGACCCATTGGTTAGCAGTTGTACTATTCAAACGCCGTGTCTTTTAAGATCGCTAGCAGCCATCGCAACCAAATATCTTCAGTTCTGCCATTATTAGCTATACATGCTGTAAGAAATTGAGACAAATATTGATCGAGATCTACACCCGGAAATCCCCAAAAAGTAGGTAGTGGTACGACACTAGTCGTACGATCGCCTACTGCATCCATTTGTACTGCAATCGGAACGACTGGTCCTCCTAATGCCATTGAATTTCTTGTTCCGCAAAACTTTGTTTTAAAATAATCTCTGCTTTCCCTTATTCTAATTTTCGAGCTCTCAGTGCTCCTCGATTTACTGTTATTTTTTGTAATTAGTTTTATTGATTGAATTGTAAGTGAAAACATCAGATTTTGAAATATAATATAGTTATCTTTATTGGCGATCAATTTGTGCCAATCTGAAGAGCCATTATTACTCGTTTCAATGGTACTTCTTACTGAAAAAATACCCAATGGAGTACCAAGTTCTTCTATGCCTCCTTCTCTTTCAATTAACGGCCTCAAGATTTCCACTGGAATGTTAATAAAATTTTCCGCGAGTGTTCTTGGCATTTTTTCTAACAGTACATATGACTGCAGAATTAACAGTCTGTCTAATTCTTGATATGTTTGGATGCGCTGACAAGCTTGCAACCATGGTTTAACCCAATTTTGTCGATGCTTTCTTTTAAGATTACGTTCTTGCTCCTCTTTGAGCAAGTTCTTTCCTTACATTCTTCCCTGTCTTTCTCTCAATTCATTTATTTTCCTCGATGCAATGCTCTCATTCTTATTAACCATAATCTTGCTTCAAACATTACTAAAATCATCTTCCATTTCTAATTTTCTCACACGTTTGGTAATTAATTTCTAATACTCAAAGCTATTATCACTTCCTGGCAACGGTGCCAAAATATGATTGCTCGTTTTACTTATTCCAGAAGAAACCTCCCAGTATAAACCCATATAGGGAGATTCGAATACGGGGAATGACTAGTTGCTTAAGTGTTCACGTTAGGATCACACAATCAATTACCTCCTGAATATATTGTCTCTATTTCTAATATCTAAACACGCAAGGAAACTATAATCTCCTCCTTCACCTTATCGGTCTCTTCTTTAGAGCAATTCAGTCATACCAATAACTGCTATTTCCACCAATATATTCACCTTCATAATCTCCAACTGTAATACTATGCCCTCACAGCTTTCAGCACACAATTACCCTCGTTCCAATGACTGGAATTCTTCACACAAAACTGCCATTCACATTACGGTGTTTCACACAAACACAGACTCATTCTCTCTACTGAACTACAATCAGATTTCAACATTCAATCTGTCTTCTTCTCAAATAATACCAATCACATTTCCATTCCATAATTCACTTCACAATATTCAAAAACTGTCAATCTTCTTATTCAAAGAAAATAACTAACAAAAGAAAAGAGGTAGCACCAAGCTTACCTCGGCTCACACTATCACAGCGATGGCCCTCAACTCATGACTATCACAATCTGGCACCTAAATTAACTTCTTCAACTCCTATATACTTTCCCCTGATTTTCCACATTCTAATCGTAATTCTGTAATTAACTGCTTTTAATAACTAAATCACTCATCTATTCTCTTGAATTTTCTATTATATGGACTATTAATATATTTTACCAATATCTTTCAAAAATAAATTAATATCTATTCTATAATAAGATATAAGCATATTAGAAGTTACGGATTACCCTCTTCTAAACTAATATTGTCCTTAGTATTTTTTTTGTTCTCAAGTCCTCTCTTCTATTTATCTTGAGCGATATTAGACATCTTCCCTTTTCTAAGTATTATCATGGCAGAACTTGTTGAAATGAAGAGTGCAATGGCACAAATGCAAGAGTAATTGAGGGAGTTAATGCTTGTGATGCATCAACTCAATTTATGTTAGGGACATAGTCCTTAGAACCTTCTAGAGACAAGTTTCTAGAACCTTCTAGAGACAAACTTCTAGAACCTTCTAGAAGCAAGTCTCTGAAACCTTCTAGAAGCTTCATAAATAGGAGTATATATTGGGATCGAGGCTGAAGAGTTCTTCAGTCTCGACAATACATCTCTTGGAGCTCTAGCTCAATTCTCTGGTGTTGTTCTTATATTCATCTGATTAATCTAGTTCTTGCCAGTTCTTCTTGAACTTCTTGGTAGATATCAAGTCTGTATTCTGTGTCCGTGACAGTTTGTCGAGACTTCACTCACCTCAGATATCAGAGCTAGTTTCTTCTTTGTTAGAGTGTCGATTATCCCTCTGCTTGGAAGTGTACTAGCACTTTAGAGGTTGCGGATTATCCTCCTCTAAATTGATACTTCTTTTGTTACAATATTGGAGTCTTATTCTTCTTGGAGAGAGTGGATTACTCCTTTTCTTGAAGCTCTTAAGGCATTTTAGAGGTTGCGGAGTACCCTCCTCTAAACCAATATTGTCTTCTTGTAGAGTCATTTCTGTCCTTCTCTTAGAATGGTCGGGGGCCAAGACATTAGTATGACGAAAAGTTCAGAGTCCAAGTTAGATGCTATCATGAATGTCCTCGCTACGTTTTCGCAAAGAACTACAGAGATTGAAGGAGTCGTGGCAAGGCTCCATAATGATGGAGCATCTAGGATGGCATAATCTAGGTTGCACCAGCCTCAAACTTCTACACTTGGAGAAGCAACTTTGCCTCAGGTTCGACAAGCACCGCTGGTTCTACAACATAAGGAACCCTGAGTTAGCCTTCTGGACAAGTTCGATGGTACACGTTCCAAGTTTCGAGGATTCGTCAACCAAATCAGATTGATAACAGTTTTACAGCCCGAACGCTATCCAACGGAGGAGTCACGTGTTGGGCTTGTTGGAACCTTACTTACAGGACAAGCTCTATCATGGTTTGCTCTTTTGTTTGAGAAACGATCGTCTATACTAAACAACTTTGAAACCTTTTTGGAGGAGTTTGTGGAAGCATTTGGTGAACAAGACAAGGTTCGATGGGCTACAACAAAGATCCGATCACTACGACAAGGGATACGTTCTACATCAGTCTATGCATTGGACTTCAGGCAATTAGTATGTGACATCAATTAGGACAAAGAAGCGTTGATGAGTCAATTCTATTGGGGTTTAAGGGACGATGTGAAGGATTTGCTGTTAACTCTTTCTGATCCGCAAATGCTCAACGAAGCTATTAGCCAAGCTGTGAAGTGCGATAACTGCCTATTCCAACGTCACCAAGACCAACGTTCAAGACAACATACGGTTCGCCACACCCCAACTATGTCGGCAAGCAGCATGAATTCACATTCAGAGGTAAAAGACATGTAAATTGTTGCGGTACGTATCAAATCTCTTACTCTAGAAGAAAAAAAAGCGGCATATGTATTGTAGTGAAGAAGGCCACAAAGTTGGAAACTACCCCAAGAAGCAAATTCGACGTATTATCAAGACTAGGGGTGCGTTTATTCAGGAAAACGAGGATGCCCAGCCACAATGAGAACCGTGTGGCTGGATAGTGAAATATCGCAACAACAACTAGGTTCCTTTCTTTCCGCTCAACCTGCCCTTTGTTTTACAATCCCTTTGCTTATTGGCCATCAAAAACTGAGAACTTTAGAATTATTAGATTCAAGAGCATCTGCTTGTTTTTTAGACGAAGAATTTGCAAAGCGTCATAAGATCCCTTTAGTACAAAAATCCAAACCTGTTCACATTGAGGTCATAGATGGACGACCTTTATTGTCTGGTAGTGTCACCCATGAATCAGAACCTATAGAAGTGACGTTTAAGGACCATAGTAGTCATATTATTTTGAACATTATTAGAATCCCATCAAATCCTGTTATTCTTGGTCTTTCGTGGTTGAAAAGCATAACCCATCCATAGATTGGAAGTTGCGGAAGATGACCTTTCCCACAAAACTACCCAAGAGCAAGCCTAGTAGAAAACCCCGAATAGAGAAATCCTTATTTATTGGAGCAAGAGCATTTATAAGATTGTCCAAGGGAGGCACACTGTTTGTCATTTATGCGGCTCCAACTACCGGCGAGAAGATCTTGACAACAAGTATACCGGAGCAATATAAGGATTTTAAAGACGTGTTTCAAAAAAAAAATGCCGACATGCTACCAGAACACAAACCATATGATTGCGCCATAGACTTACAGGAAGAGCACAACTGCCTTTTGGCCCAATCTACAATCTATCGCAGATGGAGTTCGCGGAGTTGCGGAAGTACATCGACGAGAATCTAGCCAAGAACTTCATCCGTCATTCAAAATCATCAACTGGAGCACCCATCTTATTTGTGAAGAAGAAAGATGGCTCGTTGCGAATGTGCGTGGACTATCGAGGCCTCAACAAGGTAACAAAGAAGAATTGTTACCCATTACCCTTGAATTCTGGTCTCTTAGAACAACTTGGACCTGCAAGGATCTTTACAAAAATTGATCTAAGGGGAGCTTACAACCTCGAACGAATCAAGGAAGGAGATGCGTGGAAGACAGCGTTCCATACAAGGTATGGCCATTTTGAATATAATGTCATGCCCTTTGGTCTTATCAATGCTCCAGCGATCTTTCAACATATGATGAATGACATTTTCCGAGAGTACCTTGACGATTTTGTTGTCATCTATTTGGATGATATTTTGATATTCTCCAAAAATGAGGAAGTGCATGAAAAATATGTTCGTTTGGTATTGGAGAAACTACGTAAGCGAGGACTATATGCCAAGTTGGAGAAGTGTTTATTTCACTAAATAGAGATGGAATTTCTGGGATTCATTGCGACTACGGAAGGCTTGAAGATGGACCCCAAGAAGGTGGAAGCAATCGTGTCCTGGGAGGTTCCGAAGACGGTTAGAGATGTACAATGCTTTCTTAGTTTTGCCAACTTCTATCAGATCTTTATCAAGAATTACTCTCAAGTTGCTGCTCCTCTCACTCGGTTGACATGCAAGGATAAGCTGGAATGGGGACTTCTAACAGAGAAGGCGTTTCAAAACCTGAAGACTGCATTTACTACAGCTCCAATATTGATACATCCAGACTTTACAAAGGCCTTCTATTTAGAAACTGATGCTTCAGATTTTGCTTTGGGAGCTGTACTTTCACAAATGGGAGAAGATAAGAAGCTCCATCTGGTTGCATTCTATTCTCGAAAGTTTCTTGCTGCTAAAATCAATTATGAGATCCACGATAAGGAACTTCTTGCTATAGTAGATTCTTTCCAAGAATGGCGTCACTTTCTTGAAAGAGCTGCACATCTAGTGACCGTATACACAGATCACAAGAATTTGGAGTATTTCATGTCGGCTCGAGTTCTAAATCGATGTCAAGCTCGATGGAGTATGTTGCTATCTAGGTTCAATTTTATTATCACTTATCGACCTGGAAAGTAGCAAGGACTATCTGATGCCTTATCGAGGAGATCGTATCTTGTACCAAAGGCTATAGAAGCAGCGTTTGATCAACAATGTACGACATTGTTGAAGCCAGAGTAATTTCAGCTTTGCGCTACTATTATGCCAATTGTTGCTGACTTCCTGAATCAGGTACGTGCCGTAACCATTGAAGATTCAGTAGCCATTGATATTAAGCAGCGTGCCAATGACGACAAGTTCAAGGTGGAGGGAGATCTTTTATACTTTGAAGAGCAGTTATATATCCCAAAAGGACTAGCACGACTCCGAGTTCTTCAATCTCGCCACGATTTTCTAGCTGAGGGACATTTTGGATTCCACAAGACCTTGGAGCTTATTTTTCAAGATTTTTGGTGGCCCCAAATGTGGAAGGATGTGAAAGATTTTTTCCTCTCCTGCGACATCTGTTCAAGATCCAAGAATCCTCGGCATCGCCCTTATGGACTCCTACAGCCATTGCCGATTCCACGTCGACAATGGGCTTCAATTTCCATGGACTTCATCACGGACCTGCCATCATTGAACTCATTTGACAGCATCTTTGTCGTGGTAGATCGGCTTACAAAAATGGCATACTTTGTCCCTTACAAGAAGACATCATCTAGTGAAGTCACAGCAAGGCTCTTTCTCGATAATGTGTATCGATATCATGGACTACCAGATGATATCGTATCAGATCGAGGAACCCTCTTCGTATCAAAGTTTTGGAGATCTCTCTTTGAGATACTGAAGGTGGATATCAAGCTTTCTTCGGCTTTTCATCCTTAAACTGACAGTCAAACGGAACGAGTGAACCAAGTCTTGGAACAATACTTATGATGCAGCATCAACTATCAGCAAGACGATTGGACCACATATCTGTCGCTAGCCGAGTTTGCATATAACAACACCTTCCATGCGTCGACTCAATACACACCATTCTTTTCTAACTATGGGTATCATCCAAAGATTGATTTATTGAGTCCATCAATAAATAACAATCCAGCCGCTGAAGGATTTGCAAAACAACTATCAGAGCTTCAAAATACGTTGAAGCTTCAATTATAATCCGCTCAAGAATCCTACAAGGCGTCTGCAGATAGATTTTGGAATCAAGCACCTACTTTCAAAATTGGAGATAAAGCATGGCTTCTTCGACGGAATATCAAGACCAAGCGACCATGTGATAAGTTGGACTATCGAAGATTGAGACCATTTATCATCCAAAAGCAAATCAATCCAGTGGCGTACCGTCTGGAATTATCGGCTTCTATGAATGTACATCTAATCTTTCATGTTTCTTTGTTGGAGCCTTATCGAGAGTCACTTTTTCCTAGAAGAGTGCAATGTCCGCCACCTAGTATTGAGATCGAGAACCACGAGGAATACGAGGTTAAAAAGATGCTGGATTCTCGATGAAGGTGGGGCAAGTTGGAGTATCTTGTTCATTAGTGGGGCTACGATATTAATGAGCAAACGAGGGAGCCAGCTGAAAATCTCACCAATGCGCCACAAAAGGTACAGGAGTTTCATCAACAATATCCTCATAAACCTAAGCCGATTCGACAATAGCTTCTTTCTGAAGCTTGTTCACTCAAGAATATAAGAAAGGGAGAGAGCACCACCAAAATTTGTAGTTGATGTAGTTATTTTCTCCAAGATAAAATAGAATTTTTTCAATAGCCATAGTTTGGTCTTCTGATATGAATAGCCAAGAGATAGAAACTATGCTAGTCAGATTATCTCAACAAACTAGTTCACGAAGGCGACCCCGAGATGAAGAACCACGTCCACCACAATGATGACGGAGGATACCAAGTAACTGATCACTGGTGATTGTATTTGAGTCCAAGCCTGCTTATGATGGTCAACCAGAAGGCATATTTGCAGGACAATTTCACAATGAAGACACGGAAGTTCATGCTTGGTCAGAAGTTGAAGGAGTGGGCCACTATCATTGGCTTCAAGGGCCGATGAACCACTTACCTTGTGAACAACAATTGAAGTTCATAGCAGACGTTATGCGACAGATCTTCATTTTCTTGCGTTGGTACTGATTGACAACAACATTGCTTCTCAAAGACCTCGAAGCTAAAGGAGGGGGTGATGTTAGGGACATAGTCCTTAGAACCTTCTAGAGACAAGTTTCTAGAACCTTCTAGAGACAAGCTTCTAGAACCTTCTAGAAGCAAGTCTCTGGAACCATCTAGAAGCTTCTTAGTTGGTAGAAGATGTTAGGGACATAGTTCTTAAAACCTTCTAGAGATAAGTTTCTAGAACCTTCTAGAAGCAAGTCTCTGGAACCTTCTAGAAGCTTCCTAGTTGGTAGAAGTTGCTTGAGAAGCTTCCTAAATAGGAGTATATATTGGGATCGAGGTTGAAGAGTTCTTCAGTCTCAACAACACATCTCTTGGAGCTCTAGCTCACCTCTCTAGTGTTGTTCTTGTATTCATCTAATTAATCTAGTTCTTATCAGTTCTTCTTGAACTTCTTGGTAGATATCAAGTCTGTATTCTGTGTTCGTAACAATTTACTACCACAAGGAGTAAGAAGATTAGCAGGAAGTGAAGATATAGAAATGGTTGGAGCTGCTTCAACATCTGCACCAAATCATGTCCTTTCTCCTATAGTGGAACGCCCTTCCAGTGTTAGAGAACCAAGAATTATCCTATCCAAGAAGTTTGATGGCACTAGATCCAAGATTTGAGGATTTATCAATTAAGTGTAACTTGTGATTGAACTTCAACCCCAAAGCTATCCAACTCCAGGATTGCAAGTTAGATTCATTGGTACGCTTCTTTCAGGTTCAGCACTATCGTAGTTTTCATCTTTTCTTGAATGATGAGATCTAATATTGGATAATCTAGAGACTTTTTTGGTGGAGTTTTGATCCATGTATGGAGAACATAATGTAATTCGTGTTGCAACCAATAAGATCCGTATTTTATGACAAGGCAATCGATTAGTAACGTTGTATGCTTCATAATTTTGACAACTTGCAACTGATATCAAGTGGAATGATGCTGCACTTATTAGCCAACTTCTCTACGGATTATAATATGAGGTAAAAAAATTAATGCTCAACTTACCTGATCTTCAAACATTAAATCAAGCAATTGACTTTGCTGTGAAGTGCGACAATCGCCTTTTTGAATTTCGATCTGAGAACCGTACAAGTAGACCTCAACATTACTATAATTCAATGGCAACACCAACATCTCTTCAACACATACATTTGGAAGTAGAGGATATGTAAATTGATGTAGAACATTTCAAACCTCTTATTGATCAAAAAAAGACTCATCGTCGTCAAGAAGGATTATATTTATATTGTGAAGAATCAAAACACACTACTCAACATTGTCCAAAGAAATGATACAACGACAAAATGAGGAGTATGGTTGTCAAAGAAGACAATATGTCAGAAAACAAGTTTGTCCAGCTACAATAGAGACTATGCAACAGGAACCTTATACAACATCTAGTAAAGGTCCTATTCTCTTCTTAGAGCCCTCTCCTTGTTTTATATTAAATATTATTTTAGGATCTAAACATTACAAAGCTTCTATCTTATTAGATTCAGGAGTCTCAGCGTGTTTCTTAGATGGAGAATTTACTAAAAGACATAGCATATCTTTAGTAAAAAAAACTAAACCTGTTCATATAGAAGTCATAGATGGTCGTCCATTGTCTTTTAGAGATATTACTCATGAAACCCTTCCTATAGAAGTAATAATCAATGGTCATAATAGCTTTGTAGTATTTAATATCATTAGATCTCCCTCTAATCTAGTTATTTTAGCTTTATTGTGGTTAGAAAAATACAACCCTCAAATAGATTGGATTTTCCGAACTCTTACTTTCTCTAAAAGTATAATTAACAGTGTAATTAATCAAGTAGACAGTCATAAGTCTAGTTCAATTAAACTGGTATTTATAGGTACAAAAGCTTTCTTGCATGCTACTATGAAAGAATCACCATATATTATTTATGCTACACTCGTTTCTAATGGTGAAAAAACTTCACGTGGCATTTCAAGCCAATATTAAGAATTTCAAGATGTATTTGAAAAAAAAAATACGGATACACTCCCAGAACATCGTCCCTATGATTGCTCAATTGACCTTCAAGAAGGATCATAACTGCCATTCGGACCAATCTACAATTTATCACAAAATGAGTTGAGTGAATTCAAGGAGTATATTGAAGAAAATCTAGCCAAGAATTTCATACACCATTCTAAATCTCTGACAGGAGCTCGAATTCTATTTGTGAAGAAAAAAGATGGATCATTGCAGATGTGTGTTGATTATCGAGGACTCAACAAGATTACCATCAAGAATAGGTATCCACTACCTTTAATATCTAGACTTCTTGATCAGCTGAATCAAGCTAAGATCTATACAAAAATAGATCTCCGAAGAGCATACAATCTAGTACACATCAAGGAAGGAGATGAATGGAAGCTTGTGTTTTGAACTAGGTATGGACATTTTGAATACAACACCATGCCTTTTGGACTTATAAATGCATTAGTAGCTTTTCAATATTTAATAAAAATTTTGAGAGTTTTTGGATGATTTTAAGGTCTGTTATCTAGACGACATCTTGATCTATTCTAAGAATCCAAAAAAACATGAATTTCATGTTCATCATGTATTACAAAAATTAAGAGATGAAAGACTCTATGCTAAATAGAAAAGTGTGAATTTCACAGTACTCAAGTTGATTTTTTAGGTTACATCATTTCAAATGATGGACTTATGATGGATCCTAAGAAAGTTCAAACAATTATAGATTAGAAGATTCCAAAAACGGTAAGAGATGTCCAATATTTTTTGAGATTTGTCAACTACTATCGGATCTTCATCAAAGCCTTCTCTCAAGTTGCAGCTCCACTTAAACATTTGAATTGTAAAGACAAACTCCAATGGAATCAAGAAGCAGAAGTTGCTTTTGAATCTTTGAAGACAGCGTTTATTTCTGTACCAATCTTGTATCGTGTTGATTTTTTCAAAGCGTTCTTTATGGAAACATATACATCAGACTTTGCTCTGGGTGTGATTTTGTCACAAATGGGAACACATGACAAACTTCATCCTGTAGCTTTTTATTCAAAAAAATTCTCAGCAGCAAAAATTAATTATGAAATCCATGACAAAGAACTCTTTGTAATTGTGGATTCTTTTCAAAAATGGCATCATTATCTAGAAGGCACTTCCAATCCATTCACCGTGTATACGGATCATAAGAACCTCGAGTATTTCATATTAGCACCTATATTAAATCGTCGTCGAGTTCGTTGGAGAATGTCTTTATCAAGATTCAAGTTCATCATCACTTATCGACTAAGAAAACAATAAGGTTTGTCTGATGCCTTGTTTAGATATTCTTATCTTGCACCAAAAGAAAGAGATGCAACTTTTGAGCAACAAAGAATAGTTCTCTAGAAGCTAGAGCAATTTCATCTTTGAGCAATAAAAACAACATTAATTTTTGATTTAATTTTTCTCAAGCAAGTCCAGTTAAGTATGTCTTTAGACCCTCTCATTCATGATATCAAGAAAAATTCTTCTAAATCTCATGATCTGTCTAAATTCGAGTTCAAGAACAACCTACTCTATTTCAAAGGATGCCTATATATTCCAGAAAGAAAAGCACGTTTACGTTGTCGTATTACGTGCTTTCCTGCTCGAGAACACGCCGGGCGTCTGGCTCTGGAAGGTAGTATGGAGATTCGTCGATAGTCAAGCAGTCTATCAGTTTTTGACTGCTGGAATATAAACGACTGCAACAATGTATCGTAAATCTATACGGATGCTCTTCGACTGCTTGTCGAAGTCTATTTTTTTTTGCCCCAGCCGATAGGTCTCTAGACGTTACAGAGAACCCCGAACAACCCAAACTGTTAATCTTCAATACCCCTTTGTACTTACAAACTTGTATCCACTGACTGTCTTGTTAGATTAGCCCAATAAATTTCATTCACTCTGCATACTCAATCCTATAGACACCCCTTTAATCCTTCAATCACAGACGTAACTCGATTTTACAAAACAGTCAAGAGTATTCAAACCCACTTCATTTAAAAATCCCGATTCACCATTACAATACTGACTTCAGCAACGATTGCCTCAGTCTTCCCAAAACTCTACGAAGAAGAAAAATCCAAATTCTATCTCTTTCCTTTCCCGACCCAAAGCATGAAGCTCCTCTCTCTCTAATTCCCTTGATCTTCAAAAAACCTCCAATGAAAACCAAACTGATAACCTTGCAAAAGCTTGAAAACTCGCTCCTCCTCGATTCCCCCCTAACCTTATCCTTTGAATTTCTTCAATCTTCCGTCTTAGATCCGGAATTGGCTCCCACCTCAAGCTTGGATCCGAAATTGGCTCTCGCCGTCAAGCTTTCTCCTCTGTTTTTACCTTTAAGAGATCCATTTACCGTAAACAACGTTCCCTGAAACGGCACAGAGAACAAGACAGCCTGAAACAGAATCGAACCCCGTAATCAGGACCATATTGAGTCGCCCGACCAATTCAGGTCCTATATTGGGAAAGATGCCCGTAGTAACCTGGATGTTCCCGTAATTGGATCAAATTGGTCCTCACGTCAGATTGGCTAAGACCCGTAGTAAGACCTCGATTTCCCGTAATTAGACTGCATTGGGTTGACTGGCCAATTCAGGTCTCATATTGGATAAGAGGACCCGGATTGGATTATCAAAATTAGATCCAATTGACTCCTCGAACCCGTCGTGTGAATTGGTCCTTCTCTTCCTGCTGACTCCCGTTATTAGAATCGAATAGAGCATTTCAGTATGCCCCGGCTGACTGTAACGGAGTGACTGAACCTGACCACTCAGTATTTGTACTGGAGTTGGTCGATGCTCCCAATATTCGAGGTAACTGAATATTAATAAAATTCCCCTTTCTTTTTATTTTCACTGTATACTCGTGTTACAACACGACATCCACCCCCTCTGAACCTGTGCATCCTCCGGTATGCACCAATTTACCCAATTGCTGTTTGATTCAGAATATATCCCCTACGTCTTTGTCCAGTTCGTCTTCGTCACCTTCATTATCCATATCACTTTCATCTTCTTACTGCGGAATCTCTGTACCTTCATTAAGGTCTTCCATATTCATCTCTGCGTGTCTTCGTTTAAATATTTTTACTCGCTTCCCTGTAATTGGTATTTTCAATTTTGTACCATCTAACTCCCATAATGAGTAAGTCGCATTATCATGAACAGTTGTTACAACATATGGTCCAAACCAACGTTTTGAAAATTTCCGCAAAGTACTATGTTGATTATCCAGACTATTGTCATAAACAAGTACCCAGTCACCTTCCTCGATTGCTTTTGGTCTCAATCGATGTTGCTTATCGAATCGTGCCTTGTTTTGTAACCTTGCTCTTTTTAACCTTTCCAATGCTATCTGGACATCTTCCGTTCTTTGCTCCAATTGTCGAATCCTAATAGCCAGAAGTTCTTCTCTTGTCAATCCATCTTCCCATGGTAGCATACTCCAAGTAAGTACCTTTTCTTCAATCGGCATAATTGGTTTTTGACCTGTCATAAGTTCTACTGGCATATATCCTGTCACCGAACTATGTGTTGTTCGATCAGCACATAATGCAAATGACAAAAGCCGTGGCCACTCTTTAACCTTCCCATTACAAGCTTTAACTAATGCTTTCACAATCGGCGGGTGACCGCGTTCGCTTTTCGAATTCCCTTCCGGATTATAAGTAGTAGTCAGTGATAGTTTAACTCCACATCTTTCAAAGAACTTACGAGCTTCTTGTGCATTTAATTCTCCACGATCTGCAATGATTTTTCCTACGCACCCGTAACGGCAAATGACATCTTCAAGCAAAAACCTACAAATCCCCTCTGTAGATTTTGTCCTCAATGCTCTTCCTTCTACTTGATTTGATAAATCTTCACGAGCTAAAACCAAATATCTCATCTGCCATAACCCAACCGACATAATAACCAAATCAACAACCCATTTAAAATGAATAGCCAGAGGATACGTAGGATGAAGACCATCTCGATGTCTGATATTAGAATACAATTGACAGATTTCACATGACTCTACAAATGAGAGCACATCTCGATACATATTTTTCCACCAATATTGTTCCTTGAGTTTAGCAAAAGTAGCCCAGATTCCTCTATGCCCTGCCCATAAACTATCATGAAACTCCTTTAATAATTTTAGTTTTTCTTCCCTTTTGCCTATCACTCGTTGTGGCATCCCAATTCCTTTCTTCGGTCTCTTCCATAAGAATCCATCTCGAAGTAAAAATCCATATGCTTTTTTTCTTATTTGTTTGAATTTTTCTGTAGACCAATTCTCCTGCTTAGACAAGGTATTCAAATAATGACCAATATCTAATAATTCTCCTTCATAAGATTCTTCAAGAAATAGCTTGTCTTCTCTGTTGAGATTCGATATTGAATAGAATTTCAATCCGACATCATCAATGTCTTCAACCATTTCGTCCTCCCTCTCGTATCTTGCTCGAGATAGCATGTCTGCTACTAAATTGTCCTTTCCAGTGATATGCTTAAATTCTAGATTTAGTGACTTAATATAAGCAATCCATCTCAACATTGCAATATCTGGCGTTGAACAGTTAATAATCATTCCAAGCAATGGCAAGCAATCTGTTTCAATTACTACTACTGCCCCAATCAAATAGTCCTTTTCAACTTTCATAGCCGAAACGACTCCCCAAAGTTCTCTTTTGACTTGCGAATATGCACGCTGACGAATACTTAAAACTTTAGCCCCAAATCGAACTGAAAATCTACTCCCATTCAAATCATCTTAACCCACAGTCCATCCAACGGCAATTGGACTAACGTCTACAGTAAGAATCACTGGTCTATTGCACTTATAACCAACCTTCCTCAATATTGGAGGTGACATCAATAATTTCTTCAATCTTTGCATTGCCTGAATATGCCTTTCTTCCCATACAAATCGGTAACCCTTGCGTAACAGTTCATATAATGGATCCTCTATGTGAGCAAAATGAGGGATCCAGATTCGATAAAATACACATGCACCCAAAAACCTGCGAACCTCTGTTAAAGAACCACAATCCTCTTTCATCCTTCCAATTGCATCAACTTTAGTCGGATCTGGTTTTCTTTCGTAAGATCCGCATAAATGTCCAATAATTACAACCTCTCGCACTCCAAATACGGACTTCATACCCGATAATGTAAGATGAACTTCTCCAAGCCAAGTTAAAATCTTTTCACAATCTTGTATATGATCAACAACATATCTGCGACACCCCCTCGTATCTAAAGTTTCATCCTTGTCTCCTTCTCTGCACCCTTTTATAGGAACATCATCCAGAAAAGGCATAGTCTTTTCCGGGATAAAATCTCTCAATACCTTATTCATCCCAATCATCATATGCGCAACTGAGTTGGTCGCGCCTTGAGGAAGAGTGCACATTCTAACCAATCCAAGCGGTGTCCTCATCGTTGTCATATCTCTACTTCTTTCGGCAAGTTGAAATTGATCATAACCTGAATACAAATCACCTATTGAATAGATCGCCCTTCCAGCAAACGCCTCAGCAAATTCATCCACAATAGGTCCAATTCCTGCATTCTTGACAGTTACAGCATTCACCAGCTGCATATCTTGAATAAACCGTAGTGACCCATTCTTCTTAGGTACCGTAAACCATCGACTAGAATACGGCGCAAATGAAGGTTCTAATATTTTCATCTTTATCTTTTCTTTCAATAGTTCCACCAATTTAGGTAAATGTGCCCTCGGTACTCGAATTGGTCTTAGATTCCAAGGTACATGCGGTACAGTGAAGATAACCATAGGTGTTATAATGTTTGGATCCACACACCCAATTTCATGAGATTCGAAGGCAAACGATCTACCTTGTTTAGCTAACATCTTTTTGAAGCAAGTAATTTCCTCCGGCAATAAAGAACCATCAGAACCAATCTTCAATTCTTCAAAAGTCTCTTCAATAAACTGATGTCCAATACTCATTGGATCTCTTAAACTTGCTTCTTTTGATGCTTCTCCCATTTGTTCTTTAGAATCCTCTGGTAATGGTCCGGCAACAGGCTTTACCTTCTTATCTGCCGTTTTATATCTCGTCTCTACTGTGACTTCTGGTGCTTGAAAAGATTCAAGCATGGTATAAACCACTCTCGAATGAATCTCAATAATCTTATCATTATCCCCTAACCCAATAGATGTAATCAATTCCAATGAATCTTTCAGCCCATTTTCTTCATAAACACCCAAAATCCTCTCATCATCTTGCAATGTACCTATCTTGCATAACTGTCCTTCAATATCATATAATCTTTTTCTTTCTTTTCTTTTAAAATCATCAACTTTCTTATACATAATATTTCCATTCTCCAATATACCAATAAAACTCGCATCAAAGGCACCTTCATCTCGCGAGAGTACCTCCTCTTTTGTACCTCTATAATCTCGCTTTACAGTGGTACCTCCCCAAAATCCTTAAATCCTTCAACAATCTTTGGCAATGGTTTCTCCCACAACCTATCTCTATTCCGTTCATGGTTAGGAGGTACTATTAGAAATTGTACAACTTTCCTCCCATCTTCGCTCCGTACCCTTGCATAAGCAGAACCATCGTCAAGTACCTTTGTTTCCATCCGTGTTGCCGTGATATAAGGTTGTCCTAAAATCAACGGATAAGACGTTGTATCTTGAACGAAGAAATGTTGCTCCGTCGCAACATCCCCAATCCGAATTTTGTCATCTGGACAAGCTCCATATAATTCGCCTCGTGTGTTATTAGCTGCTCGTATTACCCATCCATGTTCCATATCAATTGGCCATTTTTGCTTCTTATAAAGATCTTTAGACATGAGATTTATTTCAGAACCATGGTCGACCAAAGCAACTATTAGTTCATCTATATCTCCTACCTTCACCAATACCTCAGTAGTTGCCCATGCCCAATGCTTTCGAGTATAATGGCTCAAAGTTTCCATTTCCTTGTCACTAGAATCTTCGAAATGTACTCGCTCATTATATCCATTCTTTTCATTTGTTGGTTGCTTGTAACCAATATCAACCTCTTCTTCATCTCTACATATTCTTGCATCAATAGCATGACTCATTCCAGTTTCGCTCATTAATTGCCTCTTTCGCTTAATGCTGTCAATGATAACATCATGAAACTCCTTCTTTGTAATTTTCAAGACTTCTTTCAATGTGAATTCCACCTTAGCGTTTAATATACGTTCTTCCAACACCCCTTTCAAATTTGTTGCCGCTTCAATGTCACAAAGTAGCTTATAAGCAATTAATTTGCCCTTATCTTTTGTCTCCGTTGTTTTTTCTCTCAATGATGGTGAGGTATCCTTTATAGGCAATTCTTGTGAAGCTGCCTCCCGAGCCTTGTCTCCTCGAGTTTGCCTCTTAAAAGAATTTCCTTCTCTAGTATCATCAAAATTTCCTCGTCTTTTTTCTTCCATCAAAGCTTCATGTTGGCTCTTAGCAATATATGCATGAACTGAAAGAGACTCAACAGGATCCTCCCAACCTGTTCTTCCTCGTATTGTAGCTGCAGTTCTCAATAACGCTTCTCGAGGTAATTTCCCTTCTTGCATTGTAGAAACGGCAGAAGTCCAAAACTCACTAGTTTCCGTACTTCCACCAATTTCATCATCTACTCTAGCACCATAACTTGTACTTTCTCGTACTACAGTTTCATGCTCTTTTAAGTAATCTTGAACCAATGCTCTCATTCCTCCCTTGCCAAAATTGGTTTGAAGAAGATCCTCCCTATCTTTCAATGCTATCTTCCCATCTTTCCAGCAAATAATTCCCTGCCATATCATATTATTAAATTCATTGCAATCTTTTCTAGTGTGTGAAGCATCATCACACCAAATGCATCTTTGTACATATCCTTGTTTTGAAACATTCTTCGAATTGTTTATAGAAGTATTCTCTTCAAGTCTTGCCAATTTGATTTGAAGATCTCGCATTCCTCGTATAATTTCTTCCATACCCATATCTGCTTTCTTTGACAAAGATGTCGAAGGTTGAACTGTAGGCATTGTCAGTGGTGTTGTACGTATTGGAGCTTTGGGTGCTTGTACTGTTTTTGGAATATTACTCCTATCCTTCCTCCTTTCTTTTTTTGTAAGCAACTCCACCGCATCTTCAACGTTCTTCCACTTCGTTGTCAATCCTTCATCTTCTTCTTTGTCTTCAAGAAGGGGTTCTAATTTCTCTTGCAATTCTCCATCAGCAGCTTGAAGAAATAGATCAACTTTGTTCGGCTCCAATGTCAATTTTTCTACCTTCGATAATTGAGAGTACTGCCTCTCAAATTCCCTTAGTAGCTCTGTTGCTTGCAAATTCTTATTGGGCCGTTCAATCCATCCCAGAAACAGCTTCTTAGTAACGTGATCAACATCTTCCAAGAAATATTCGTCTTTCAATGCATGTAAAAAATCCTCCCATGAATTCCCACAACGATCCGTAATCGATGTAATGTGGTCCCTTATCTCCGGTATCGTGGCAAGTCCAAATAGTGCAACCATTTTCTTCTCAGAAACCCGATTTAATTCCATTTCACGAACATAACATCTTAAATACCTTGAAATATTCCTCCCATCAAATTGATCAATTTTATTGACCACTGCTTGCAATGCTTTGGTTGCCAAAGCTTCCTTTCGATCATTGCTTTGTTGTTGCTGCATTGACAATGAGAAGGCTTGAAACAAACTAGCAATAGACGGATCCATGTGCATACCTTGTCCTTTAGAAGACTCTCCACCAGAAACTTCTCCCAAAAATCCTTCAAAATTTTTATTTTCGTTTTCCATAAAAATAAAGATAAAATCAACCGAAATCCAATACCTTCTACCTCAAGCTTTCACGTCGGGTTCACCACTTATGTCGTATTACGTGCTTTCTTGCTCGAGAACGCGCCGGGCGTCTGGCTGTAGAAGGTAGTATGGAGATTCGCCGATAGTCAAGCAATCTATCAGTTTTTGACTGCTGGAATATAAACGACTGCAACAATGTACCGTAAATCTATACAGATGCTCTTCGACTGCTTGTCGAAGTCTTTTTTTTTTGCCCCAGCCGATAGGTCTCTAGACGTTACAGAGAACCCCGAACAACCCAAACTGTTAATCTTCAATACCCCTTTGTACTTACAATCTTGTATCCACTGACTGTCTTGTTAGATTAGTCCAATAAATTTCATTCACTCCGCATACTCAATCCTATAGACACCCCTTTAATCCTTCAATCACAGACGTAACTCGATTTTACAAAACAGTCAAGAGTATTCAAACCCACTTCATTTAAAAATCTCGATTCACCATTACAACACTGACTTCAGCAGCGATTGCCTCAGTCTTCCCAAAACTCTACGAAGAAGAAAAATCCAAATTCTATCTCTTTCCTTCCCCGACCCAAAGCATGAAGCTCCTCTCTCTCTAATTCCCTTGATCTTCAAAAAACCTCCAATGAAAACCGAACTGGTAACCTTGCAAAAGCTTGAGAACTTGCTCCCCTCCGATTCCCCCCTAACCTTATCCTTTGAATTTCTTCAATCTTCCGTCTTAGATCCGGAATTGGCTCCCACCTCAAGCTTGGATCTGAAATTGGCTCTCGCCGTCAAGCTTTCTCCTTCGTTTTTACCTTTAAGAGATCCATTTACCGTAAACAACGTTCCCTGAAACGGCACAGAGAACAGGACAGCCTGAAACAGAATCGAACCCCGTAATCAGGACCATATTGAGTCGCCCGACCAATTCAGGTCCTATATTGGGAAAGATGCCCGTAGTAACCTGGATGTTCCAGTAATTGGGTCAAATTGGTCCTTGCGTCAGATTGACTAAGACCCGTAGTAAGACTTGGATTTCTCGTAATTAGACTGCATTGGGTTGACCGGCCAATTCAGGTCTCATATTGGATAAGAGGATCCGGATTGGATTATCAAAATTAGATCCAATTGGCTCCTCGAACCCGTCGTGTGAATTGGTCCTTCTCTTCCTGCTGACTCCCGTTATTGGAATCGAACGGAGCATTTCAGTATGCTCCGGCTGACTGTAACGGAGTGACTGAACCTGACCACTCAGTATTTGTACTGGAGTTGGTCGATGCTCCCAATATTCGAGGTAACTGAATATTAATAAAATTCCCCTTTTTTTTTATTTTCACTGTATACTCGTGTTACAACACGACAACATGTTCTTCAAGCTCGTCATGACTTTCCAGCAGCAAGATATTTTGGATACAATAAGACTTTGGAGCTGATATCTAGGGATTTTTAGTAGCCTCAAATGTGGAAGGCAGTTAAAGATTTTGTACAATCATGTGATGTTTGTTCAAGATCAAAAACTCCTCGTCATCAATCTTTTGGACTTCTTCAGCCATTACCCATTTCAAAACAACCATGGTCTTCTGTTTCTATGGACTTCATTATGGATCTTCTAATCTCAGGTTCTTATGACTCTATATTCATGATAGTAGATTGTTTTACCAAGATGGCACATTTTTTACCATGTAAAAAATCTATCACAAGTGAAGAAACAGCTAAGCTCTTTTTGGCAGACTCTTTTCAAGATTCTAAAAGTGGATATAAAACTATCTTCGACATTTCATCTTCAAACTGTTGGACAAACAGAGCGTGTTAAACAAGTTTTGGAGCAATATTTAAGATGTACCATCAACTACCAATAAGATGATTGAACAATTCTTTTGCCATTGGCAGAGTTTCCTTACAATAATACAGTACATTCTTCTACAAAACAAACACCTTTCTTTGTTAATTATGGTTATCATCCACGACTTGATACTTTTAACTTTTCAAAAGTTGATAATCCTGTTGTGAAAGATTTGGTGATTCATTTGTCAGAGCTACATGCAATGATGAAAGCGCAGTTAAAAGAGACTCAAGAACAACAAAAAGTCAATGCGGATGTCTATCGAAAGGAACAACCACCATTCCACTTGGATAATAAGGTATGGCTACTTCATTGTAATATCAAGACCACTCGTCTTTGTGACAAGTTAGACTATCGAAGGTTTGGACCATTTTCTATTTCTGCATAAATCAATCCAGTTGCATATCGTTTATATCTACCAGAGTCAATGAAAATCCATCCTATATTCCACGTGTCTCTTCTTGAACCATACAAGACAGTAAACATACCAAGAAGATGACAAGCTCCACCTCCTCCTATAGAAGTAGACAATAATGAAGAGTTTGAAGTAGAAGAAGTCTTAGATTCAAGGCGACTCCAAAATAAATTGAAATATCTTGTCCATTGGCGCGGATATGATATTAGTGAATGCACATAGAAGCTGGTAAAGAATCTTACAAATGCAGTAAAGGTAGTAGAGGCTTTTCATCGACAAAATCCATCAAAATCAAGATGAAAACCTTCTTTATTAAAGAAACAACATCTAGGCAAGATAACATTCTACTTTCAATCCTTGTTTATAGCTTCTTTGTAGTTGTGATGCTTAGGAGATGGAGAACTAATAATCAGTGGATTTAACTCAAGAGCCTTCATTTGTTGACCTGCCAGACGAGACATTACGATTGTCACAACCTTCAAGACGACGCAATTGAAATGAAGATCTTCAAGAATGACATGTTCTTCCTCAAATAGATGGTAAGATACAACGTGTTTGATATCACAACTTGGGAAGGGACTCCCAATGTTTGGTGATTTCGCTAGAAGTAGAAACAATTCCTGATGGTATTTCAAATATTCTATTTGAAGGAAGTTATGAAGGCCTTAACAATGATCAAATAACTGGGTGGTCTTTCCGCCCTAGTATGGGACACTACCAATAGTTGAGAGGGCCTATCAATCATCTTTGAAGAGAATAAAGATCAGAGTATGTAGTGAATACAATTTGTCGCATCATAGATTTTTTCAACATATGATGACCGCTCTTCGTGGAACTCGTTTCTAGAAGGGGGGGTAATGTCACGGACATACTCATAATTACATATACAAATAGGTAAAAGTAAATAAAAATAGGTAAAAGTAAGTTAATTCTATAGTATTTGATATGGAAGCTTCTTAGAAGCTCTATAGATGCTGCTTTGACTTCATAGGTGTCTTTAATTGAGTATTTGGATTAGAAACGTGGTCAACAAGTTGGCCATGTGCCACACATGTTGTTGGCTTGAAGACCAAGCGAACTATGTGGCCCACACGTAAAAAAACTTGCCTTGTAAGTCAAGGCATGTGTCCTATAAAGTCAACACATATTGGAGGTCCTATAGAACGTCGCCATGTAGCTCCTAGTTAGATAGTATATATAGAGACAAGAATGAAGCCTTCTTCACTCTTCTCAACTCCTTTCTTGTTTCTAGTCTAGTTTCAAGGGTCTCTAGTTTTCTTGACTTTTGGCAATAGCCATTCCAGTTTCTCTTTCAATATACATACTTGTTTATTTATATTTTGTTACTTTTCTTTGAGTGAAGGCTCACTTGACTGAATTGCCTTTTCATCGAGTTCTTGTCCTTGATAATTTAATTATATTAAATATTACTAAGCTATTATGACTATTAGTTACTATATTTAAAAGAAAAATTTCATGGATGACATCTCCAAAAGACAACAAATGACCATCTATTATTACTTTATGTTTAGGATTGGTTTTTTAAATTAAAGATATTTCTTATTTTTTAACAAAGTCTTTTTTTGTAAAACAGATTGAGATTCTTAAATCTAATAAGTCTAAGAGTTTTTGATATTTTGGTCCTAAATAAATTTTTATTATAAAATAAAGTCAAGGATCTAAAGAAAAGATATGACTTTTACTAGGTGTCATATAAGATTTCAAGTGCATAATAATGTTTAGTGACATGGCCATTAAGTAGAACAAAAAATAAAATATTTTATTATAGAAGAGCCTAGTAGAAAGATATAATAGAAAAAAAAAATAATAAATATTAGAAATGTAGTTAAAATTTAAGTGTTAATATTACATTTTTATAGGAGAGACTTCTATTTATTTTATATAGGCATAAATGAGCCAAATCAAAATAAATGAGATTAATAATTGATATATATATATTTAAAAAAATTCTAAAAATATATTTTAATAGAAAATTTCTTAAATTATAAAGAATTGATATGTAGAGAAGATTGATTATAAATCAAGGTCAAAATAAGATTCTAAGGTAAAAAATTATACACATATGGTAATTCTAGCATATTTATGTGGGATTTAAGAAAAATCTTGTAAAAAGATTCTTAAAAGTTGAATTTGTGTGATTTGAATGTATATTGGGATTTTGAAAGCTTTTTAAAGTGAAAGATATATTTAATAGATTTTTTATTTTAAGAAATAAAAATAAGTTTAAAAATTTGATAATTTTATGAATATTCTAGCATATTTAGAAACGAAAGTTTTTTAATTTATAATTATGTTTGTGGTCAAAGTATATGAAAGATTTGATATTAATCTAGTAGTGAGATTGAAGGCTGTGAAAGTTTTTGTGTATTATGGTCTCATATAATTGAAATTTTGGATTAGTGAGGATTTTTGTGATTTTGCAACATTTGCCAATTCAACACAAGAAAAAATTGGAAAAAGAAATTTAGACATAAATATCTAATTTTTTACCAATTTTAAAAAAAGTTGAATAATTCAACAACAGAAATCTTTGTTGTAAGATTAATATTCAAGTTAGAGAACAAGAGCGGCCAATATTTAAGTGGATTTTAGGAATTATCTTATATTTAATAAATTTGATCTTCTTCAAATTTATTGATCTTGTTGTTAATTTAATTGATAAAATTTTTACAAATTTTGAATTAAAATCAATAGTTTGATTATTTATTATTTATTATTTTAATTTTTTTAGAATTTAGAATTTATTTAGGGCTTGATTAGGATTCATTAGAATTTCATTAGGATTTGGTCTAGAATTTGATTAGAATTTTTTTTTCATTTGATTATGATTGGTTTGTAGTTTAATTAGGATTTTTTTAGGATTTGGTTGACATTTCATTCAGATTTATTGAGAGTTATATTAGAATTCAGTTAAGATTCAATTAAAAAAATATTTTTTTTGATATTTAAAAAATACTTTTTTGATATTTAATATTTCTTTATTGCAATATTTATTTAAGATTAATTTATGATTTCTTTATGTTTCTTTTGTATGTTCTTTAATATTCTTTTGAAACTAAAAGATTAATTAATATCATTATAATTTAATTAGAGTTTGTTTAAGATTCTATTAGAATTGTTAGAATCTTCTTATTATAAGTTCCATTTTATCTTCAACAACTAAGTGTCTAGTGCATTTTCAAATAAGATTCACAAAATACAACAATACTTCCTATTATAATTTGGAAAAACTAGATTTTTGATACATCATCTTTTTTGGCAACCATGCTCCATTTTTTGTAGTTATGTTGTTTCTTTGAATAATATTGAGTAAAGTGTTTAGGATCTAACATATCAATCAAATATAAACATGTATAAAATCAAATATGCATCTATCTAGCTTCTAAGAAGCTTTTCCATAAGATAATATCAAATCTATATATATTTATCTTCTACCTAGTATTTCTTATATAGATAAGTAAGTATGTCTATAACAAGTGAAGATATAGAGATGATTGGAGTTGCTTCAATATCTACATAAAATCATGTTATTTGTTTTATGATGGAACACCATTCAAACATTAGAGAAGCAAGAGTTGCCTTGTCTAAGAAGTTTTATGGCATAAGATTAAAGTTTTAAAGATTTATTAATTAATTATAATTGGTATTTAAACTTCAACCTCGAAGCTATCTAATTTTATAATCTTAAATAAGGTTTATTAAAATACTACTCTTAGATTTTATTTTATTGTAATTTGTATTATATTTTCAAAGATGTAATTTAATATTAAATAATTTGGATGATTTTTTGGTAGAATTTTTATTCAAATTTAGAGAACATGATGCAATTTGAATTATAACTAAGAAGATTTGTATTTTATAACAATATAATCAATCAATAATATTACATGCATTATTATTTTAATAATTTTTAATTAATATCAAATTGGATGATATTACACTTATTATCAAATTTTTCTACAAATCACAATATGAAATTAAAAAAATTAATGCTTAACGTATTTTAATCTCAAACATTTAGTCAAGTAATTGACTTTGCTATGAAGTTTGAGAATTGGTCTTTTTGAATTTTGATTCTAAAAGTAAGCCTCAATATTTTATAATTTACTAGTAGTACTATCATCTTTTCAGCATATATATTCAAAAGTTGAAGACATACAAATTAATGTAATACATTTTAAATTAATTAATTATATATATATATATATATATATATATATATATATATATATTATCAAGAAAGATTCTACTTATATTATGAAGAATCTAAGCATATTTTTTAACATTATCTAAAGAAGCAATGGAACCACAAAATAAGAAGGATGGTTCTCAAAAAAGACAATATATCAAAAAAAAAACAAGTATGTCTAGCTACAATAAGGACTATGCAATTAAAACCTTGTACAATACCTACTGAAGGTTCTATTTTCTTCTCAAAAATTTCTTCTTGTTTTATAATAAATATATTTTTAGGACCAAAACATCATAAAGACCTTACCTTATTAGATTCAAGAGCCTCAATTTTTTTTTTAAATAAAAATTTTGTTAAAAGACATAATATAATTTTAATGAAGAAACCTAAAATTATACATATAGAAGTCATAGATGATTATCTGTTGTCTTTTATAAATATTATTTAAAGAATATTTCTTATAAAAGTAGAAATTAATGGCCATAATAGCTTTATAATGTTTAATATCATTTAATCTCTTCATAAATCAATTATTTTCGGTCTATTGTAACTAAAAAAATGTTACTCTTGAATAAATTAGATTTCTTAAAGTCTTGATTTTTTTCCAAGTATTAATAATTTTTTTATTAAATAATTTATAAATCTTTAAATCAACTCATTGATTATTTTAGAATAAAAATATGCATTAAAAGAGCCAAATTATAATTATTAGATGAAGGTTAGTTCAAAAGATTATAGATAAAGAAAAATTAGTATTAATATAAGATTCAAGCTTGTATTTTCAAAAGAGAATTGTGAATATATATAATAAATTAATAGTTGATTTAATAATAATATTTATTAATTTTATTATTTATTATTATTTATAATAATTCTTTAATTTAAATTATATTAATAATGATGTTATAAATAAATTAGAATTAAATTAGAAATAATTTAGGAATAAATTAAATTCAATCTAAATTACCATACTTTCAATCTTCATAAGTATTTTTAATTCTTATGGGTTAAGGCATGTGAGTAGTCAATCTTTAATAAAAAATATATTTTAAACACAATAGTATAGTTAGTTTGGTTAAAAAGACATTTCTAAGACTTATTTGATGGCCATCAATCTCAATCTCAAATTTTGACTCTTAAATGAATGAAGGTCATAGATTTAGATTAGAAATCTTAGAAATTAAGGATAGAGATGTGGCTTCCCTTCTATAATCTCCCATTCATTTGTATAAGAGTGAATTGGTTTTCCCAAGCTCTCTCTCTCTCTCTCTTTCTTTCTCTCTCTTCTTTTTATTGATGGGCAAAGTCATGCCAAATTTTTTCTAAGATTTGCAAGTAGCTTGTTATATCAATTTTTTTCTTTTAGTTTCTAGAATTAATTCTTGAATTTTTAAATAAAGTTAGTACCTTTTGTTGTGGTGCTTTAGACATAAAAATCTTAGAATTTGGAGTTTGTATGAACAAGCATCCTTGAATTTAGTAAAGAATAGTATTCTACCTTTATAGCTTGATAGCTCTATTTTAGAAGGCTTTTTTTCATTGATCACAAGCTAGAAAGCAATAAAGATTATTATATCAGATAGTTGAAGAAGTTTAATTTCCATATAAACTAAGAATCAACCACATTGGATCAAAGAAGTGATAGTAGTATTCGTTCTTGTAGAAGAGAGTTTGTTGCCTTTGCATTCAAGTGGCTGAGTAAAGGTACATCTTTGGAAGACAAGATCAGGGGATTTAAAGTAGTCCAAGGGTTCAAACTTTAAAAGAAGATGCTATTCACACTTAGGATGTTAAAATGCTTTGAATTACTAAAGGCCAATTAAGGACCAAGACATGCACTTAATTTTGTAAAAAGAAGTCTATTGTCTTGCCAAATTGAAGCATCAATTTTGATAGGAGATATTGGAGGCATAAAACCAAATTAGAAGGCAAAATTTGTTGAAAAGGAGCAATTTTAAGTCCAATTTCTACAAAACCTAAGTTTTGCTCTAAGAAAATTTTCAAAAAAGAAGTGACCATTTTTGTGTGAAGGGATTACAACCTAGACGTGAGAAGTGACGGCTCAATCTTTTCTAGTTTTTAGGATATATCTTAGATTAACTAATACAATTGGATGAAAAAATTTTAAGTACAATGATTGGATAAAAAAATTTCATGAATTCAATTTAGATGCAATATATGGATGAAAATTTATAGATAAATATTAATTAAGAATAAATGAATTATTATTTGTAGATAAAAATTTATTCTTAGATGAAAAGTTTTTTTGGATGAAATTTTAATTTTGGATGATAATTATTAATAATAATAAATTATATTAAATTAAATAAAAACCATATATAAAAATTCTTTCAATTATGGTATGGTTGAATTGTTTAAGTTTTAGAATTCTTTTTTATGGTTGTTTGAATGTGAGTTTAATTAGGTAACTAATTCAAGTTATTTTATGAAGAAACAAGAATGAATTTTATGTAATCAATTCACCTGTTAATTAATAGTTATGAACTAAAATAAATCACCTAAACTAAAGAATTATTTGGCTAATAAGTAAGAAATTATTAAATTTTTTGGATATAAATCAAACACTTAGGAAAAATTATTATAAGATTTAGATAATTAAAATTTATATAAATTTTATTGAGCTTCCAATTAGTAGGAGTTTATTTTAGTTCAAGCAAGTAAAAATTCATAAGTCTAGTATGACCAAATACTTATTTGTAGGCATAAAAGCTTTCATGCATGCTACAAAAATAATTTCATCTTTTTTGTTTATACCACACCTATTTTTAATTATAAAAAGAATTTAAATATTATTTCAAATCAATATTAAAATTATCAAGATATTTTTAAGAAAAAAATTCTAATAATCTTTTAGAGCATTATTATTATGATTGCTCAATTGACCTTCAAGAGAGCTTAATTTCCATTTGGACTACTCTAAAATTTATCACAAAATGACTTAATTGAACTCAAGAAATATATTGATGAAAACTTGACTAAAAATTTTATATGCCATTCAAAATCTCTAATAAGAATTCTTATCCTACTTATAAAAAAAAAAGTTTGATCATTGTGAATGTATATGGATTATAAAGGACTCAAAAAAAATACCATCAAGAATAAATATCTTCTACTTTTGATATCTAAACTTCTTTATCAATTCAATAATAGTAAGATTTATATAAAAATAGATCTATGAGAAGCATAAAATTTAGTATACATTAAAGAATGAGATGAATATAAGACTACATTTTGAACTAGATATAAAAATTTTGAATATAATGATATGCCTTTTAGATTCATAATAATATTCTTGATGCTTTTTCATATCTTATAAATGATGTTTTTTGAGAATTGTTAAATGATTTTGTCATATGCTATATAAATGATATATTGATTTATTCTAAAAACATAATAGAGTATGAACTTAATATTTGTTATATATTACAAAAACTTAGAGATATAATATTCTATGTCAAGGTAGAAAAATATGTATTTTATATTAATCAAGTTGACTTCTTAGGATATATCATTTCAAATAATAATCTTACAATGGATTCTAAAAAAGTTCAAACTATTATAGATTGGAAAATTTCAAAAATATTAAAAAATATCTAATATTTTTTAGAAATTTCTAATTTCTATAAAATCTTTATCAAGGTTTTTTTGAAATTGCAGCTCTACTTGTATGTTTGACTTGCAAAGACAAATTTTAATATAATAAAGAAAGAATAGCATCATTTGAAGCTTTAAAGATAATTTTTATTTTTATATTAATTTTATATTATATCAAATTTTTTACGATATTTTTTTATAAAATAGATGTATTAGATTTTTCTTTAAATATAATATTATCAAAAATAAGAAAAAATGATAAACTTCATCTTATTACTATTTATTTAAGAAAATTTTAAATAATCAATATAAGCTACAAGATTTATAAAAAAAAAAATTGAAATAATGGATTCATTTCAAGTACAGTACCATTATCTAAAAGATGCTTTAAGATTGATGATTTTTTATATAAATCACAAAAATCTTAAGTATTTTGTGTCTACACGTATTAAAAATTATTGCCAAATTTTTTGGATCATGTCATTTTTAAGATTTGAAATTAAGATCATACATCATTCAAAAAAATAACAAATTTTATTAAATAATTTTTTTAGACTTTCTTATTTATCATCAAAAAAAGAGATGGAACTTTTGATCAATAAGAAACCATTTTTTTAAAGCTAGAATAATTTCATCTTCAAGCAATGAAATCAATATTGAATATTGATTCAATCTTTCTTATAGAAGTTTATTTATGTCTTCTAATCTTCTTATTGATGTCACCAAAAATATTCTATCTAAATTTCATGATATTTCTAAGTTTGAATTTAAAAACAATCAATTTTATTTTGAAAGATACTTATATGTTTAAGAAGGTGAAGCATAAATATGTGCTTTTCAAGCTTATCAGGACTTTTTAGATACAAGATATTTTAGACAAAATAAGATATTGGAATTAATATTAAAATATTTATAGTAGCCACAAATATAAGAGGCACTTAAAGACTTTGTAAAATCATATAATATTTTTCTAAGATAAAAAACTCCTTAATATCATCATTATAGGTTTTTTCAACTATTATCAATATTAAAACAATCTTGATTTTTTATTTCTATAGATTGTATTATAAATCTTTTTATCTTAAATTCTCATGATTCTATATTTGTGATAATAGATCATTTCATAAAGACAACATATTTTGTATTATATGCAAAAACTAAAATATATATATATATATATATATATATATATAGCAAAATTTTTTTTTGATAATATTTATTGCTATCATGGATTTCTAAAGGATATTATATTAAACATAGAAACTTAATTTATATTAAATTTTTAAAAAAATATTTTTGATATATTAAAAGTGGATATAAAATCATCTTTGATTTTCTATCTTCAAACAAATGGACAAATAGAACAAGTAGATCAAGTTTTGAAATAGTATTTAAGATGTACCATCAATTATTATTAAGATGATTAAAAAAATATTTTTTTATTAATTTATTTTATAAATAATAACATGATATATTCTTCTATTTAACAAACATCTTTTTTTTTCTAAATATGACATTCAATAAAGATTGTATTCCATTTTTTTATTCTTGATTGTGGTTTCTTTATATCTCTGATGCCAAAGAGATAGAGAATCAGTAGTAAAAATAAATAAATTTAAAAACTATTATTTGTTGAATTATCAAACAAAACATTGTAATATTTAAAATCTGCAAGACAACATAATAGAAATAAAGATCCTCAAAAACAACATATTCTTTCTCAAATATATGGTAAAATATAATACATTTGATATTAAAACTTTAGAATAGACTATCAATATTTGGTGATATTATTAGAAATAAAAACCATTCTTAATGGTATTTAAATAATTTTTTTGGAAAGAAGTTGTAAAAGCTTCAATAATAATAAAATATTGAGATGGTCTTTCTATCTTAATAAGAGACACAATTAATAGATGAGAGGACCTATCAACTACCTTCAAAGAAAAAAAAATCAAAATATGTGGCATATAAAATTTGCTTCATCTTGGACTTCCTCACTATATAATTAGTACTCCTTATGGAATTTATTCCTAGAAAGAGAGGTACGATATAAACATCTATGTTTACTTTAATAATTATCTAAATAAGATGAGTAGATAGAAGTAAATAGAAGTAGATAAAAATAAATAAACTTGCTAATGACTTAAAGAGAATCTCTTCAAAAGCTTCATAGACATAGTTTTGCTATTATAAATGCCTATAAGTGATTGATAGGCTGAAAACTTAGCCAATATATTGGTCATATATTGCATATATTGGATATTTGGTGTACATATATAAAACCTATTTTGCAAGTTAGACATGTATATTACAAGTTTGACATGTGTTGAAGGTCCTATAGATTGTTACCATATAGTTTCTAATTAGATAATATATATAAGTCTTTCTCATTCTTATTAATTCTTTTTTTACTTCTAGTATAGTTTCAAGAGACTTTAGCCTTTTGCAATAGCCATTAAAATTTCTTCTTGAATATATATATATATATATATATATATATATATATATACTTATTTTTTTTTGTCATCTTTCTTTAAAAAATGTATTGCTTGTTTATTTATATTCTTCAAGTTTTTATCCTTAACACTTATTATTTAAACTTTTTAATTAACTATAATAGGAATAAAATATAAAACATATTTATATCTCAATTGAATGTATTGTAATATTTATCATTACAATTATTTTTATAATTTTATAATATAAATAATATAAGATCAAAAAATAATATAAATTTAGCTTTGGTAGTAATTGTATGTAATAGATATTTATAAAAAATAAAAAAATTGGATTTTTTTTAAATACAAACTAACATGAAGTATTTTATAATTTTTCTACACTAATACCACGTATATTTATTTAATTTTTTTCTTAATAATATTTTAATAGAGAGAGTTAATTAAAAAATTTAGTTTTTTGAATAGATAGAAAAATATTTTAAGCATGTTTAAGGTTTTAAATATGCATCATGAATGTATTTGACAACCACTTTAAACGTCATTTATACCTTAATTGTTTTGGTGAGGTCAAGTTAATTGAAGATGATCTTATTTAATTTTATTTCCTATTTTGATTTTTTATTTCTATTTATTTCAACTTAATTTTAACCTTATATTTTTTCATAAAATTTAATTTTTTTAAATAAATTCTTTATTTTTCTATCCCATTATTATTATCATTATTATTATTATTATTATTATTATTATCATTTAAATATTTAAGATAATTTATTTTATTATGCCATGTATTCAATGGTTTCAATATCTATAGTTTTTTTGGTTTTTTTTCTAAAAAAGTTAAAACTATAATATATTATAGTTTCTCTTTTTACTGTTTTAAAGTGTAGAAGTTCTTTTTTTTTTTTATTGTGCACACATATTTGAGACTTTAGGTTAAATAAATTTTCCTAAATAGAGATTCACAACACTCTTCATATATACAATAGTACTTTGAACTAAACTTAGGTTTTAGTTATTTCTGATTTATTTATCTCTTTACACTCAATACTCATAAGATGTCACAATATTATAAATGCAAGATAAAACTAAAATTTTATATTTTTAATTTTTTTTTAAAATAGTTAAAAACATTAAAATATAGTTAATTTGAAAATAACTTATACTCTTTTTATTCAATAATTAGGTTAATTGAGAACAAAAGCTTCTTATTATGTTTTGCTGATACTTTATACTTGCAATTTTTGGCATGTTCAACAACTGCAATACACAAGACCTTTAATCACAACATTAGTATCCTTTCATAGCTTTTAGATTTTACAAATGCATAGGGACTAGTTACATATTTGATGTTTCTATTTCCTGAATACCTTATTAAATATGACAATAGGTATTATGTTTTTAACATCGTCAAGTGTAGTTGGAAGCTGTAAACTATACAATTTCATAGGATAATCAGTAAACATGAGTAACGAGAGATTTATTTGTTTATTTGTGGAGGTACTTGTGCTTCCTTCCATGGGCATAGCTCTGTGCAACTTGACCTGAGGGTAATTTTCCTAGAGTAGACCTGGTGAATGCATGCAAGGTTATATTATCTAATTGAGAAGTCAGTAGCCTTCTCGTCGGAGCCCAGCTAATGGGATGTCATAACTATATCATCCTTGCAGATATCCATCCGAGTTTCGCGATCCGATGCTGCTGCTGATGGGCTGTCGAAGAGACACAGTGTCGTACTTCAATATGCAATTGAGCGGTGGATTGAATGCACATGCTGGTGAAGTTTGCGGAGTCGCCAGGAGGTAAGACGATGCAGCAATCCCTTCCTAGGGAACCAGATTGAGGTGTACCCCATTAAATTATTAATATACCACTGTTGCTTTAAAAAAAAAAAAAAAAAAAAAAAGAAAAAAGACGATGCCGCAACAGTTGAAGCTAGAATCATTTATGATTTTATAAGGTGTCGCAACGAAATACTAAGGCATCATCAGTCAGCAGGCTCACGATGTCATGAATGCTCTAGTTTTGCTGCTGTTGGCTTGAGCTTCCCATCAGCAACTAACGTGCCGAAAATCCTGTCCTATTCAGTGACACTGCTTGCTGGTTTATCACGATAAGTTTGCAGATTGGCACGTTTCTACCCACGAGCTCAGCCAGATCTAAGACTCTGTGGAATAGGGAGCGCTGTAGTCGGCCACGTTGACGGTGAAGGTCATTACGGGCCCCGAGTCACTGATGCTAGTGATGGCAACGCACGTCGGCGCACCGTTATTGGCATTTGTTGAAGGATTGGTGCTCCAATCCAATGCCCGCACGTTTCTCTCGCCGGGAAAGGAGTCGCCAGAGTCGCCCCATTCCTGATCGTTGTTTTCAAGGTCCTTTACCCCGTCAGCCTGCACAAGTGCTACCTTGTAGCCCAGAGTCTCGTCATTGTTGTCATCTTTGGTCTCATCGATGTGCCACAAACAAAGGCCATGGCCAGGCAGGTCTGCATCCCGCGCAATTTGCTGACGGTTCTCAAGCAGGAAATACTCGGTATCTGGCGCCCCATCTTTCCACAATTTCAGAACTTGGTTCCCGTCCTTCACATCTAGCAGGGAGATCCT